>NC_084704.1:34106281-34421201 GCF_033807575.1 Cydia pomonella
AAAAAAAAAAAAAAAAAAAAAAAAAAAAAAAAAAAAAAAAAAAAAAAAAAAAAAAAAAAAACTTTTGTTTAAATTTTTAATACACTTTAAAATTTAGTCTAGGACGCAATGTATTTTTGTTTTTGAAGTTTGACAAGCAGCGTCAATTACAATTTTGATAGAGTACTTTGAAGATAATAATTATTTTTTTATGAAAAATAGGAAATATAAAGTATTCATAATTTTTAAAAGTTGTTAGTTACACAAGATTTATCGTTTGAGGAGTACAATATACACGGTGTAACACGAGGAATCCGAAAGATTTCTTTTTCTTGATCACATTTTTTTTTTTTTTTTATAGTAGAGAAGGCAAACGACAAACTACAAAGTACAAAATTGTTTATTTGTTCAACATAGGTGTACATAAGCTGTTACAGATCAGTCAGTTTCACTATGTGGCGCCTTACGGCAGACAAATTTTACAATTTTTAAAATACAAATTAGTAAAGTGTAATATAAACTTTTCTGGATTTCGCCTAGGTTCAAAGTTAATACCAACTAAAAAAAACATCTTTTTTGTATGTATTCACCGTGTATTTTTTTATTTCCGTTAATTTCAAGGGTGCATCCCTGGCCTTAAAATAAGTAACTTTTTCAAAGACACCGGTATTCTAATTAACTCCATTTCGGAGATAATCAATATTTATTTTTTATCTTATAAGGCTCTTACGAGCGTGTACACGTGCCTTAGGGCCTGTTTACATATTGATGGTAGTGTTTAGTATGAGATAATACATTTGCTACTAAACGTTAATACTATCTCTGACGATTGATGTTCGAAATGACATTGATATCTCACAGTTTTCAATTATTTAGTTGAGTTAAACGTAATGCCCGTGTTACGTTTTTATAAAAAAATACTTAGTTAAAAAATAAGAAAATATTTTTGAAATTTAACTACTTATGCCATTTCCCTTAACGTACGTACCGATACCCCGAAGTTAACGGAATTCAATAGAAACACGGTGTATGATTTAATTTTTTTCTCGTGTCACAGGGCCCATTCAGTATTTTTTAACGGCCTCCTAGGCTAGTCAGTAGTGACCCTGCCTACGAAACAGGAGGTCCAAAATTGGAATCCTGATAAGGGCATTTATTTGTGTACTTATCACAAATATTTGTTCATGGGTTACGGACGGTATTCATGCATATAAGTATATATATTTAACGAAATATGATATATGATATACACCGTGGGCTGGTAAAACCTGACCGATTTTACAGGTTTTTTCTTGCCCGCTTTTAGAGACCAAAATGTTTACTAACTTTTCTGAAATCGGTCTTGTTTTAGAGATAATGACAATTCTTGTGAAAAATTGTTTTTGTAATAACTATGTTAACGGCACCAATCATGGGACATTTAAGAGAAAATTTGGAGTATTTTTGATATTTCACCGACATCTGTAAAATTTCTACCGCTTTACGCTTTAAAGTTGAATGTCAAGTTCGTCCTCTATGTTTTCTATGTATTTAATGAAAGCTACTGCAATTGGTTTCAATATTATTAACCATTTAAAACTATGGTTTTTTGCTCCAGTCATGTTTTACAGGATTTGTCTATACCATCCCATTACTGGTGCCTGTTCCATTATAGGGGTGTTTACTATAAGTGAAAAACTTTCACTGTATTTATTTCAAATATCAACAGACTTTTCTTTGTAATCCAATTCGCCGTAAGATGATATTAATCGTTCTTACTGAAAACTCATTTAAATTGTAAACCATGGTAAGGGTAACTATTTACTGAGAATTTTATCTAACAACAAACAGTGCAGGACTTCGCAAAGATATTGCGAAGTAGATACGAAAGAAACATTCTTGGAATAAGCGGGAGACATGTTTGTACATTTTAAGATTTTGCGACGACTGGGACCGAACTGTTTATCGTGTAGAAAAGTCTGTTGCACTGATTTTACTAGGTACCTACATATAATTGGAATCTGTGTTGGGATTTATTTAATTTATATTAACTCTAGTATAAGTTCTTTCAAGGAATGCACCCAATTAAATGTCACAGTTATTTTGTTTAATCTTTATTGCACATAAGAAAACACACTGTACAATAGGCGAACTTAATGCCGTAAGGCATTCTCTACCAGTCAACCTTTAGGCAAAGCAGTTGGTGCAAAAACATGAGGTATAGATGATACAATTAGGTACATGTACGAACACAATACAATCATAATAAATACACAAACATAAACATACATATATATAAATAATATTGATACAAATACATATACTTACATATACATACATATGAAATCAGATGAACTTACAAAGCAGAAACACTAAGATTTTCCAGTACTGCCAGCTAAGTGCTCACTTAAGGATTTTTTTAAAGCAAACCTGTTCGGACACTGTCTAATTTTGATAGGGAAACTATTCCAAAGGCGAGCTGCCTGAATAGAGAAAGAATCGGACATGTAACCAGTTCGGTGAGATGGATTACCAGAAGAGCGAAGCAGACGGACACGAGAGACACCATAGTAGTGGAAGAAACATTTTAGATATTCGGGGGACTGAGGATCGTTAAGAACAAAAAAGAGGGTGCAGAGCATGCGAATGTTGCGCCGAATACGAATAGAAAACCAGCCTAGTTTTGAGCGGAATGAGGAGACATGATCGTATTTGCGGAGACAGAAAACCAAACGAATACAATTATTCATTAAACGATCTAATTTGTCCAAGAGCTCCTCATTTAAGTCCGGATAACACACATCACCAGTCGATTATTGGTAGGATTAAAGTTTGTACTAGTAATATTTTGGTTTTAATAGGTAAAAAGTGTTTAAGTCTGTTGAGAGCATGAAGAGAACCAGTAACTTTGCTTTATACCTAGGCTTTAGATTTTTTAAACGAAAAATTCCTCAGATAAATCGGATTTCGGAGCGGTCAAGGTGCATACAAATATCTGAACACGCCTCTATTATCAAGGCGTTTGGTGCGTGTTCAGATATTTGTGACCACGTCGGTCGATCCGATATATCAGATGGAGGCTGTACCGTTAAGATTCTGACTGCATTAATGCAGCAGTATTGCAGCCCGACATTACTGCCGACTGCATTGCTGCCGCGAACGTCAAAAATCTCATGACAGTCAAGACATTTGTGATTTAGACACTTAATTATATTAGGGTTGTTGACACATGTTGAATTTTAAAACTTAATCTAGTTAAATACGTAGAAAATGAGCAATTACAATAAATTGGAAACTTAAAAATACATGGGAATAATAAAAAAAAACAACACCTTGAGGTTTTGAGTTTCAAATTTTAAGTTTTTTAAAAATATCCAAAAAGGAAAAAAAAGAATGACACCATTCGATTCCTTATAGTTATATAGATAATTGTACAGCAAAATTAGCAACTATATACATGAACGCAATATTTCACCTAAAAAATCGCATTTTTCTTTGTTTTCCATACATCAAAACGGCTTTTAAGCTATTGTGACGTCACGATGTATTGCGATTTTGTTAGGAGCGTTTCGTCATGCGATTGTCAGACTTTGACTATCATTTATTACTTTTGTATTGCTTTAACGCAATGGGTCCCATAGACATTTGGTCCTTAAAACAAATTTGATCGATTGATACCATTAATAAAAAATTGTCAACTGGCCTATTATAGAAAGTAATTTTGGTCAACATTATTCGTCGCTTTAGAACAATCAGCCACAATGACTTTAAAGAATTCAAGTCGAGATTCATCGTGTCTGCATAGGATTTACTGGCAGACACGAACACGACGCAAAAGGAACCACCAAGTAACATTTCAAAAGCTCGGTACTAAAATTTTATCTACGCCGATCCGTCGGCCGGAGACAATAAAGGGAAAATAAGGGGGGTTCGCAGGCTGTAGTGCAAACCGGGACGCCTCATTCAGCTACTTAGGGAAATAATCAAGACTAAATTGCGGAGGGTCGTGATGTTACCATGGGTAGCTATTGAACTTTAAAAAAAAAGGAAAAATTCAGCGCTAAAGCGCCTAAAGGCAAGACTCAAACTGGTCCGATCTCTCTTAACCGACTGCCCCAAGTTGTATTGAGGATTCACCAGAAACAATATGCTAATCGATGCTAAACATTTTTTTCTCATAAATGGACGGTAAAGTCGACTTTGCCCATTAAAAAATAGGTCGCGAAGTGTGTAGATTATGGTCTATCCAAAATTAAAAAGTTAAAAACATTGCAGTCTCGATTTCAAATTCCATTAATTCTCGAGTTTCCAAAGTATTTAAAAAGTTAAAATGACCATATCAAATGCGGGCACAGGTCGGTCGGTAGTGTGGAAGGTGGAAGTAAGATAAGAACGTTTTGTCAGTGCAAGCCATATGGTCTCGTCTTGGCTAAATTTTACATGAAAATGTTTTTGATGGGATATTTGTTTTTTAGGAAGAATAAAGTAATTACTCGTAATTTCCGATGGAAATTTCAGGAGTTACGAGTATCCTCTAATATAAGTTTGTTTTTGCCCGAGGCGTGGAGAATATCATTTACAAACCATTAACCTACGCAGCTGTTTACGTAAATATTTATTTGGTAAGGGAAAATATTATTCCGAACCAATTTCCGTAAAACCAATAAGTAATCGTCTGACCAAAATTACTTGTTTGCGATTGGTAGGTACCTATGTATTACCAGTATTAACTTATCTAAGGTGGGGTAAGACGGACATACGGCCCGATTTGAAGAATGATTTAGACACGTATAAGGTCTTGGAAAGATCGATAACTAAACGACATGTCAAAATTGACATTTATTTAGATTCCGCTGTGATCCCAATAAGATCTATCTACGATATTTCTAACGTCAAAGTGACATTGGTTGCCCGAATCGAGCTGCTTTTGTCAATTATACGAAACACAAACGATAGCTAAATGAGAACTTATCTAAACCAGAACTTATCGTTATCATATCTCATTCTTCGAATTGGGCCAATAGTTTATTTTCCTTGGGGCTAGACAACTTTTTTCTCTTATAAGAATGAAAAAGGCTCGCGATCCTGATCAGAAATGACACAAAAGTGGCCAAAAAATTCACAAAAAAATAGCAAAAAAAAGAAACTCAGATATCAAGATAAAGTTGAGGGCCCTAATAAATAATTCATGTTTAATAACAAATGTCCTTGGCCTTAGACAATTCTATTTGAAATAAGGTGCATTGGGGATTTGGGGAACGATTGTAGAAAACGGGAGTTTCGAAAATTGCTAATAACTACTAACACCCCGATTCGAACTTCAAGATACGTCAATAATTTCCTAAAGATAGGATATGCCTTGGATGGAAAGTGATGTCACTTTTGACACTGACATATCTAATCTATATCGTATCTTTAGCCAATGTTTGACGTATCGAAAAGTCCGAATCGGGGCGTAAAACAGAAAAAAATGTAGCAACAGTAAGATACCATGATAAGCATTGCAGTAGCGCAGGACAGTATTGGGCAAAAAGTAGTTGGATTACAGATTAAAGATTATGATTACAAAATGTAGATGTAAATATAAATTACAATTACTAGGAAAAAGTAGTTGAGCCTTTGATTGACGATTACTAACTACAAAATGTGGTAACTACATCTTAAAATTGTAATCTGTAATAAATTACTATATGTGATTACAAATTACTTTTACTCAAAAAATGTTCTCGATCATCTTTGTTTCCCAAGTCAGTTTGTTCATATTTTCCTCCATATTTTTTTTTTGACTACTAAGAAATAATAACAATTGTTTTGGAATGGGCAATTTTAGCTCTTTCAAATGATATCCCACTTGACCTAATAGTCACTAGACTTTGAAATTTTGCCCCCTCTTCATATTAGGCATTTCCCATAGTCATTAAAAATAAAATAACAAAATAATAGTCGCACCATAAGGGTTCCTTTTGTACCTTTTTGGTACGAAACCCTAAAAGGGAATATTAGTTTTACAAGAGTTTTTACAAAGGGACTTATTAAAAAATATGAACATTTTAGGGCAAAAATGAGTTTTTGTCTGGTGGTCAGGAGCACACGACCATTTTTTTTAAATATATATGGCATGAGGAAAAAAATATTATCCTACTACGGACCACGTGGCTACTAATAGGACTAATTAGTTCAATGTAATTTTTTTTTTTACAATTGGAACAGATTTGCATTTCTTTTGTTTCATTTTATTTTAAAACAAAAGAAACTTAACCTTATTCCTCATACTATTGATTTCAAATTCAAATTCCGCAGGTGGTTATTACTTTTGTTTACTGAGAGAGTACAAAATTACTAAATTTGCTATTCTTTGCCTATCAAGAAGTAATTGAGTAATTTTGATTATAAATTAATGTAATTTCGATTACAAATTACAAAGTAATCTCAATTGCAAGTAGTTGTAACTATATGTAAACAACTACAAATAGTTCAACTACATGTAATCCAATTTGTAGTTAAAATTACACAAGTAATTTATTACGCCCAACACTGGCGCAGGAGAGAGCGTACTCCCCTTTTAAATGTCGGCAACGCAATTGAAGCCCCTCTGGTGTTGCGGGTGTCTATGGGCGGCGGTAATCGCTTACCATCAGGCTATCCGTCTGCTCGTTTGCTTCCTATGTCATAAAAAAGGAGTAGCTAAGTATGAAATGCTTCTGGTTTAGTAGATTTAAGCCATTTTCAAAATAGGCTCAAAATTATTTTCGTTGTCTTGTTTCTGACCACATTATCACACATGTATTTATGTTTTCTAGCAAATAAATAAAAAAGTTGAGTGCTATTGTATGTCTTTCCTTTCTAGCTGTATTTTATATTTTATATGAGAAATAAAAAAATATTTTTTTTCTCATATAAAAAGCTCCACTCCGTCACATTTTTTGGGGACAAAAAACAGGACAACGAAAATAATTTTGACCCAATTACCCCGCTTTCGAAGTTATTTCAATGCATCTTATTCATGAACTGAATCAACTGTACAATAAAATTAATTTGTCTATGTCTTCTATTAAATAAATTAAAAAAGTCGAGTGCTGCAATTGTATGTCTTTCAAGCTGTAGATTATATTTTACATGAGACAAATTAAACACTAAATTTCATCTCATATAAATAGCTCCACTCTGTCACATTTTTGGGGAGAAAAAAGAAGACAACGATAGAAATTTTGACCCAATTACCCCGCTTTCGAAGTTATTAATTTTACAATAAAATTAATTTATTCATGAATCACACATTCAGATTATGCATTAAAATCATGTATATTCATGTGAGTGTAAGATCCCTTAGAACGCAACCAGAGAACAAAACTGGCTACGTAGCCAACGTGCCAATCGTTAACGCTCCGTAGCGAACGAAACGCAACTGTCACTGTCGCACTAATATGGAAGAGTGAGAGAAAGATAACTACGCCACGCTACGGAGCATAGAGAAGAATAGCTTTATGAAGCTAACGAATTAACGGTAATTTTTCTATGAAATTCTATTTCGGTAGAAAACGTCTTCCTCTAACTAAATCTTAACAAATCACTTTGATTTTGATGTCGATCGCTTCAGCATTATATATACTAGGTTTATTATAAGTATGGCTTTAAAAAAAATTGTTTTGTTTTGCAAAAAAAAAAAGGAAAACTTAATACACCTAGCTTTTCATTATATTGACACAACTAAAAAAATCATGGAGAATTGAAAATGTTTAGAAGTGGAAAAACGTTTTCTCCTTTTGTATGGACTATATATACTTTCCTCTTAACGATTGTTACGTTGGCTAAACACCCTGGGGAGAAGATTTAGTCGCTATGTATTGCAGGCTCTGGCAATGTTGTAACAACGCGGCAAGTTGCCAAGTTTCATGAATGCCTAATAAACTTCCTGTGCTGTGGAATGTCATCTTGAATTTGGCGGTTCATAAGAATACCTCGACTTTACAAGATTCGAGTCAAATAACACTGCATAGTCTGTAAAGTGCTTTATTTGTGACGTTACATGGGTAAAGGTACCTAATGGTGGTTGGCGCTTAAGGGGCTATCAAGCCAAATTCGCTAGTTTTACGTCGCTATATAGCACGCTTGAACGTTGTGTGAACAATGAAATTATGTACACATTATTTCAGCTCTGTAATTGTTCTCTGGTTTACTGATATTTAAAAAAACATATCGTATCAAAAGTTAATAATTTTTCCGTGAACCCATTTCTCAAGTTAAAATCCTGTAGTCAATAGTAAATATGTACCTACACTTCAATTACTTCTGCTAATTTTACAATTATATAAATAATTTTTGAGCAATCGATACTATTCAACTTCGTGCGTTGCCCTCGGGTGTCTGCGCGGGCGACGAGGGGTAGTGGCCACTTGGCCGTCGGACGGGAAATCTGTGTCACTCTACGCGACGCGCACTCAATTATTCTCTGTGAATTGATTTTATGGTAAGAACAATCTATGTAAGCATGTATTGTAGGTATGGTATAAACCACTAAGCCGATTCTCAATCAATTCGGTATTTAAATGCAATATCATGCTAAAACAAAGAACCAAAGAAACGCGATTGAGTTTAGGCTAATTAGAAAGTTAAGAAGAAGTATAGTCTGCAATAAAAGTGTGTCATAAAAAAAACGACAATACGAGTAACTTTTTATTACGTGGGTGATTTACATTTATTTAAACTGATTTTACGAAGAACCCTTACCGAACATAGGTTTCAAACAATTTTCAAACGTTTTGCTCCTACCTCTCGGGTGTAGATGTGTGAGTATACTTGGTTTAGTTTCGCGGCTGTTAACACCGTTAACAATTTCCCGTACTTCCGTTTCCGCCACATCCGTGGCAACTTCCTCTCAAAACGGAATGGGGTCGAATGGCCCTATTTCCTAGCACTAATTTTAAGACGAGATTACGAAAATGGCAGTCATAATGGGATTTACGGGAGTATGACGCCAGATACAGTGAAGTTTGTCGAGTGAATAATGCATAAGTATTTATTTTATAGTTTTTACACATGTTTTTTGTCATTCGTCTTACACAAGTACACGATGCGACTATGGAAGGTAGAGGTAAGGAATACACTCTCCATGTACCAAAAAGTGTTCGTCAAAAAATCTTAAATAGGTGGCGCTACAATACCTAAAATACTTGAAAAAAAAATCAAATCATAGACAGCGCACTTCACTCCGTCAATAACGCCTATGTTCTTAGCTACTCTAGCGCTACTCTGGAGAGACTTGGAACTATTATTTATAGCTGACAGCTGGACACTTTTGCAACGGTTCTACCATAAGAGATTTCACTCCTTTTAATTCCACACTCCATAATGGTGTAATTTAACAAATTCGACGTATTTGATCATAATTGTAGGATTACTGTATATGATCATTTCAATGCTATCATTAAGACTATTCTTATTGCGGCCTAATACGATTTGTTTTATCTTTGTAACTCAAAACCTCTTTAAGACAAACAAAAACCTATAAGAACCTACTCTAAGAAGTCGTTATATAGGTATAAGACGCAAACTCATTAACACCAACTTTTTGGCGTTCTCCTTGAGTTTCTTGTTACGGAGATTCTACTGAGGATTTCCACATGCATTATAGCCTTCCATTTAAGGTTTTTTGATGACACATTTTGGTACATGGTGTAAGGATACTGTTTAGTTTATATAGATATTTTGTCGTTATAATACATTTTTCTAGATTAAATAAGCTAACTATACTATTAAAAGTATTTGTAACGATCGATCACGTGAAGAGTCACGTGATCGATCCCTCCATCTTAAATATTGAACGGACATTCGAACGATGACAGTCGAACGATGACAGATTTACAAGTGGTTACGTTGATTGTATTATTAGCAGGTCAGTACGTTTTGTTTTGTTAGAACTCGAGACAATATAATTGCTTGTCTAAGCGTACTACTGTCGTGTGGTTAGTTAGATTGGAAGAGGTTATATTCATTGTGCCAAATAAATGTATTTTGATCACACCTACCGTTCTTTTAATATTATGGTTCCATATTCCATTCCTTACCTCCACGTTCCATATTACACCATCATAGGTTTATCATTTTTCAATGACTCCTACATACGTATATCGATGATCACATTTCTATGATAATAGAATTGCGGCCTCAGATCTTTTACCTACAAGCAATCCTTGTATATATATATATATTGTATATATATATATATATATATATATATTCGGGAATCTCGGCAACGGCTCTAACGATTTCGATGCAATTTGCTATATGGGGGTTTTCGGGGGCGAACAATCGATCTAGCTAGGTCTTATATCTGGGAAAACGCGCATTTTTGCGTTTTTAATGTTTTCCGAGCAATGCCCGGCCTCCCAGATATTAGGTAATTATGCAAACACGTAACAAACGTCTTATTTTTGTCTTAAATTACAGAAGTTTATTGATAAATAATTTATAAATATAGAGGTGATATAAGAATACTTCTATTACACTACACTACTACATATTATTCATTTTGTGTCCATGTATGTGGCTTTATAAAGCTGTATGCAATTTTTGACAATATTTGACTCCAACTTATTCCCTCGTATTTTCGGAACCACATAGCTCGTAAAGTCGTAATGAGGGTAACAGTGCCATTAATCTCAGTAAAGTATTTCGGTTGCTTGCTTTCGTTAATGTTTTTACCACCCATAAATTGGGGACTCCGTGCGTCGAGCACGGAGTGATGTTAACAGAGCAAATGTAGCAGTGTTGCCATTTTTACACGTCTAACCTAAAATTTGTTAATTTCAATACAATATTATTAACTAACACTTATTTTAACAAAAAAAATGATAAAAATAAAATATTAAAGTATATAAATTGTTGATAAGATCATGATTGTCGTCAAACAGTGCGTGAATACGAAGAATAGTGAAGGTAAATTTGTTTGTTACATTGTTTGCAATTTCTATTGGAATCCACTTTAGCATTGTACTACTATTGGAATCCACTTTTTCCATTGTATGGAGGCGGCTAGGTTCGTCTGTTTCTAAAGAATTATAGGCTTATATTTATAGGGTGCTAACAAATTAGTTTCCGATATTTTAACATATGGTACATTACATTTAAAACAAATTACTCTAAATAGAAATTAAGAAAACTTTTCACATATTTTTTTTTTTCATTTACTGAACAAAATAAATATATTATAATTCTATCTAAAAATAATCATCATGTGCATTAACTGACAAGATGTTTTAAACTTTCTATCATGTCAACCATTAGGACGTTTTCAACTAAAAGGTACCAAGGTACCACATTGTCGATTAGGTTGATTTAATTTTGAACCTTTGTGGAAATAGTGTCATATTGACAACCGACAACCCCCTCCCCCCACCGTGTTGTTTTTCTCCACAATTGTTTTTCTTAAATGTCATTGTCAACGCGTCATTTGATTTACCAACGTGAAGTGGCCAGTTAAATGTTTGGTAAAAGAGGTTCTAGAATCTGTTCAATGAGGTCTCATTTAATTATCTCATTAACAGGGTGCTTTACGTAGCAACTTTGTTTCCCGATTTTCTCCAAAAAACATCATGAAACCTTTAATGTTCCATACTTATATACTTAGGAGCAAAGTACTATCAGCTGTAAAAATATCGGTAGCTAATATGTTAAATTCCATACCTTATAAAGCCCGACCAGAAATATATGATCATTGTCAAGAGGGCGCTGTTATTCTCGTGTATAGGGTGGCGGTTCAGTTTAGTATGAAAAATTTAGTTCCGATGAAATTCCGCAATATGGCGCGTGATCATATATTACTGGTCACCCAACTAACATGACAGCGTCAAAATAGCCTACATATCACTGTTATAATGCTCTCATTTGAGAATTAAGAGTGTTAAGAATACCTGTAGTAGGTTGGTAGAGGACTCTATACCACCCTTATAACCACGAATCAGGCCCCACTTTTTACAGGTAAAGGTGTCAGGAAGCCTATACAACAGTGTTACTTAAGGGTTAGAAGTACTTAGAAGGGAGTTAATTCACCCTCAGCTATTACTTTAGCCGGTTCTACGTTCTCATAGAATCATTAGCTAACACAATAGGTGTGAGACAACCCTCAGTTAAGAATTTTAAACTTGTTAAACCTATAAGAGAGAGTGGGTTAACGATTTAACGCGTACTAGATATCTAAAACATTCTCAATTAAATATGTGACCGCTTTTTGAGAACTCTTTTTGTACTGTTTTTATGTATTAGCTTCAAAGAAATCCAAAACGATCAAACTTATAAAATAAATGATACAAAGAAAATAAAACTTATCACAGCAACATTTAATGGCGATCTGCTCGCAAGTTTTTATTAGGAAGAAGAAGTTTTATCGTGTGAAAAGTGAAAAAGTGCTGCGCCTGCGATTTTACGGTAAGTGTATACCATGTTTTCCATCTTAATTTTAACGCGCTCCGGATTAATTAAAGATTTAAAGTAAAACTTATGCTTAATAAAATAGACGCCTTAAAGTTTTATCAGCAACTTGTTCTTTTTGTCGGCCATTGGCAAGTAAAGTTACGTGGCATCGATAGAATGATAAAATAAAAATTATTAATGGAGTATTTTGTACATAAATATTGATCAAACAAGTACATTTTTAGGTTACTTTACTAAAACAATGGCGAACTTGCTATTACAGCTTTAGCTCTCCCTTAACGCATCATTTACACTTTTTGAGATACAGCATCTTTAGTCGAGAGTATTGTGCAGTCTTTAGTATACATTAAAGAGTTATGCAACGCTTTTAGTATCTGGTGTTACGACACACTTGACTAAATCTTTTATGCAACCCATGCCTGCAGCTTAAAGTTATCACAACACCTAAAGATATATAAGATACTTCACAGTAACCATTAAGTAACAATAAACATCAGTAAGTGTCAGCGGGCGCTGTTGTAAAGATTTAAGTGTTACAAACAGGTTAAAGCTATAAAGCTTGACTCCAGTAGCTGTAATTAACACTATTATTACTCTCAATTCTGCATAACATCATCCATTGTAGCTCTAGAACCACTGTTGGAGTGGAATTTATTTCTTAACTCCTCTATAACGTTCCAAGCTATAACTGAGATTATTATAACGCCGTTCAAAAGATTAAAGTTTTAAAGAAGCCTGTAACTGACGGTATAATGTTTGTTGGGCAGGCTTTACATATGTATCTTATACCTTTAAACGAGCAATTCTGGTATATATATATATATATATATATATATATATATATATTTCAGGGATCTCGGAAACGGCTCTAACGATTTCGCTTGAATTTGGTATATGGGGGGTTTTGGGGGTAAACAATCGATCTAGATTAGTCTTATGTTTGGGAAAACGCGTGTTTTCGAGTTTTCATGCGTTTTTCTTTAGACGCAGAATATGGTCGCTAATTTCGTGTTGCCGGCCGCTTTCCGTCTCGTCCAGCGGGTTTAGACGCGGACGGCAAGAAACAACCAGTGTTACGGGTTCGAATCCCGCCCGGTGACTAACTTTTGTTTTTTTTTTATATGTTCAAGTTTATATATTTTTTTAATTTTTATTGTTTTTAGACAAGTTTTAAAAAATGTAGTTAATGTTTGAGATAACAATATATACTCCTCAAAAGAAAATAAGGGCCACTGAGTTTTTTGGCTGTAACTTAAAACATACTTACTTATTTTATGTGATATATTTTTTTACAAATAAAAATGGCATTCATTTTTTTACAATTTAAGTGTATTTCTATCCGAGCTTTGCTCGGTCGCCCAGGTACTATATTATAAAGTATTCATAGGCTTATAATTATAATGACAGATTTTTTACATTATCACCTTGCAACACTGGATGAGGGGCTAATTCTAATAGAGTATGTCCCATTTGGGCTCTCGCAAAATGTGTCCTGGTGCTTTATTAATTCGTGGAGTCAATTTACTACTTTTGCTTGGAACTGCTGAATGAAAACGTGCTGGAGTAGTTTCTGGAAGTTTTTATTTAACTTTTAGCGTTTATTTTTAGGTACTTTGCAGTCGTGCGAGTAAATCAAGAAAGTTTAGTGGGGTAAGAAGGGCAGTGAGTGGGGTAAGTGCCGATGCCGCTTGAGCTTGGGTCAAACAAGATGGTCTGCCCGGTAGCCACGATGAAGATAAAATATAAAGATAGTTTATGAACGTCAAATAAAGCTACGCCGGCTATACACCTACACCTCTGACTCCTAAATTGTAGGAGGGTATCCCATTATGCGGCCTGCAAGAAACTCGATCGGAAACGAGATCGTACTTTGCCTCTTCCCCAAATAGGAGGCGAGTGGATCTACTCCTCAGGTTTTTAATGACAATTTTGGCCATTATAATCAGTCACAATGTTTTCCACATTTCTCGCCTGAGACACAGGGAATCCTAAATCCTAGTTCAGGCACGCGTAAACCATCACCATTGATGTGGAGCGTAGACTAGTAGGGTTGCTGAAGAAAGAAGCCCGCCGATAGCACACGGGACGCTCGAAGACTCGAAGCTGGAACGCGCTGGCTGAAGACTGGAAACCTTTACCGCATACCGCCAAGTACCATAACCGGGTAGTGTTTGGGAGATTAAAAACACATACTTTTGGTTTAAGAACACTGGGTAGTGTTGATTATGAATGTAAAAGTGGAATGAATGTGGCCCGACCTGGCGTTAATTTATAGGCGGGCCACGCCCATTTGACACGTGGGTGTTAGGTGCAGATGTGTCTTTGTTTTGTTTTATATGAATGTAACCATGGAATAAGTGTTATTTTTTTAGCAAATTATGATTATGTTTATGTTTACAAAGTGGAGATTTGCGCTATAAATATTTGGACAATTTAGCCCATTTATTCCTTATTCTGAAAAGTATCACTTCAAATAAGGCTTATACGTTTTTTGTGAAAAATAATAATAATTTCTAGCGCGCAGCGATGAGGATTTTTATAGAAATGGAATTATGGAATTTATTATACTTAGTATTAAGATATGTTTTATAATAAAACGCATGTTAGTTTATTGCTATAAGTATAGTAATAAAATGGGGACTACGTTTATACGACGAAGCGGTCGTCAACTTCCTCATAATAATTATTCACCGAAAACAATACCTACTGTAAAGTGTGCCTACGTTGCTCCAAATTTAATTAAATTTTTTCATATAATTACATTGTGGTAGGCGTGTTGATATACAATTATATATGCTGATTTATTTGTTTAAAGTAGACCACCACTAATACTATCTGGTTACACTTGAATGAGATTGCGATATAGGTAGGTTTCATATATAAAAACTGTTGAGCGCTGGTGGCCTAGCGGTAAGAGCGTGCGATTGATATTTACCAGTCGCTTTTTGGTGAAGGAAAACATCGTGAGCAGACCGGACTAATCCCAATAAAGCCTAGTCTACCCTCTGGGTTGGAAGGTCAGCAGTTGCTTTCGTAAATACTAGTGCCTACGCCAATTGTCCCACGAGCCGTGGCAAAATGCCGGGGTAACGCGAGGAAGATGATGATGATGATATTAAAACAGTTGAGCACAATTACCCAGTGGAGAGTAAAGTAGACACATTTTACGATAACACTTTTGTTTTTCACGAGCGATTTCCTTTCCAGAAAGAACAGATGTTATTCTTCAGATAATACAGATTATTCTTTTAGAATTACTCTCACAAAAACCAATACTAGTTTGAACTCCAATCACACATAGTAATTAAGAACTTAGGGTTCAACTTACACAAGCTATAACAAAAGATAAAATGTTACGTGACATAGGCAGCAGGTATCCAATATATTTTATTACCTGCCGAAAATATGTTTTACCTACATATAACTGAGTAATATTTCATTTTTATGGCTAGATTGGGAGAAAACCATCAGATAAATAGGCTTATAACAGTTATCGTTCGTTGTTATATCCTATTAAGTGATGACAATGCTATTATACGAATGTGATGTGTGTATTTGGGTGTGGAATCACTATAAATGACAGAAATACGTAAGAAAAATAATTCACTATTTATTATCGTTATGTTAAAATATCATTGTTGTTGGATGTTCACATTCGACGTTATGGAATTCATGTCGAGAATAACCGTTATTTCAGTCAGGAGGTGTCCCGATAGCTAGTTTTAAATACTTACTGTTTCTACTGTTTAGATTAAGCAAACATTCGCATTTATTTTATGAAGTTATTGCGTGACGTGATGTACCTATCATAATTGATGTGCTGTAGTATTTGAATTGACTAAATAATGAATGAATGAATAGAGCTTTATTAATTCCATACAGATTGACTTAAATTAAATTACACATAAATATTACCATTGATAAATTGAATTTCTTATCGATTAAATAATAGTAAATACTAATTAAAATGGTATGACAAACCCCGGCTCGTACCAATGAGTTTTTCGGAACTTATGTACGAAATATCATTTGATATTTACCAGTCGCTTTTCGGTGAAGGAAAACATCGTGAGGAAACCGGACTAATCCCAATAAGGCCTAGTTTACCCTCTGGGTTGGGAGGTCAGATGGCAGTTGCTTTCGTAAAAACTAGTGCCTACGCCAATTCTCGGGATTAGTTGCCAAGCGGACCCCAGGCTCCCATGAGCCGTGGCAAAATGCCGGGACAACGCGAGGAAGAAGAAGACATGATTCATAAATTTCATTCGAAAATTGTTTCTGCTATAGGTCCATGACCATATTTCAGATCCGTTATATCCGAAATATCCGGATGCTATGAGTCGTTGGATGCGGATCTTATATTTGACGGATATCCGGATATTTCTGTTCGCCGGAAATCCGGATCCCAAACCCTAAGTACGATATATTTTTAAGCGTCACACGAACGCCGCATAAGTCATCTTGCAGAAACTGTGGTTGTCTGCTGTCTAGCACATGCTTATCTCAACAAATCCTCCCCAAGCAATAAGCTAGTTCTCAACTCACATTTTATTTATTAAGCTATAATACTTATAGAATGATGAGTTCCAAATCTAATCTCCGAAGGGACGAAACTGTCACTCGAGCACGAAGTAATACGATCGTAAAGAATATCCAGAATCGAAGCGAATTATCGTGCAGAAGTAATTACCTAAAGTTGCGACGATATCTCTCCACTCTCTCCAGTCGATGTTTATCGCGACGTCTTGTAATAAAATATGACTGTCCTTGTCTTTGTAGCTTCAGACGTGCGAGATTGGATTTGCTACCTGTAGTTAGTGATGTGACATTTTTAGAAATATTCCCGGGTGTAGGTACTATTTTTTATGATATGCTGAATCACCTGAGCGTTAGTAATTATGGTCGCCCATGGTCACCTGCAAGACCAGAGAGGTTGCAAGTGTGTTGCCGGACTTTAAGATGGAAGTACGTTATTTTTTGAAGGTCGTATCTATACGGAAATACCGCGGCCGATAGTTCATTCTAGTTTAGCTGTGCAAGGCCGGAAATTTCTGGAGAAACGCACAGTTGAGGACTGCCAACCATCTAAGTGGGAAAGATGGAAATGCTGTTGTCTATATTGGGAGATTTCTAATATATTAACTGAAAAGTGGTAGCAGTATTTGAAGACTGCAGTGGCAGACTTGCCCTAACGCCCAGTGCCTAAGACCGGGCCTAGGGTGGCCTGATATTATTGTCTGCCAGGGTCTCATTTTTCTCGAATTTTTGATTTTCATCTAACTTCGCTCGAATTCTTGTTCTCAAAAGTGTTGGTGGCCGAGTGGATATGATGTCCGACTTTCAATCCGGAGGTCGCGGGTTCAAATCCTGGCTCGTACCAATGAGTTTTTCGGAACTTGTGTACGAAATATCATTTGATATTTACCACTAGCTTTTCGGTGAAGGAAAACATCGTGAGGAAACCTGCATACATCTGCGAAAAAATTCAAAGGTGTATGTGAAGTCCCCAATCCGCATTGGGCTAGAGTGGGGACTATAGCCCGAGCTCTCTCGCACATGAGAGTAGGCCTGTGCCCAGCAGTGGGACGTATATAGGCTTAATTATATCTCCTTGGATTTCACGGGCCTATAAATCCCGGTCTTTTGATAGACTTGCGTGGGGATATAGATCCAATGATTTTGATGGGCTTAATTATTATTATTATAGAATTATAAATAAATAATAAAAAATAAAAATGTTTATACTCTACATCGGAGGGTAGAAAATGGTTTAAGCGGCTAACAGCAAAGCGGAGAGTACTGTGATACTGAACCTTCTACATATAAAGAAGTTTTAAAATTAGTCGTAAATTTGGATTTTAGGGAACTGGATAAATGTGCTCATTAAGATTTTCCAGTTTTCCACCTGTTATCAAAGGAAAAGTGCTTGTGCAAATATCAGTTCTTTTTAATTCGATTTTAGTATCAGTTAATTATATTTAATTATTTTAGAACATATATAATTTTCACGCAATGTATGGGCATGGGGTTCTACCTCTACCTTTTCAATTTGTGCAACCTTTAAACGTTATTGGATTCTTTTAACAATTGAATTTTTTCCAAACAAAAATGAAACACCGCAGTCGGATGGTACTGACTACAGAAACTGGGGCCTACGGCGGCCAAGACTGCAAATCCGCCACTGGAAAACTGTATATGGACAAGATCGTCATTGACGTTAATTTAAAGAAATTTGACAAGAAGATGACTTTATGAATGAAGATTTAATAGTCAAACTTAAACTGAAGAATAAACGCACTGAATAGAGAAACATAATGTTGAGTACCTAACTTTAAGAAAGCTTAAAGTTGTAGTGGTTGAAATTGAAAGAAACGGTTCGAGCGGCCGACGCTTTCTGGGCAACTAACACAAAATGGTTTTATACTCGTAGTCTGGCCAAGGACTGTGTTATGTCGAACATAGATATAGAGAATTTGTAGTAGAATATACTGTATTTGTCTAACGCTAGTACTAGCACCCAAAGAAAGGGATAAGTCTAGTTTTTTTGTACTTATTCATTGACAAATTTATTTTTCCAGACTATATCATTGACTTTCGGTTGTATATTTAAATATCATTATTTTCGTTTGTCCTTTTGACTAAACGCCTAGGTTATCTCTAATAAAAAATCCTTTTCATTCTCCAAAAAATATATGCGAATGTTGTTGCTACGTTGTTGTTTACTAATGTTTCCTCGTTCCAGGAATACTTTTAGGAATAGCAGGTATTCCTATGGGGATTTTGCACTTCACTAGTGATATATTTGACATATCTACCGTCGGTACCGGACTCCAGTAATTGGGCCTTCTTTTCCTGTATGTTTGCAAACTATTATGTACATGGAATGGGAGTATTTTATTGTTCTTATGATAATGCCTGTCTGTATGACAAGAGTAAATATTACGTGACTGATGTTCTCAGGAAACATCAAAATTATTTACAGGAATTAAGTTGGGTATTAGAAAAATATGTGCAGAATTGTGCGATTTCATAATGCTATTTAATTAACGCAACAGTTATAATAACTAATAAGGGTGCTTAAAAATAACTAATTTCAAAAATAGTATATAGATGTTAGTGCAAAAATTTGTCCTAGATATTTTTCCTGAGAATCAAATTTAGAAAATTAGTAAGTTGTGTAGCTTATTTTTAATTTTTAAAATAATTATTATATCTTGGCTTAAAACTACTTCATTTTGTAGATTTATTTTATTGGAACTTAAAAATACATAAGGACACACCGCAGAGAGAAAGTTCCATTTCACACATTTATTACAAATTTACAATAATATAGGACATTATTAGTATTATTACACAAATTGACTAAGTCCCACAGTAAGCTCAATAAGGCTTGTGTTGTGGGTGTGTTGTGGTTGTCTAAGTACCCTCAACACAGGCCTTATTGAGCTTACTGTGGGACTTAGTCAATTTGTGTAATAATGTCCTATAATATTTATTTATTTATTTATTTTATTTATTTATGGTCACGTCTGAAAATATCGATACGGACTAAGTGCCAAAAATATGTATACACTACCCTAATAAATGGGCCATAAAGTCGTGAATACATATATTTGGATCTTCGATCGTGTCGATGTTTTCAGACGTGACTGTACTTAGTAAACAATAAATATAATATATAAATATTTATAAATACTTAAATACGTAGAAACAACCATGTCTCAGGAACAAATATTCTTGCTCATTACACAAATAAATTACCCTATCAGGATTTAAACCCAGCCGAATTTTGACGCCTATGAAGTCGATGGTCCTGGGTTCGAATCCCGGTAAGTATTTAATTGTGTGATGAGCACAGATATTTGTTCCTGAGTCATGGATGTTTTCTATGTATTTAAGTATTTGTATATTATATATATCGTTGTCTGAGTACCCACAACACAAGCCTTCTTGGCTTATCGTGGAACTTAGGCAATTTTTGTAAGAATGTCCCTATAATATTTATTTATTTAAACCTGGATCCATCGGCTTCATAGACAGGGTCAGTACGCACTAGGCCTGACAGGTCGTCGATCTTATCTGCTTTGATTCCCCATTCAAATTTCCTTATTTGACAACCTAACGCCTAAATAAATTGTAATGGCAATCATTCAATTTGATCAGGCGAAACATCAATTATCCCACTTTCATCCCGCTTTTCACCCTCTTACAGGATGATTTCCGGGATAAAAACTATCCTATGTCGTTCACCGGGATTCTATGTCTATACTACATTTTAAATAAATCCAGATGCACAGTCACACTTAAGCATTTATAGTATTAGTATGGACTAGTATTAATGGATTAATGTTATTGGATAAACCTAAAGGTCTTAATGTACTTGTAGGTTCATCCAATCTGTGCATTCATTTATGAAAATTTGTCTGCTGCTTACGGTAATTTAGATGTTCAGAACTCCCGACGGGTCCTATCACAAGGGCTTGTAATTATGTGCTATGTCGGCGAAGTAATGAAATAAAATTAACCCGTGTCTAGTAAGTTTTGATAACATATTCTGCATAGCTGTGTCCTCAGAAGCAGATTGCCATGCATTACAGCATGATTTAGATAACTTTTTCCTCTACTGTTCAGATAATCATCTTTTGTTAAATACTGATAAATGTCTCGTAATCAGCTTTAATCGTAAAAATAATCCGTTAGTTTTCAATTACACCTTAGCTGGAAAAAATATAGCCCGGGTATCTTCCGTTAGAGACTTAGGTGTTACTTTAGACTCAGAATTAAATTTTAATTTACATATTGATAATATATGTAAGCGAGCTTATAAGAAGTTGGGGATGATTCTCAGGATCGGACAGCCCTTCAGGCGCCCCAATACCTATAAACTATTATTCTATTCCTTTGTTAGGAGTATACTTGAATTTGGTTCTGTTGTTTGGACGCCTCAGTACCAAGTCCATATTGATCGTCTGGAAAGGATCCAAAATATTTTTCTAAAATCACTCTGTTACAGAACGGGTAATTATTTTGAACGTACTTCATTAGCAGCGAAGCATTTTTGTGTTCCTTCCCTTGATAACCGAAGACACTATTTAGATATAATGTTCTTGTTTAAAATTCTTAAAGGAGCGATTAAATGTCCGAATCTTTTAGAATTAGTCACTTTCAGTTGTCCGCACCACCCCCTACGTCCTAGATCTCTATTTTATATCAGCTTTGCCCGCAAGAATTACTCTCGGCACACTTTTTTCAGACGAGTCCCTAGTTATTATAATAAGTACCTACTTGATATTGATCCTTTTCACACTTCATTGTCTAGTCTCAAAATGATACTTAAACGTAAATTGTTTTAGTTCAAGTACCTATTTCATATAATTAAATATAATACAATGTACACAATGTATAAATGTAACTTTCCGGTTGTCCTAATACCTACCAGATATTAGTAAAAAAAAAAAAAAAAAAATACAACATATCCGATAATTAATGAAACAGACAGTAATGTCAAACCTGCTTACTGTATTACTACTTATTGTATTTTTTTTCTCCTCTGAAGACTAGTAAATAGATTTTAAGTATGGCTCATGATTTCATTTTCTTTATGCTGTTAGTATGTATTCTTTATGCTGTTAGTATGTATGTTAACATTATGTACTTAATAATGAACCTCCAGGTCTATGATTCTTAAGTATGTTAAGTACTCTACATTGTACTTCAAATTCATTTGTATATGTGACTGTTTGTGTTCTAAATAAATAAAAAAAAAAAAAAAAAAAACATATTAGAACATAATAATTATACATTTTTTGAGAATGACCGACATAACTTCGCCTTAAGTAGAATTAAGTTTAACGTTTAGCAGTAAGTTTTAGTAAAACTTTCATAAAAAGAAAAATACTTGAATTTGGGAATGGGTGGCGAACTGGCGAAGATAGGTTTTTGTTTTTAGTAAGAATTCAATGGATATCTATTTCTTGGGTCCATATTGGGTTGCATACAAGTTTAAGTCATATCTTTGATACGCATAACAACTTGTGTCATAATCATCATTGTGCATACAAATGAAAAGTCATATAATATTGTGTCATAAATTTTAAGCCATAATATTTAATGACATACATAGCAGTAGTTATAATTTTTTTGTGCATATCTAACGAACCTAACCTAAAATTTTATGCGAATTAAATTAATGCCTATAAAAATTATGACATCTCATTTATGATAAAAACCCAGTTATGCTCAGGAATAATGCTGACTAAAGATTTTATGACTTACAATTTTATGGATAAAGGGTTAGCAATTAGAGGTAGCAATTAGGCGCATTAACATATTCTCAGAGAATGTCCCATGTACGTATAATACATATAATAATATAATATAATAAACAGATGATTACTATAACTAGCTTATATCTAAAATAGATCCTTGAGGCATTGTACCAAGGATGCTGGCGGCATTTCTTGTATCCCAATACTGATACGTTGTGCGAGGAAGCCGCCAGCTCTTCGGTTACGTCAACCAGACGTTTCGCGATTTCTCCAAAAAACTTGTGCGCGCTGGGACCCAATGGATCTAGAGTTTCATATAATTATGTTTTAATGTTATCAATATTCGTTCGAAAATTGTGTAATTTTTTCCTTAAAAAACTAATTATTTCTGCAAAGCACCGCTGTCGCAATTAGAATGTAACCTTAAATGTCATGAATGTATTCATGTCCCCACGCTGCGTGGCCCCGGATGTGATTGGATTGGATTGGTGTTGCGGAATCGGTTTTCACAAACGATTCGCTAAGCATTTTGTCTCCAATGTGAGCCTTGGTACTGTAAAGGTTACCTTTACAGTCTTCTGAGTCAACAAACAGTGACTGGCAGTAGATTTATTTAAATTTAGAACTGGCGGTGGCTGTCATACGGTATAGATGTGCAGGCCGGCGTTAAAGAAGAGGCAGCCATTAGTACTGGTGGAATTATTAATTTATTACATAGCAGAAGAGTGAAAAATATATAATGTATGCCCCTCTGCGGCGTCTGCCCCCCTCCCCTGCCCAGGCGTCCGGCGGTATTAACCTTCCCCCCCCCCCCCATAGTTCACTGGCTGTTTACGCCCTTGCTCCGTAACGATCAAGAATGGATAGGAAATTTGGATATGAAACGCAACTGTCACTGTCGGACTTATAGGGAAGAGTGATAGAGACAAAGCGATTCGTTGTCGAAGCGATAGCAACTGTCATTTTGGCTAGGTCGGCTGGTTCTTTTAAAACGATGCGCTGAGAAAACTTCGCGAACACAGGACTGTGCGTGGCATGGCATACTCAAATTATTCTCGTCTGCGGGATTTGGAGGGTTTATAGTTTTGCTTTTTCAGGGTTTCATATCCAAAAACCCTAGACCGTTTTAATCTTTTGAACGCCAAGAAAACCTAAAGGCGTCGTTAATAGTCGTGCTCACAGCGCCAAGGACACCTATAGGTGTCATGGCGGACGCTGTCAAAGTAACCTTCGCCCTTTCGAATAAGGTTACATTTAGCTCCCTTAAAACTTATTTAAGTAAAGTTTTTACAGTTTGGCCCAACAATATTTTGACAACTTTTTTCTTGTGGGATGTGGTATATTTTTGATCATTTTAATACAGATTTGCGTATGTATATCAAAGCTAAAGTAGGCAGTTTGAAGATAATATGTTATGTTTAAATAAGTATGATTGTAGTTTTAATTTATAATGACATTTTGTAAATGACTCGTGAGTAAGAAATAGTATCGAGTTGCGTTCGGGCGCAAATAGTCCGAGACTGAAATGATGCCTTTTACCCGGGTTAAACACTTTACTTTTCATTTCGAATACGAGAAAAGTAAAATACTAGTGCATTTAAAAAATCACGGATAAATAAAATTTAGCAATATTTCTTAAGGGTACTTTCAATTAACAATTTGGGTAAAAATTTCTTTATTTATGAAATGAGGAGCTCATATCAGAATGGAAATTGTACAACAAATCTATTTAAAAGCTAAATTGTAATTGTTTATCGTAAAAAGCGTACTTACAAAATAACACCTTCAAACCTTCAAGAAAAGAGCGTACTCCCATCTTAAAGGCCCTTCTGGTGTTGCAGGTGTCAATGGGCGGCGGTAATCGCTTATCATCAGGTGATCCGTCTGCTCGTTTGCCTCCTCTACCATAAAAAAAAACAGTGCTCTAGAGCAGAAACGCATCATTTTTTGCATAATTTTTAGAACAACAACATCCCGCTATCAGAGCATGAGGAATTAATATATACTACTTCTGACCGATGTCGCCTACAACGAGTCTGTGTTCTGTAGACATTTTTAAGTTCCTACTTTTAACAGAGTGCTGTTCGACTCTCTGATGCGCTTCTAGGTGGCTCTCGTACCCAATTTTCTACTAGATTTCCGAGTGCCCTTTGGGCACGTCGACACACCACCTACATAATTGTACGAAATAGAGGTTGGCGGCCGAGACTTAAGCTCATCTAGCTTTCTATAAGAAGAATAATTATGCCTAAAATAAATATTATAGTACAATTTTACACAGATTGACCTAGTCTCACAGAGTACGCGTCAAATATCAGTTTTAAACGTTTTTAATAAAAAGACATACTTATGTCTTTTTGGAAATTAATTCCAGGGTCGCAGATAATGCATAACATAATGATCATGAAGCTTGGTCCCGGGTTCAAATCCTGGTAAGGGCATTTTTCGGTGTTTTCTATGTATTTAAGTATTTATAAATATTTATATATTATAATATATATCGTTGTCTAAGTACCCTCAACACAAGCCTTATTGAGCTTACTGTGGGACTTAATCAATTTATGTAATAATGTCTAATAACATTTATTTATTAATATTATTAGGGTAAATTATCCAGTTTAGTTTTTTAAATCTTTTCTTAAATTCATTTAAACTACATTTATTTTCTTCCCTTCGCAGGCTGATTAAATTAAAAATTAGTAGGGTAATTTAATTATTAGGGCCTATTACTGAGACTCAACTGTCCGTGCGTCTGTCTGTCTGCCTGTCCGTCTGTCCGTCTGCCACCAGGCTGTTTGTGATACCGAGTGATATGTGAACCGTGATAGTTAGACAGTTGAAATTGCCACAGATGATGTATTTCTGTTGCCGCTATAACAACAAATACTTACTAAAAAGTACGGAAACCTCAATGGGGAAGTTCGTCTCGCACTTGGCCGGTTTTTTAGTTAAGTTAAAATGCATTATTTACACATGTACATAACACTAGACCCTACTCATAGTTTTGTGTTCCTGCCGGTAAGTAAGGTTGCCAGAGCTCAACGAGGGGTCGGCAACGCGCATGTAACTCAGGCGGGCCGTATGCTTGTTTGCCACCGACGTAGTATAAAAAAAAAATTGTGATTATTTTGCATGCTATAGATTATGACATTTATGGCTGATTAAGGAGTATACATAAGAATATATCAACACTTTTTATTGCAAAACAAATTGATTGATACGATTGATGTTGACTGTTCAATCTCGAGGAAATTACCATAAGAAGTACTTTTTTGTAAGAAACAGTAAGGAACAAAGAGATTTCTAATCACATTAAAGAAGACAGGACTCAATTAAACTCGGGAAAAATGAAGACGCGGACTTCACTTTTCACTTTTCTGCGGAGTCACTTTGGGTTTGCACGACGGATCTGAAATGTATGGGAAAATCCGCAGATCCGGAATATTTTATACATTTTGGATCCGGATAGTAAATGTATTAGCGGGAGAGAGACGAGAGAATGATAACAAAATTACATCCTTTTGACATCAAATGTAACAGTTTTGATTCAAGGTTCGTTTAACTAGACTCAACGCGATATGTAGGGATTGCAATCCGTTCCGGCGGATCCGTTAATCCAGCCGGATCCGGCTCTTTTAAGGAGATACCGGATCCGGTAAAAATCGCCGGATCCAGTCCGGCCGGATCCGGCCGGACCACGGCCAAAATCCAATCAATCCGGTTTGCAATCCCTAGCGATATGGTAAGGTTGAAAGCGAACGCAGTCGACGCGCGGGTAGTCTGTGCGCGTTCTGCATAACTTTCACACCCTAGGTGGGTAACCCATCGTTGAAAAAACCCGGAAAAATACGGGAAAATTTTCAAACGACTCGTTTTTTTCAAGTTTCTTTCGAAAAAAACAATGCAAATTTCAGTTATATTTCACTTCCGAAAAATACGAATAAAAGCCGAAAAGTTTTTTTAAACTTCTGTATTTTTTCATATAAATTTAATTGGGAATTTAAAGAGGAAGGTTAAGGTTTCTGGCATTTTATATATTTGACACTATCATCACTCATCAGTGGCATTGTGTATGACGTATTTAATATTTCTGAATAAAACTGGAAAAAAATCGAAATTTGGAAAAATTCCCGATAAACACATTTGATTTTTTCCGGAATTGAAATCCCTACACCCACCCGCTATCTCCAGTTACCCGTGAACAAGATGCATGTAACTGCGTCGAGATATCGGGAGCTCGAAAACAATACAAAAGGTAATCACGGTCCATATCTCGGTCGATTTAAGATCAGAATATACGTTCGAATTGGCTTCCAAGAGTTTGTGATGTGGATCTGACAGCCGGCCGGAAATCTAAATACAAACCACTTTCTGACATTAGATTTTGCTCTGTTATTACCAAAGTGTAATTTAATATCACTAAATGATCAAAGATAAACTTTGCCCTCAGGGAGAAGTCAAGCCAAAATAATAAGATTTGTAATCATAGCGGTTTTAGCGAAGCTTATTCAATAACAACTTAATTGTAGGTCTGTAACAATTTCTAGGATTTTTAAGAGGAATTTCTAGTTGCGCGTTTTTCATACAAACGCTCTCGACTGTTTCCTCCCTGAATTTTTTACCTAGAGCAATTTTTTTTAATAAGATCAATATCATCAATATTTGTGCCGCTATATTTGCTTTTTAGGGTTCCGTAGCCAAATGGCAAAAAACGGAACCCTTATAGATTCGTCATGTCCGTATGTCTGTCCGATTCTGTCACAGCCACTTTTTTCCGAAACTATAAAAGCTATACTGTTCAAACTTGGTAAGTAGGTGTATTCTATGAACCGCATTATGATGTTTACACAAAAATAGAAAAAAAAACAATAAATTTTGGGGGTCCCCCATACTTAGAACTGAAACACAAAAAATCTTTGTTCCGTACAAATTTAAACAGACGAGCTTTGGCAATTTTATTCACCATCGAAAATACAACACAACATTATATATTATGAATTATCTAAGATTCTAGATATTCTAGATATACATATGTGCTTAACAAATTGTTAACAAGGTGTCGGAATGACTAATAGGTGTCTCAGAGGACCACAAAGCGGGCTCCTTCTTTGCTCAGAGGCTGAGACTGGTGGTGCAAAGAGGAAACACCGCCAGCATTCTGGGGGTCAATGCCCGAAGCAGGGGATTTGGGGAGGTTTATTTAGTTGTAGGCTTCGTTTTAAGTTATTAAATTTATCTTCATTTTGTTTGTGTATTTCATGTAGCTTTGGTTAATAAAATTTGATTGGGGTTTAAAATATACACGATGCTACATGAGGAAACCGAAAGATTTTGACAGTGTATTACTGCTCACATTTAGATACTAAAATGTCATATAAACTTTTCTGGATTTCGCCTAGTTTCATAGTTAATACCAATGTTTCCTTTTTATGTAAAACATAGCTGAAAAGGAGAAATATGGCAAATACAAACATTGTAAATAGTTCATCTAGATTTAATTAGTAAAATTACATTGTACGCCTGACAGGCAAATTATAGCGACACTACCAAAATATCTATTATAACCTGTACACCTATAATTATGCAATAAATAATATCTTATCTTATCTTAAAAAAAACATCTTCTTATCGTAACTTAGTGCAAAGCGCCTTTTTGATCGCGATGATGCCATTATGGGGCGTAGTCTAAAAATCCTTGTTGATAGATGTCAAAAAGTGAAAAATAACCTTTGCAAAAACTAGTTTGTACAAAAAAAATCGTTAGAAATTATTTACAGTGCCAGTTTTACCATAACATTAACTTTTTATGTACGTTCAAAATTTGAAAAAAAAAAACAAAAAAATTTTTTTTGCCGAAATTTACTGAAACTCGTATAACATGTTTTCCTTCTTTTGGCCTCAGAAGTACGTGGTTTAATCTTTCGGGTTCCTCGTGAGCACCGTGTATATGTTATATAATAATAATAATAATAATTCAGCCTATAATACGTCCCACTGCTGGGCACAGGCCTCCTCTCATGTGCAAGAGGGCTCGAGCCATAGTCCCCACGCTAGCCCAATGCGAATTGGGGACTTCACATACACCTTTGAATTTCTTCGCAGATGTATGCAGGTTTCCTCACGATGTTTTTCTTCACCGAAAAGCTAGTGGTAAATATCAAATGATATTTCGTACATAAGTTCCGAAAAACTCATTGGTACGAGCCAGGATTTGAACCCGCGACCTCCGGATTGAAAGTCGGACGTCATATCCACTCGGCCACCACCGCTTACATGTTATATACATATATTAATATCAAATTTCATGTTATTTTAGAATGTCGTTTTACAATGAGAGTAACTTCGATTGTATGGCGGCGCGTCGGCTAGGTTCTTCTGACTCTTATGTTACCACAAAGCGCTATGCTCTTCCGCCGTTAAACTCGTGAACACGTTTTTTCTGAGAATTTACTTCTCTATTTGAATGATTCTTTGGTATGACTATCAAAGCAAAGCAAAGCTTTTATTACCAACGACAAAAGAAACATTCCACATTCAAAAACAAACGAAGGGAGCATTTTGTGCGTGACCGCAATACCAATCAGTTTTATTTCTATCGCCAGCTGCCGCGGGTACTATTCTTGTGCCATTAGTTTTAATCCGGTTTCGAACAGTTCAATATAGACGGTGGGCAAATAAGAGTGATAAATAAATAAATAAATAATAAATAAATGTTATAGGACATTATTACACAAATTGACTAAGTCCCACAGTAAGCTCAATAAGGCTTGTGTTGAGGGTACTTAGACAATGATACATATAATATATAAATATTGATAAATACTTAAATACATAGAAAACACCCATGACTCAGAAACAAATATCCATGCTCATCACACAAATACATGCTCTTACCAGGATTTGAACCCGGGACCATCAGCTTCGTAGGCAGGGTCACTACCCACTAGGCCAAACCGGTCGTCGAGTGATACAATTTGTTTTTAAATTTTAAGTATATTAAGTACAAAATTTACTAAATATTTTTTCATAAATATATGACTCAGGGTTGGCAATTGTATACGGAAGATATTTTCTGTCAAATGTCTACCTCTAGCAGCAAGCAATTTTTTGTCAAATGTTTGTGTTGTTTCAAACACGTTATTTGATCTATTAATTTCGAGAAACAGTGACGGGGATTGGCACCCGAATTCCCCAAAAATGCAGCTCCTGACTTGTTTCTGTGGGGCTATCTAAAATTACGTGTCTATGCTAACTAGCCGATGAAATTTAAACAGTTAAATCCGACCATCCGACACAAATTTACTAAGATAACATTGAACATTTGTTAAATAGTAGGTAGTGATATCTTATTCTCAACTACAAAGCCTGCACCTAACAAAAGTCTCTTTTTGACCCAGTGGTTGACTGGCAGAGAATGCCTTAAGGCATTAAGTCCACCATTTGTACTTAATATTTTATGTGCAATAAAGTATAAATAAATAAAATGTGCGAAAATATGTATGCTGAAAATTGCGATGATAAAGGCTTACATTTGCCTGCTGTTTGACATATGTCAGACATTACGTTCCGCATGTATTTGCCAACCCTAAATAATATATTTTTAAAACAATACTTAATAATCTTTGTACTTAATATAGTTCAAATTTAAAAACATAAAAAATATATGTATATTTATTTCAAGAATTTGGAATAAAAAGAGGAGCTAGTACATGGTGCCCACACTAGGCTCAACTTGCAATGTGGGAATCTCAGAGAAGTATCGAAATGGTGCGGTTTTTATTTTAACAGAATCTTTTCTTCTTGACTACCGGTTTGGCCTAGTGGGTATTGACCCTGCCTACGAAGCTGATGGTCCCGGGTTCAAATCCTGGTAAGGGCATTTATTTGTGTGATGAGCATGGATATTTGTTCCTGAGTCATGGGTGTTTTTTATGTATTTAAGTATTTATAAATATTTATATATTATATATATCGTTGTCTAGGTACCCTCAACACAAGCCTTATTGAGCTTACTGTGGGACTTAGTCAATTTGTGTAATAATGTCCTATAATATTTATTTATTTATTTATTCTTCTTTCCCTTATTCCACCTATGTGGGGTCGGGTATCCTTGTCAATTTGCGCCAGAGTGGTCGGTTCTGGGTTGTCTGTTCTTCGATGTTCAGGTTCTTCAGGTCGTTTCTAATATTGGACCACCACGTGGATTTTGGCCTGCCACTTCCTCTAGGGCGTTCAGGAAGGCTTAGCGCAATGTTTACAACACACACACACCCACACACACATGCACGCACGCACGCACGTATCTATATTGTTTATCATTTTTGAGTTCCTACTTACATAGAAATTACGGGGCGTGTATTTCGGGTATCTCTTAAGGATGAAAGTGCTAAAAATATAATACACGACGTTATTGCTCATAAACCTATTAAGATAGTGTATACATATTTTTGGCACATTGTTCGTACCGATATTTTCAGACGTGACTGTACATTGGGCGGCACGAGAACAGATTACATTTTATTAGCTTCATCCATATATTTCTCAGTAAGCACTCTACTCTGAAGAAATAAGAATTTCATGGAATAATATTGCTTTCCTATTCCGCTAAAACATCGGACCTGTATTACTTTTCTAGTAATGAATTTCTGAGGTTTTCCGCATAGTAACGGCTGGTTCAATAAACTGATGGTCTACCGCACGTTCGACGTGTTGCCTCCCTGTCACACTTACGTACGAATTTACAGGTGCGACAGAGAGGCAACATGTCGAACGTGGTTCGCGGTAGGCCCTCTGAATCGACTGATGTTTGTATAGAGGTAAAACTTAGTTAAATCCCCGATTGTATGTTGAGGTGAAGTGTTTGGATAGACGTTCCATATTTTCTTATAAAGGTTGTAAAACTATAAAATCTAACGAATTTAGGAAATAAAAACCGGCCAAGAGCATGTCGGGCCACGCTCAGTGTAGGGTTCCGTAGTTACTCTTCCGTCACAATAAGCTAAACTGGAGCTTAAAGTATAGTAAATTGTTAACCAAGGTATGAAACGGTACCTTTCACCCGAATTAAACAAATAGGCAAATTTGCATAATTAGTACCTAATTAAAGTAAGTCTTTTTACTATAAAGGGAAAACTTTTTGCGATAACTCAAAAACAGCTAAACTGATCATCTCCGCTATAGTTTTCATTTAACGTCTTTCTTAAGCTCTACTTCCACGATTTTTTTCATATTTTTTGGACCTATGGTTCAAAAGTTAGAGGGGGGGGACACATTTATTTTTTCTTTCGGAGCAATTATCTCCGAATATATTCACTTTATCAAGAAATGTTTGTTGAAGACCCCTATTAGTTTTGAAAGACCTTTCCAACGATATCCCACACTGTAGGGTTGAAGCAAAAAAAAATGTTCACCCCCACTTTACGTGTAGGGTAGGTACCCTAAAAAAAATTAAATTTTTAGATTTTATTGTACGACTTTGTCGGCTTTATTCATTTATATATCCATGCCAAATTTCAGCTTTCTAGCACTAACGACCACGGAGCGAAGCCTCGGACAGACAGACAGACAGACAGACAGACAGACGGACATGGCGAAACTATAAAAACCGTTTAACTAAGAGATATCAGATAAGAAGAGCTTAAGAAAAATTATATAGACGAAGATGGTAACATACAATTCGGAGATCAATACCTAGAAGAATTAAATGAAAAACAACCCACTACCGCACCTCAAAAAGATACGGACCTTAGGTAAATTATTGGAAAAATTAATAGAGAATACACAAGAAAACCGACAACAGAGTTTGAAAAATATTGCGGAGAAGTTTGTTTTTGAGAAATTTTCAACCAAGAATTCAAACGCTGTTCAGTGGATAGACATTTTCGAAAGAGAATGTGAGCGTTATCAAATTGCAGACGAGAAGAAGGTTGAGATATTGAGGCTATTCATGGATAAGAGTTGCGCAGATTGGTCCGAATGGAAAAAGAAATTTACTCAAACCAGCATTTAACTAGCAAGTTGCTTGATCATCACTTTCTATAGGAGTTAGAACATTTAGTAATTTTTTAGTACTTTGGAGGAGAATTCCTGCCAATATGTTGAGCTTGGTCAACTAAAAAAAAATACGTGTCTTTTATTTTAGACTACTGTATATCTATAACATATACAACCTAAGCCATTGGACAAACCCTGAAATCCCACGTAGGGTTACTTCTCAGGAATGCTCTGACGTTAATATTTTTTTTTTAATTAGAACAAAGGATGAAAACATAAATTTTTCGAACAAAAGTTATTTGCAATAATCGACAACAAAAAGAAACACACTGTGTTAATCTTTGGCAGTGTTATTGACAATTTGTTCGAAATATTTGACAATGATGACATTTTTCAAAAGTCAGAAGCTAACAATAACCGGCCAAGAGCATGTCGGGCCACGCTCAGTGTAGGGTTCCGTAGTTACTCTTCCGTCACAATAAGCTAAACTGGAGCTTAAAGTATAGTAAATTGTTAACCAAGGGACCCGTTCACCCGAGTTAAACAAATAGGCAAATTTGCATAATCAGCACCTAATTAAAGTAAGTCTTTTTACTATGAAGGGAAAACTTTTTGCGATAACTCAAAAACAGCTAAACTGATCATGTCCGCTATAGTTTTCATTTAATGTCTTTCTTAAGCTCTACTTCCACGATTTTTTTCATATTTTTTGGACCTATGGTTCAAAATTTAGAGGGGGGGGACACATTTTTTTTTTTCTTTCGGAGCGATTATCTCCGAATATATTCACTTTATCAAAAAATGTTTCTGGAAAACCCGTATTAGTTTTGAAAGACCTTTCCAATGATACCCCACACTCTAGGGTTGAAGCAAAAAAAAAAAATTCACCCCCACTTTACGTGTAGGGGAGGTACCCTAAAAAAAAAAAAATTTTTAGATTTTATTATACGACTTTGTCGGCTTTATTGATTTATATATCCATACCTAATTTCAGCTTTCTAGCACTAACGACCACGGAGCAAAGCCTCGGACAGACAGACAGACAGACAGACTGACGGACATGGCGAAACTATAAGGGTAGTTGACTACGGAACCCTAAAAATGGTAATTTGCTAATTTCTTCGAAACCGCTACACCAGTTGTTATGATACTTTGTACACTGGTTCTAAATACCCTAATGCATATGTACATTTCGGCTTTGTCTAATGGCTAGGGACACACTGTATAAATATAAATCAAATCGGAACCGGACAGTTGGGTACCTTTCCTTGTATGTAATGTAGAGATGATGTGAGGATATTTACCTATTGATATTATGAAACAATGGATGCTTCAGTGACAGTATACTCTTAATTGACTTCACAATCGTTTAATGAGGCCATTAATCAGTGCAGCTTGTTATGGAATGCAACTTTGTGAGGAATGTTGGTAATCCCCTGTTCAGAGTGCGCAGCCAAGATGCCAATCGTTTTCGCTCTATAGCTGTTCAGCGTTGGAGATGATGGCGACCAAGGCAGACAATTACAATAGTTGTATTTAATGTTAACAGAAGGCTAGTTGAAAAAAGTGTTTTAATCTATACACATGTAGAAGCTTATATAGTCGCGTACAGCGCCACACTATGGATTGGTTATGAACATACATACATTGATACATACATACATTGATATGGCTAACTAACTTAGAGAGCAAGTACACAAGGTTTCGGTAGATGTCACCTTAAAGAGGTTAATTAGGTACATATCATAGGTGGTGCCACCTACCGACGATGGAGAGACTTAATCTTTTTTTTTTTTTTTTTTTAATTTATTTAGAACACATACAGTCACATATACAAATGAATTTGAAGTACAATGTAGAGTACTTAACATACTTAAGAATCATAGACCTGGAGGTTCATTATTAAGTACATAATGTTAACATACATACTAACAGCATAAAGAAAATGAAATCATGAGCCATACTTACTTAAAATCTATTAACTAGTCTTCAGAGGAGAAAAAAAAAAAAAAAAAATACAATAAGTAGTAATACAGTAAGCAGGTTTGACATTACCGTCTGTTTCATTAATTATCGGATATGTTGTATTTTTTTTTTTTTTTTTTTACTAATATCTGGTAGGTATTAGGACAACCGGAAAGTTACATTTATACATTGTGTACATTGTATTATATTTAATTATATGAAATAGGTACTTGAACTAAAACAATTTACGTTTAAGTATCATTTTGAGACTAGACAATGAAGTGTGAAAAGGATCAATATCAAGTAGGTACTTATTATAATAACTAGGGACTCGTCTGAAAAAAGTGTGCCGAGAGTAATTCTTGCGGGCAAAGCTGATATAAAATAGAGATCTAGGACGTAGGGGGTGGTGCGGACAACTGAAAGTGACTAATTCTAAAAGATTCGGACATTTAATCGCTCCTTTAAGAATTTTAAACAAGAACATTATATCTAAATAGTGTCTTCGGTTATCAAGGGAAGGAACACAAAAATGCTTCGCTGCTAACGAAGTACGTTCAAAATAATTACCCGTTCTGTAACAGAGTGATTTTAGAAAAATATTTTGGATCCTTTCCAGACGATCAATATGGACTTGGTACTGAGGCGTCCAAACAACAGAACCAAATTCAAGTATACTCCTAACAAAGGAATAGAATAATAGTTTATAGGTATTGGGGCGCCTGAAGGGCTGTCCGATCCTGAGAATCATCCCCAACTTCTTATAAGCTCGCTTACATATATTATCAATATGTAAATTAAAATTTAATTCTGAGTCTAAAGTAACACCTAAGTCTCTAACGGAAGATACCCGGGCTATATTTTTTCCAGCTAAGGTGTAATTGAAAACTAACGGATTATTTTTACGATTAAAGCTGATTACGAGACATTTATCAGTATTTAACAAAAGATGATTATCTGAACAGTAGAGGAAAAAGTTATCTAAATCATGCTGTAATGCATGGCAATCTGCTTCTGAGGACACAGCTTTGTATATTTTTGTGTCATCTGCATAGACGAGGTGCTCAGAGTTCCTGAAACAGTTTGCCATGTCATTGACATATAAAATAAACAGTAAGGGACCAAGATGTGATCCTTGGGGTACTCCGGAAGGTATAGGAAGAAAGCAAGAAGTATAACCCTTCAAGGCAACCGCCTGACTGCGATTGGACAGGTAAGACTTTATCCATCTAAGAAGGTCGCCGTGTATACCGAGCTCAAAGAGTTTCTTGATTAAGTTATTGTGGTTAATTTTGTCAAAACATTTCGAAAAGTCAGTCAGTCTATCTAGATTAGGTAAGTAGGTATTTAGGTATGCTAATACCTAAACTTGTTAAGATAGGTCTTAACAATAGCAAACGAAACGCATCTGTCACTGTCGCACTAATATGGAAGAGTGAGCGAGAAAGGATTTCGCTGTGGTACCGCAAGCTATTGTCATCTTGGCTAGACACCCAGGTAATTTAAAGACAGAACACTTATAAAGACTGACAACATCACTTCAAAAATTCAAAATATGTTGTTTTATTTTTAATTTTATGCGACTAATATCTTTATGGAATAATGACGAGGTATAAAAATATCCAACTACGAAATGACAACATAAAAAAAGCGGCCAAGTGCGAGTCGGACTCGCCCATGAAGGGTTCCGTACCATTTATGACGTATTAAAAAAACTACTTACTAGATCTCGTTCAAACCAATTGTTGGTGGAAGTTTGCATGGCAATGTAGGTATATCATATATTTTTTTTAGATTTTTCATTCTGTTATTTTACAAGTTACGGGGGGGGGGGGGGGGGACATTTTTCCACTTTGGAAGTGTCTCTCGCGCAAACAAATCAGTTTAGAAAAAAATTTGATTAGAAACCTCAATTTCATTTTAATGACCTATCCATAGATACCCCACACGTATGGGTTTGATGAAAAAAGATTTTTTGAGTTTCAGTTCTAAGTATGGGGAACCCCCAAAATTTATTGTTTTTTATTTCTATTTTTGTGTAAACATCTTAATGCGGTTCATAGAATACATCTACTTACCAAATTTGAACAGTATAGCTCTTATAGTTTCGGAAAAAAGTGGCTGTGACATAATCGGACAGACAGACGGACATGACGAATCTATAAGGGTTCCGTTTTTGCCATTTGGCTACGGAACCCTAAAAATGGCACAGTAGATAGCGCTAACACGTAGGGAGGGATACGATATACAGCTCAACCTGTGATATAGGGTACAAGACAAAGATAAGATAAAGATAGTTTATTATTCAAGTAGGCGTATTACAATGCGCTTATGAACGTCAAATAAAGCTACACCGGCTCTAACCCTACACCTCTGACCCGAGCAGATTTAAATCCCCCCTCAATTACAGGAGGGTATCCCAATATGGACCAGCAAGAAACTCGGCGGGACACATCTTTTCAAAACATTACATTACATTACAACTTGTCGAGTTGACGTCTGACTACGAACTGCCAAATTATTGACCCCGATGTGATCTTTTGGTATGTATTTAATGGTCGAGCTTGATTGTATATTGCTCCCTATTTCTAATAATTTGTGTTAGTTTATTTCCTAAGTTGTTATTAAACATGAATTATTGTTACCGCGTACGAACTTTTATTTGCAACGATCTCCAACTGCCAAACAGTCTTTAATGTTTTCATGTCTCCGATATTGCGGCGTAATTGAATAAAGTACTTAGTAAGGTTTTATGGACAAATTAACAGTTGTAACAAGAAAAATCCTCCTAGTGCGCAACATTTTATTGATAGTAAAATCAATAAGGAAAAGGAATTATGATCCATTCCATTTTAATTAAGCTTGTTAATGGGTTTTTAGAAAAACGACGTTGATGTATATTTCGTTCTGATTTATGAATATTTTCTATTCAACGACCGGTCCTGATGATGAACACAGATATTTGTTCCTGAGTCAGTGTTTTCTTGGCATTTCTATTAAATGTTGTACCAACATTTTAAGTGTTAGAATTGGGATTTTTTATACCTACTAAATTCTGCTCAGAATCACGAGCTTTTTTCTATTTTTAGGATTCCGTACCTCGAAAGGAAAAAACGGAACCCGTATAGGATCACTTTGTTGTCCGTCCGTTATATATAAGTAATTTCTGGAGAAAATTGATTTCGTATAACTTTCATTTACGCTACTGCAAATTTATTATAACAAAAATGTAGTTTATTAAAGTTGAAGTTCAAGATATGTGTAATACAAAATGACCATTTTAGCAAACTTTACGGAATTTACAAATAAGATCGACAAAATCAGTGCTTTACGCGCTTACCTAAACGTCCTACAGCAAAAAAATCATTACTAATTAAATGAGTCTGTTTTCAAAAAAATAATTTATTAAAATGAAAGATAACAAGACGTATTAATAGAAACCAGTACTTATTTATTCTAATAGGTAGTTAACAAAATTCGTACAATTTCATCGACTAAATCTATCAATTTTACATTTTTGCTCTAAAATCGTTACCGGGCTCGTAAAAAGCGGTACGATTTTTCAAAAACTCACCCACGCTTCTTAAAATAAGTTTTAAGAATTTAGGTAATTGTTGATAAAACTATGTTTATTCTAGATAATTTTTACATTAGATATGGAAGTGTAAATGGGACATCGCTAAATACGTGCATAGCACTGTCTCGCTCATACATTGGAGTGTGGGTATAACTGTAAAAATACAAAGTAATAAAGCTGAATTGGTACGTTTACATTTCTCCCAATTTCCATCCAATCATAATACACAAATCGTTTTCCTGTTGACCGATATAAAGACTTATATTTTCATTTACTTTTCAAGCTGTCCGACTCTGGAACTCCTTACCCGTTGGCAATAGATGCGCTCAATCTCTTTCTGTGTTTAAAAAATCACTCAAAGAACATTATTTATCTCTCCCTTAGTGTTTATATAGTACATAGTTATTTTTACTCTGTGGCTGACATGCTGCTGTCATATTTAGCTATGTTTCGGTTAATTTTATATATATTTATATGTATGTTTATGTATGTCTATTTGTATTCCTTATATGTGTATGTTTATTCACTGTAATTGTGTGTGTGAATGTAGGCTTCATAACGGTTTAGCAACACCTACTTTTTCGATTAACTTCTCTATTTCCGCTACCCAAAGGTTGTCTGGAAGAGATCGCTTTTTAGCGATAAGACCGCCTGTTGTCTGCCTCTAAATTTAATCAATGGTTTATTTTTCTTGTATATTTTTACTGAGGTGTGCCAATAAAGAGTATTCTATCTATCTATATCTATCTATTATTTTCTGCTTCAATGACCAACTACCTACAGTCCTACATATTTGGAAGAATATTATGTGTAATACCTGTTGGGTCAAGGAGGTAACAGTGGCTCAGTAAAAATAGCCAGCTACAGTGGCTAAAACCATACGACCTTCAAACCTTCAAGAAAAGAGCGTACTCCCATCCTAATGGCTGGCAACGCACTTACAACCCCTCTGGTGTTGCAGGTGTCCATGGGCGGTGGTAATCGCTTACCATCGGATGATCCGTCTGCTCGTTTGCCTCCTGCATCATAATGTATATATACGCATAAGGTTTGAGCGACTGTACCTGGCTATTTTCTACCGAGCCACTGTTCCCTCCTTGACCCTATGTATATTCCTTCCACGTGGATATTTTCCAATCCACTTATTTATTCTGATATTCAATACGAAATGTATTATAGTTTATACATCGTAATACAGCAATTCGAACAGGTATTTGAATTTTAGGGTTCCGTAGACGAAATGTCGGGCGACATTTCGTCTACGGAACCCTAAAATTCTGACTGTCTGTCTGCCTATCCGTATGTATTTAAGTAATAGCCATGTACTCGATTATTATAATATTTTTCACGTACCCAAGTAAGGTGACAGATGTTATGTCCACATAATAATCTTAAGAGGGGTAAAACCAGGGAATTAGAAAGAAACAAAAGATACGGTGCGCCGCGCAAAAGTTGCGACGCAACATTTGGCGATTTCGCGGGTTTTAACGTTTTATTTCAATAACTTTGAAAGTATGCTTCTGTTTAAAATTTTGCCAGACAAATCCCTCGGCTATATCAGTAGCTATTTTCTACTAAAATTATACTGCTATTGTATGCGAGGTAACTATATATAAATGAAAATTAGAGACCAATTCGAGTTACAGTTATTAAATCTTATTCCAATATGAAACTGATCTGATTCTGATCTGGCAGTTTCAAAAGTGACGTTTTGGATTCGAGTTATATATACAGGGTGATTTCTGGGTCGTGATCCAGAACCACTTTTTCTGAATCTATAAATTGACGACCGGTTTGGCCTAGTCGGTAGTGACCCTGCCTACGAAGCTGATGGTCCCGGGTTCAAATCCTGGTAAGGGCATTTATTCGTGTGATTAGCATGGATATTTGTTCCTGAGTCATGGGTGTTTTCTTTGTATTTAAGTATTTATAAATATTTATATATTATATATATCGTTGTCTAAGTACCCTCAACACAAGCCTTATTGAGCTTACTGTGGGACTTAGTCAATTTGTGTAATAATGTCCTATAATAAAAAAAATTATGATTTACATTATCATACAGTAGTATTTGATTGAAAGATAATTAGATTGATTTTTATTATTTTTCAAGTAAAATTAATCTTATACGAAGTAATCATGGTCACCCTATGACTTTTGACATACGCTGTATGGAAAACGACAAGACGTCACATTGAGTAGGGTGACCAAACTGTATGCAAACATGTTTTTTCTACTTGTCATCTGTCATAATAAATGATGAGGAACATCATTAGACTCATCTTTGAATTCTGTGTGATGTCTTGTTCTCTTGCTCCACGACCCCGAAATCATCCTGTAGTTATTATATCTCATTCTAATATGATACTGATCTGCCTGTGTCAAAAGTCAAAAGTGACATTTGGTTGAAGGTTGACATAAAGCGCAATTCAGCAGAAATGATATCAGTTCCAATGTTAGATCAGTATCACATTATATTGATGGAATTGGCCTGTTAGACATGTTTTCGTGTTTTTTTTTTCTGATGAAAAAAAAAAGAAAAGTTTTTTTCATGGAGATCCTTTCAAATATAGTCTTGTTTTCGAAATATTTTTTTCCGGCATTTGCCCTTGATTTAAACGCAAAAATTCAATATGAAATCTATAATTTTTCAACCTAAAAAAGAAAACAGTCCGACACAGACAGATAATTCAATTACCATCTAGAACTCAAAATTTCGTTATATTTGGTTAAGTTTTTCGCCTAACCTGGCGTTGTCCTTATCGTACTAGTTTTCGGAGCCACTTCCGTTAGCGAGACGGATATATTCACCTAAAATATTTCAATCTCAGCTCCGGTATCCTCTTCATATTTTTATAATTGCGTCACGTTTGACAACGCGGATACGGAACCCAAAATATATCGTAACCTAAATGTGATCTAGTTCTAAAGAACACAATTTTCATTGTAACGGATATTGTGTGACAACTCCATAAAAACATCCTTTTTGAGAGCCTAGGTTTACCTAGATACCAAATATTAAAGGAAAAAAACAGATTTGAAACCGATCCTTTATCCAAATTCTGAAATTCTGTGTGATATCAGACTCAGCACTGAGATTTATGTCCTATGTAAGGTTTCTTCTTACTATTAATATAGAGGGTGCTATTTTAACTATTTCGCCATAGCCAGGAGACAAACTTTGGACCCGGGTACGTCCTTAAACTACGTCCAATAGATAGGTATTGGGAATTGTGAATACCATCTCGCTTTGTGTGGTAGGGAACAGCATAGCGGATGTCATTCCAGATCTAGAGCAGAGCCCAACTGGGGAAGTACCTCCAGTCCTCCACCTCACAGGAAACCGCAGCCAAATAACACTAGACCCTACTTATTGTGTTCCTGCCGGTGAGTAAGGCTGCTAGAGCTCAACGAGGGTGCGGAGTGTAGGGTCGGCAACGCGCATGTAACTCATACATCATACATAGGCTACGGAGACTGTTTACCATCAGGCGGGCCGTATACTTGTTTACCACCCACGTAGTAAATAATGATTAAAATGTCAGAGAGTACTACCGTACAGAAAAACACTTCCTACAAAACCAAAGTTTGACAGCGATTCAGCGACGTCGAATTATGCTGTCCGATTCTAATGTATGGCACTATCCCTTTCGGCCATTTAGGGTTGTCAAAATTCAAGTCATGATCTTATCTGTGGTCGTGCTCGTAAAGGGACGTCAAGTTGTGCCAACTCTAAATTGCTCGGAGCAATGCTGAGCCGAACGGAGCCGGGAAAAGCCGAAAGGAGCAGTGTCGCCCCACTGGTAATATGACAATGTATACAGTCAACATCAATAGTCGCGGATGAAGCGAGACGGCAAAACTATCTACCAACCGCGGCTGTAGCATGGTCGCATTTTTATCACTTGCCACTATGCCTGTCTCTTTCGCACATACATACTTGTTAGAACGTGACGGGCATAGTGACTTACATACAAAATAATTAATACTTTTGATGCTTAGTCTGATACACTAGTTTAAATTGAGTTTTTTAAATAATCACTACTTACTCCATTTAAAAAACACAAATCTTCTTCCCCGCGTTGTCCCGGCATTTTGCCACGGCTCATGTGAGCCTGGGGTCCGCTTGACAACTAATCCCAAGATTTGGCGTAGGCACTTTTTACGAAAGCGACTGCCATCTGACCTTCCAACACAGAGGGTAGAGGCCTTGTTGGGATTAATCCGGTTTCCTCACGATGTTTTCTTTCACCGGAAAGCGACTGGTAAATACGAGTATCAAATGATATTTCGTACATAAGTTCCGAAAAACTCATTGGTACGAGCCGGGGTTTCAATTTAGAGAACATAAATCACAAAATAATTTGAATTGTTCCGTAGTTGAACATTCTAAAATTTCCATAAATTTCTGGAAACTTTCATGAAAGTTTCCGTTCAAATTAGGGATTGTTACTCAATGTTCTTTTTTATTTAACATCTACGTCACTCATTGGCGTCCTTTAACTGTAAGAAGGCTTAGCAATAAACGTGCAGAAATAAATTCCGAAAAGGTTTCATGGGAACTTTGCAATTTGAAAATTCTCTTCGGCACATTGCTAACCATGCAAATCAATCACGTAACTATAATCTGAATAATCATATATTACACAATGCAAATCAATCATGTACCTAAAATCTGAATACGCCTCCTGGACGGTGTAATGCAATATCGAGTAATGCCTAAATCAGGCATCAATAAGCTCTCCAAATTCACATTCAAAGGAATTAACGATTGCCTCGATTGCCTACTATATTCCCAATTTCTACTAATCTCGAAGCTTCGAAATCCATTTGCATATAAAATTGAATTTAAGGGCGACCACCATACTATTATAGACTAATAACTATAGACACCGTTTTATGTAAACTTTTTTTTTAATACTTCGGTGATGGCAAACAAGCATGATGGCTATTTTATTTACAATAATATATAGTTGTATGCTACACCTATATATTATTATAAATAAAATAATTATAAACAGCGTATATGTATTACATGTTAAGGTAAGTCAGTTAAGATACTACATTAGCCAACACAGTTTCCACTTATAGATAATTACAATTCAGTTGCTCAGCATTTATTTTTATGTTTTAGTAAGTATATTAATACTAGTAGAAGTAGTTTATGAACAGATGCAACTCAAGAAGTGAGATATTCGCGTTGCCAACTGACGGCCTGATTCTAATTTTAATATACCTACGTCAAAATTTTGATCTATTATAAATATGATATAGATTGCATCTGACAGTGTCAAAAGTGACGTTTCGTTTGCAGAAACGTCACCTTTGACACTACAGAGACTGACTTATGGCTTGAGACTGTCTTTTGAGAGATTAATTTACAAAATAATTAAGTATGTTCTTACTTTTGTTTTGGCACCGAGTGAAACTGCTCCTTCCTTTCTCTTCTTTTTTTCCTTCTAGTGTTAGTTGTGGTCATGTTTCCAACCCGCAAATTACAAATATCATCAAAAAAGCGGCCAAGTGCGAGTCGGAGTCGCCCATGAAGGGTTCCGTACCATTTATGACCTATAAAAAAGAAACTACTTACTAGATCTCGTTCAAATCAATTTTTGGTGGAAGTTTACATGGTAATATACATCATATATTTTTTTTAGTTTTATCATTCTCTTATTTTATAAGTTACAGGGGGGGATACAAATTTTACCATTTTGGAAGTGTCTCTCGCGCAAACTATTCAGTTAAGAAAAATTATATATTAGAAACCTCAATATAATTTTTGAAGACCTATCCATAGATATCCCACACGTATGGCATTGATGAAAAAAACATTTTTGAGTTTCAGTTCTAAGAACTATGGGGAACCCCCAAAATTTATTTTTTATTTTTGTGTTAAAATCTTAATGCGGTTCACAGAATACATTTAATCACCAAGTTTCAACAGTATAGTTATTATAGTTCCGGAAAAAAGTGGCTATGACATACGGACGGACAGACAGACAGACATGATGAATCCATAAGGGTTCCGTTTTTTGCCATTTGGCTACGGAACCCTAAAAATCGTCATATGTGACCGAATATGCAGCTCATTGCGTGGGTAACAGCAGTGGGGGAAAACTGCAGCATTCGGGGGTTGTCGGCTCCGTTCGGCTCAGCATTGCTACGAGCACTTATCAGGGTTTGCACAACTTGACGCTCTTTTGTATGCACAATCACAGATAAGATAATCATTTGAATTTTGACAGCCTAGATAGCCAAAAGGGATAGTGCCATACATTAGAATGGGACAATATGATTCGTCCCTAAATCGCTGCCAAAGTTCCGTTTTGTAGGAAGTTTCCTTTCCGTCCGGTAGTACTAGTATTTATTATGCCGTATACCGTTACCTACGCAGTGAGCCGCTCGGTCACATGACGCTTTTTGATATTTTTTTGTAATTTACGGGTCGGAAACGTGAACACAACTGAAAGGAGCAGTTTCAGATTATTTTCAATGCAACGTAGTAATTTATAGCAATAATTTATGGCAAGTGATCTGTGGAAACCGCAGAACTTATAGTGGTTGAAACTTGGTACAAAGTAGCGAATTATTCTGATCGTGTGTGGTATTCATTTAAATTTTGATTTTAGCCATTGTCTTGGTAGGGGTCGCATCGTTTTCTCACAGGATCATTGTGGCTAGCCTTCAAATTGGGGCCTGTGTATGCATTGATTAGTAAAAAACTAATATAGATGTCATATACTCACGCAAGGACAACTAAGCAAAACCTTTTTCATTTCGCATGCTCTGAAAGTGGGTCGTTGTTGTTCTAAAAGTGTGCAGAGAATTATACGTTTCTGCACTAGAGCATTTTAATTTCGCGGTAGGTAATCAAAGTCAAAGTCAATATATTCTTTATTCAAAGAGGCCTAGCAACAAGCACTTTTAAACTGTCAAATTTTACAAATACTCGTATCATCTTAATCTTAATATCAGAGCAATTTATTGATGCAGTTAATATTGTTCTTGAAAAACAATGAATTATTATAGATGTGCTGTGAAAATATTTATTTTTTCCTGACATTAATTATTTGTAATATCTTCTTAATTTAATAATTGGAATTGTTTTGTCTTTTAACCAATTTGACTATAGACCTTAGTGTTTTGTCTTTTAACCAATTTGACTATAGACCTTAGTGTTTTGTCTTTTAACCAATTTGACTATAGACCTTAGTGTTTTGTCTTTTAACCAATTTGACTATAGACCTTAGTGTTTTGTCTTTTAACCAATTTGACTATAGACCTTAGTGTTTTGTCTTTTAACCAATTTGACTATAGACCTTAGTGTTTTGTCTTTTAACCAATTTTACTATAGACCTTAGTCAAAAATGATAACCTTAAAGTTGTTATGAATTGTGATTAATTAAAACTATAAAGCTCATCCGGTTTTTTTAAAATGTATAGCGTGTCTTTGTCAATGAATTCATTCGTAATTTCTCCATGCAATTTCGCAGCGCACTGTACCCTACTTAGTATAAAAAAAAACCTACGTCGTTTTTGCATGTTAGGTTTTATATAGCTGTAAGTCTTAACATTAATTTTTTGTATGTTACTAACACACATATGGGTTGTAAATACCTGAAATAAATGATAATTTAATTTAATTTTTCTTTGATACTATGATAAACAATTAAAATTTGATATTAAATGGATTTGTAGTAGGTACAAGTTTCATTTTGATATTTAATTCCTCATTCCATAAAACACGAGACTTTTACCTAAATTGTTACTTAAAAGTACCCTCAAGAAATATTAAAAAAGGTTATACTTAGTTATGTTTTTTAAATATACATGTATTTTACTTTCCTCATATTCAAAATGAAAAGCAGAGTGTTTTACTCGGGTGAAAATCAGTCTCGGGCTATTGGCGCTCTAATCTACCACGTCAGGAATTTCATCCCTTGGTTAATTATTAAAAAGGTTAAAGTTGGCTTGATAGACAAAAATCACTAACATAATATGTCTAACTTTCATTTATAATATCACTAGTCTCCTTGGATTTCACGGGCCTATAAATCCCGGTCTTTTGATAGTCTTGCGTGGATCCCCACGCTAACGGGCACGCGTGGATTTATATCCATAAATCAAACACGTAGAGGCCCCTTGGAGAGCTTTAATGTCATGTAGAATTATTATTATTTAATTGTATATCGTTACCCTGCATACCATACCAGTATCATTTAAGTATAAGTATTTAAGTATAATATAGCTAGTGATGTAGCCGACGGATTAGACTAGCGAAATATTAATCACAAGTATACTTTCAGAGGTATTGAGGTAACACTTTAAAATCCGCGCGATCGCCAAATCTTCCGTCGCAAGTCTCCTTCTAATTTCTGCCTTTATGCGCCCTCTTAAGTTACAAGTACAAGGCCGTTAATATATTTTTCTCAAAATTAAGATTTGGGGTTGCCGGCTGCGTATGCCTAGCGTATATATCTACTTGGCACGTAACCCTTCATTTCCGGGCTTATAGTAATGTACTATACCTTCATATACTAACGAAAATCTAAGGAAATCCAAGCGGATACGAGTTCAAACAAAAAACAACAATTACATAAAACTTTTTAACTTTGCAACTTCTATCACACTTCCGATACCAAGACATAGATTAATTCACTGTACTAGATACTCCACTTAAATACAATGTTTGAAAAGTTTGTTCCCTAAAATAATTATCAACTTTTATATACAATTAGAATGGCTATATTGTTACTTAAGTTGGGGCAACGACCGCACAGTGGCAGGCATTTTAAGAGTCACTCGAATCTAGCCGCCTTCATACGTTGAAGTAACGGTTTCATTTTGAAACAAGAATAATATTAAATTTGACGTGAACATTCAAGTATAAAATAAAAATTGTAATACAGGGAAATTAGAGCAAGTAGAAATTTTCCACACAACATTTTCTTTGTATATCAATTATTAGCAACGAAGACTAGTAACAGGCATACTTTAGATAAACATTTGTTGTGTAAATGTTCATGCCAAGTTTCATCTAACTAAACCATGTCTTTTTAAAATGAGAGCGTGGATTCGATTGTACGAGAGCGGCTTTATAGGGCTATTTAGGTTAGTGTAACTCCTAATCAAGCTTTGTAAATGCAATTTCGACTAATAGACTTCCACGGTATATTTACTTTTTGGTCCTTGATTCGATCTTGATAGCCGGCAACGTCATCAAAATTTACTGCGACGAATACAAAAACGTAGGCACGAAATAAAAAAAAAACAAAAACACTCAAACAATTATCAAACAATGGAATCTTGAAGAAAATATTCGTCAAGTATTTACAGCCCAGTCTTTTACGAAATTGGATTGAAAATTTAAGGTATTAAAACTACAGTAATTAGATTAATAAAAAATGAAGTTTTTTCAAAACGCCTTACTTTAAACTTGAAACAGAAACGCACACGTTTGTGGAAATTATCAACAATATGCAGCAGTAAAAAATTTTTGTCAACGTTTTGGGCCACCATGAATAAAGATGTATTGAGACGAAATGTGGTGTCTCTTTTATAGTGTAATCTGTGACTCAACTTTCTACTATCAAATAAAATACTACCGTAAACCGCTCGAGATTCAACCAAAATACTTACGAAAGTTCTTACAACATTTCTTGTATAATCGTTTCTTGTTCGATATCAGTTCGTATTCAATTCAAGTTTTCTGAGGAAATCGGAACAAAAGCAGGAGCGTAAATGAAATCAGATTTTTTATTGATTATTTTTAGACTTTGCGTCAATTATTAACTTATCTTATATATTTCAAAAATTATGACCATTTTAGAATCCAAGATTGTACTCGTACAATGTACTTTTATGTAGAAGACGTCATGACTATCGTTTTCTAGGTTCTCGGGGGTTCAAATTTCTAAAATGATGTCCATTTTTGAATCCAAGATGGCTGACATGTAATTTTTCGTAAAATTGTCATACATATCCTTCTCTATGTTGAAGGTTGTGCGGATTTCGAAAATTATGACATTCACTGACTGGACATAAAGTTTGCTGGGACCGCTAATAATGCCTGTAGTTGACTCTGTTCACCCAGCTCAAATCACCTGGGTCAATTAAGTAAACTAAAAATACACTTTATTCACCTTTACGTCATTGTCAAATTTGTGACATATTTTTCGTTTACTTTGTTCACCCAAGGTGCATTAAATTAATTGACCCGGGTGATCTGAGCTGGGTGAACAGAGTCAACTACAGGTAATAATGTATTAAATCCAAAGTTGTAAACCTTTTTCATCATAATTATATAATCGCCAACACTAGCCAAATACAGAGGAGAGAATTTATTGGGCCCTTTAGAGGAACCTTAAATTGATAAGATGGCTCATAATTTGCTAAAAACTTACGATAATTTATTATTCCGTTGGAAAATAATTAGATTTATCAATGTTATTGGCCGAAGTAGGTGAATTAACCATCATTGGAATATTTGGAAAAGTCCGATTTCCTCACGATGTTTTCCTTCACTGAAAAGCGACTGGTACCTATTTCAAGTTTGCTGTTGTTTTCGATGTTCTCGACTTGTATGTCAATTCCCTTTTCATTACACCAAAAGTCATTTATAGAAGTATATATGAAACGAAATCCGCTTAAATTTTACGTAATAGTTTGGAAGATATATCCGATAACTTTCCCCCTGGGCCCAAAAGTGACGGTTTCCTTTGTTTGAAGGATGATTAAAATAGGAATTTATCAATTACTCTATAATTCAGAACAAATTTATTGTCTGAATTAGCAAGTCGTTGCCTATAGGAGGGAAATTTAAAATAAAAAAGAAAGAAAAAACCTTGACGGATTGGTGAAAAAAGGAAGATTGACAGGGGAAGACATAGTGTTTCTTTCCAAAATTGCAAAGATTAAAGGCCCCCAGCAGGCTCGGTTCTCCATACAAACGTAGTTACGTTCTCATTTTAAAACGACTAGCTAGATTGCTCTGAAACTATGTACTTACAATAGGATAAGGTATATTTATGCCTGTAATTAGTTTATGTATACCATAGTTAATAAAATACAGCGGCTTTAAAAATTTCATATAACACTTGTTTTGCTCGATTTCGTTTGTTTTATAAGGTGGAACAAAAAGTAAAAGATTACGCGCCAAGTACATGATAACGGTTTGGACATTTAACCGGTTTCGAAACCTTGACGTATTAACACCAACAAGCGCCAGCGAGGCACAGTTATCAAAATCAAAACTAAAGTTGACATATTTAAGGTTCGAATATTTCTATTATGCATCCTTCCGGCCAGCCGTGGAAGTAATATCCCTGACTTACCCGATATCTCGGGTGTAGGGTTTCTTTCCCATTATAAGTTCCTTTGCGTTGTTTACCTTTCCTTTTAGTCTCCGATGTTCTGTGTAAACTTGTAAAATAGAGACTTACAATGTTTATTTACATTTAGGCTGTTTACGAAGATCGTAAAATCGTAACCTAAGCATGTAAAAAAAATAAGTATACAAATTCTTAAGGTTAGGTGGGCTTAGAGAGACTATGGGGCAAGATAAACTATTGTAGGGAAAATAACAGTGAGAGATACTTAAAGATATTATTAATAAAATAAAGTAAAAAATACTAACGTAGAAGACTTTCCTCGTACAATTTCTCTTGCCCCTTATAAGATCGTTTCATTCACCAAGACGCGTGGCTTGACTCGTAATGACATGATATTAAAGGTTAGATTTGACAAATCTGCGCGTCATCGTGGTTGACACGAAGTATATCTTATAATAGTGACGTGTTTTACAGCGAGGCAAAGTTGTTTAACTCCTTGTGGTAATACCCGATACCCGAGCAAGCGATAGCAAATGCTTCCAAAACTTTAACCACGAGCGTAGTGAGTGGTTCGATGAGTGAAATCTTGAGCTTTGCGAGGTATTCAAGATTCGAGGATTGAACAAACATTGTTACCAAGTGAAACACAACATTTTCAATTCCTCCACACCAGGGGTCACCAATTAGTTTCTTTAGGGGTCCGGATTTTAAAATAATAAATAATAATAATAATAATAAATATCTTTATTCAGTAATAAAGGACAATATTTGCTTACGTTTTTGCTTACATACATATAGTTATTAATTAACTTAGCAAGTAGATATAGTACAGTACAGTTACATGGCCAACTACAGTCCCTAAGTCAATATAATAAGGTGTACAATTGGTCAATTAACTGCACTGTTTAAATTACAATAAAATAATATATGATCAACACTTCATGAATAAAGTAAGCTACATCTGTTCCCCGTACTAGTATTCAACTGTATCACGGTGGAAACAGGATTCGCCATCCTCTATTTTTAATATGTTAACATTGTTTACAATCAATAAGCAACATTATGTTATCAGTTAAGTTAAATGTTACCCGTAAACGTGGGTCGCTTGACAAAAAACCGGATTCCGATGCTAGTTGCAGTAAGTGTAAACATGTAGTATATGCAAAAGAATCACAGTAATCTTAGAAATTACACAAGATTAAAATATATTATATAGCCATAATGATTTTCTAGTCACTTCAGTTATAATGTTTACAAATATAACGTAACTTTTGTTTCGTTTTTATACATTTATAGGTTTTATATCAAGTAGATAGTTTACGTCGATACTGACACCTATATAATAATTATGTTTAATATGTCAAGATGTACATATTTAGTTTTATTATTTACTTAATCCTAAAGGTATGTATATGAAAATTACACTTATCTGAAACTTATAATAATATGATCATCACGATCCGATTCTACTTGAGGTTATTAAATTAGTAAAAAAAATATATAGGTCAGGGGTCCAGATCCGGACCGCGGTCCGCCATTTGGTTACCCCTGCTCCACACCAACGAGAAGAAAATAATAACTGCAAAAAATCAAATCCGAATGAACTCTTTTAAATACTTATTATTCAAAATAAATACGATTATACTTCACTTTATTATGACGACCGGTTTGGCCTAGTGGGTAGTGATCCTGCCTACGAAGCTGATGGTCCCGGGTTCAAATCCTGGTAAGGGCATTTATTCGTGTGATGAGCATGGATATTTATTCCTGAGTCATGGGTGTTTTCTATGTATTTAAGTATTTATAAATATTATATATATCGTTGTCTAAGTACCCTCAACACAAGCCTTATTGAGCTTACTGTGGGACTTAGTCAATTTGTGTAATAATGTCCTATAATATTTATTTATTATCAATCGAAGTTTTATTTGAGTCGTCGAGATCCTGATCTACACGGCGGCTACAACTAGTTACTAGTTAATTAGTGAATTCTACTTACCAGCCAACATGACGAAACAATCTAAATTATATCATAAATCATCAATCATTGGAGATACTATATAAACAGAGCCTTTACGTGCTGGTGTGGTGATAATATTTTAAACTTAGACTAATAATCCAGTTTTTGGAGGCCATGTGCGCTATTTTCCATAGTCCTTCTGAAATCTACTGGCGACAACCATATGGTAAAATTTACTGTGGGATAGGTACGTAAATAAAATTCATTTATCGTATCATATTTTATTAAAATTCAGCCATTAATTAAATTAATGCCATTTATTACAGCGGTAGGGTTTCGATTTCAAGGACATTATAAATCGCCATATGGAGGAAAATATCGCTCGATATATTTTTCATCCGTTTTGAGGATTTTTGGATCAAGTTCAGTCAGTCTATCGCTTTTCCATATTTGTGCAAAAGAAAGGCAGATAACGAAATTTCGATTATGGTTTTTCTTGGTCGGCCCTCAGGGCCCATGCCCACAGTACACGTCGGGCCCCCGTTGCAGGCGTTGTGTAGTTGAAGAACCTCGAAAGGGACCAAAATATGTCGAGCAATAATTTGACTAAAATTACTTATGTGGGTAGTAGGTACGTTTATCATCGAGTTTTACGCAAGTTTTATAATTATTATTACATATCCCGTATTGTACGTTAGAAAACTACCTACATGAAAACATTTCTGATAGATTTGAATCATACAAATTTTGGTTCAAGCCATGACGATAAAAATTTCGTTGACATTAATATATTATGCTTTAAACATATTAAATCAGACATATTTTTATTCGTTACTTAATATAGTCTTATTTCGTATCATACATTTCATTTTTACATTGGTAGGTACTTAAAATATCTCTCATACTAAACGATTCCCGTGAGTCCACGGCAACCCCAATTAAAAAATACATCCATATATTGTTCAGTCGGTTAAAAAATAATTTACTTAATACACTTAAAAATATACAATATAGAAGTCACTTTTTCTTTAATATATGATACATATTTCAGTTTTTAATTTATAAACTGGTGTTTCTACTTGAAATTACACAAATCAAAATAATTGTATACATTCATTTAATTTATTTTCAAGTAATATCAAGATCATTAAAAAGAAAGTAAAATTATTTTCAAAGTGCGCCCCTCTACAGCACTTAACTTTTGGCACCCACCTGACAGCTATGGGATACGCCAGTTATTTGACAGTTGATAGATGTCAAATAGTATCAAGGGCCCGCGAGATGTCAAACTCTCAGCTTGCTTTTAGTTCCCTTACTTATCACGCATTTCAAACATTGCAAATTGAAGTTGAAAAAATGTGAGTGCAAAATAAGTGGTGAGTGTAGCATACAGGTAAGTAATCGCAATAAACACTAATCGGTGTGTAAACAGGTCCCAGATGTAAAGGCTAAGTGTGGCTGGATTTCACATTGGGACCTGTTTACACATTGATTATTGTTTATTGCGAGTTCATACATTTGCTACTTGCTACTTGCGTTTATTGGCAAGTATGAACTCATAATAAACAATTATCAATGTGTAACCTGGCCCTAATAAGAAGGCCAGCCACACTTGCCCCGCAACCACATTAACCCGTATTGACCCGTTTTTGGAAGCGTAAGATAGTAAATGTTTTTTTAGCTGTCTGCGCTCTTGCAAATATCTGAAAACATTTAATTCATTACTTCAGGTTTTCAAGCATAATAACTGTTAGTTATATCTAAAAATTATAAAACTTATAAAATTAATTATAAGATTATGAAACTGTTACTATACGAGTTATATTTTTTCTGAGAAAGATGTTTTAACTACCAAAATACTGTCTGCTTACCTAAATTTATATACACTTTATCACAATACTTTTTCAATTAACAAATCATTCATACTTATGTTCACCAACCATTAAATGCATCGATCTATTTACACCATAATTACCTAACGTAAACCCCCCAACGATATTACAATACTACAACTATCGTCCATAAGTACAAATACCTACGTAGGTAAAATAATTAAATATCAGTAGGTACCAATCTTATTTTTGGTGTTGTCAGAGTTAATTCATTCAATTATGAAACAAGTTTGCCTTAAAATTCAAATAATAGGGCATGTTTACACATTGATTAGTATTTAGTGCGAGTTCATACATTTGATACTAAATATTTACCACTTAAGAGGAAAGGGGACAGCCGCTCCTCCATAAAAACGTAGTCTCCATTTTCCTCTCTGGATATTGACATAATGGAAAATATTTTTACATAATTTGATGTAAATTAACAAGAGCTATGCCCCTACGTTAGACTTTTTTCGATTGTTTAATTATTGTAAAATTTAGGAGCGAAAAACAGTTTTCATACAATATTTTAAATGCTCCTAACTCCTATAATGACTAAAAATTCGAAGAAAATCAAACGTAGGGCATAACTCTGGTCAATATACAACAAATTGTATAAAAATATGTTCAATAAAGTTAATATCGAGAGAGGAGAATGAGGACTACGTGTATATAAAAAGGCGATTTCGCGCGAGGCCTCCACTTTCGTCTTAACACTTATCAATGTGTAAACAGGCCCTTAACGCAAGTAGCAAAAGTATGAACTCCTACTAAACACTAATCCATGTGTAAACAAGCCCATAATTACACCTGAACGAAAATATTCAAGTAAGTTTCGGATTTGGACCATAGTTGAGAGCTTTTGGATTAAAGACGTTTAGTTGGTTAAAGAACTTGCATGCGATTTTCGTTACATTGCGATATTTGGTCGATGGACTGAATTCATTGTACTCTGTAGTCAGCAATGTATCGAATTTTGCATGCAAGTTGTTGAACTGTCTAAATGGGGCTTAAAGTTGGGTGGTTTTAACACTTTTAACGCATTCACTGCCAACTTTTCCGTCGCGCTACACGCGTAGCCGATTCTAGCGCGTAGCGTTTTCCCGCTTTGTAGAGGAAAGCGACTACGAACGTACGAACAGAGCGCCCGCTGAGCGGTTTCTCAGCACCACCCGACACTCAATGTGTTGAAGTACTAATATATGTTTTACAGTGGATTAATTGTCATTCCTAAAACCTTCTTCGTACAATTTTCGCAGGACGGAATGAACGAATAATTTAGGCCTTTTATAATTAAATTTATACGGTATCGTAGTTTACAACATTTCATGCAAAGTCAAACAACAATTTGCATTAATTTGATCCTTGTTAGATATTATAAGGGTTTACAACTTTCGACAGACTAACTAGTTAGTTCTATATAATTAACAAAAAATAAATCAGCGCTTACAGTGAAGTCAATACGGTTAAATGTAGTTGTGGGGTAAGTGTGGCTGGCCTTGAAATTCGGGAATGTGTACACAGGATTAGTGTTTATTGAGAGTTCATAATATATTTGGAACTTAATGCAAGTAGCAACTCGCAACAAAGGTCAGCCACACTTACCCCAATGCCACATTTAGCCGTATTGACTATAGGTATCAAATTTCTGTCTCACGAACCCTCCGGCACTGAACTGAGACCGTAACTTCTATTAAGTATACGACAACGGATAGTTTCGCATGCCTTTTAAAAGAACCAGCCAGTGTTTCTATATGCCAAGTACAAAAATTGCATTTCCGATGGATATTACTCAAACACTGATTTTGTATAAATAACGAAAAAATAAATACAGGGTATCCAGCGGCAGATTTCTTATTCCAAATTCAAATCATTGTTTTAGTTTCGTGTGTGATGCGGATTGATTTGTGACAATGGATCGCTGGCCAGGGGCCCATATCTTGAAGTCGTTGTACATTAATAAGTCTAATATTATTAATGTACAACACAATGGTAAACCATACGACTTGACAGTTCATGGACTAATAATATTAGTCTAATACCGTTCGAGAAAAAGGCCTCTGGGCAGCGTACAATGCTACTGAGGCATAATAAGTATGTGGAAAAGGTTGGAAGAGTGCGTAGCTACACAGCGGAGGTCGAAAGATAATGTGATTTAAAAAAGTGAAATCCGCATTCATCTTCTTTTAATAAAATTTTGGTTTATAAGTCTTAGCCTTTATTTTAATCCGATTTTGATGTCAGCGAACCGGGAATTCCTACGCTAAACCTTACATTTTAAACTTACGCTGATATCAAAGGGAACTGAGGAATGAGGGAATATGTCGAGCATTTGATCGGGTAATATCTAATAATGTATACTACCTACAAGAGAATTAAATTATGCGGTTAACCTTCCATCCCTTATTACGTGTATGCAAACACGTTCGTATTTATTTACCCGCAAGCAATATTGACTTAAACGCTACCATAGGATGGGTTGTTGAAAATTTTTTAATCGTATTTCATTATGATTAAAGTTCTGTGAACTTTGGTAGCTTTCAGTTTTACTTCAGAATAGTAAACACATTAATTACTAAGCTCTTGGTGTCGATATCTTAGATGATGTCTCTTCAACTGCAAAAAGATTATTTAAATTATTTCAAGAAATATCAAAAACAAATAAAGTTCGCTTTATATCTACAGACATTGAGCGTGCCATGTGCCAAACACGATTTTTTACTAATGAGTTGTCTGTTAGCGTCTACGCGGCCGTGTAACGATAGATATGAATACGTTCATAAACACTGTATAGAAGAATCTTATTTTTTCGGCCACGACACGTGTCTAGCACGCTCATTGACTGTAGATATAAACCGACCTCAATTTCCATTTAATGCTAATACAAACATTATTTGCTACCTATAATTTGGCTGACCATTTCCATCACTGAAACTTTGAAAAATATAAGCGCGGAAATTGATTGACAGATATTTTATACTATGTTCTGTACATGACTTCGCCTGCGTCGAATGATGATGATTGATAAGGCAAATTACCCTTATATCTTCCTTATCCTTGGGCTTTTTTTCCTTGCTAAATTACATCTAAATCGGTTCAGCGGTTTGAGCGTGAAAATAGACAGACTCACAGGCCAATTCGAGCGTACTGTGACATTAGAATGATATTTGAATCATGTTGTTTAGTTATTGTGCGTCTCGTTCGCGCCAATACATGTATACGGGCAAAATGCACATCAGTTAGATATCATTCTAATATCAGTCTACGTTCGGATTGGTCTGAGTGTTACTTCCGCGTTTACTTATAATATTAAAGTAGGGATTTCACGCCTTTTTTACCTGATTACGGGAAGGGTGTATTTTAGCCGTTGATTATAGCAGTTTATTGTACGGACGCATGTTTTTTTGTCATAAATTCCACCATAGCGTAAAAACTACTGAAGCGATTTTGATGAGACGTCAATCGATACTTTTTAGTGATGCGAGTGACATAAGCTTAATTTTTTATCGACTTTAACAGAAAGCATTTTTTTGACAAATAAACATTCGTACCTAATTACGTTAAAACTTACCAAATCTTTTTTCTTAATGAATGATTGTACGTGTTATTTTTAGGTAATTATAGTTATATTTTCAGGTTAATGTAAACGTTAGCACAATGCGAAGTTAATGACTGTTCAGTGTTCATAGAGAAACGAAATCCCAACGAAAGTAAAAAACGCCGAAGGCGTTGGCGAAGTGTCAGCGGGAACATTGATTGAGCGCTTTGCGAGCTGTGTAGGCGAACTGAGGTCCACCGTAGGCGAGCATTGGCCTCAGCCACGTTGCAAATAATGTTGGAAGACTTTTTGAATTTAAGTAGTGAGTAGGTATAAGCTAAATCAGCAAATTTATCCCGTTTTTCTTACTGTTCAAGTATCTATAAAAAATGGATCCCGCTAAAAAGAGTGCAGGTAAAAATAAGCTTAAATTTTTCTTAACTTTGCAATGTCTACAGGAAAGACGCGGACGATACCAATTATAATATATATATATATGACACAATTGTCATGTGGGTGAAATAGGCACCAGCTTCTGTGTATATCTCGCTAAGCAATCAGAATGACTTCTCTTTCGGGCCTCTAGAGACGGACTGATATTTATTTCATCCATACGTGACATACATTAACATCCATCCTTAAGTATACTTACTGAAAAAAGACTAATGGACATTTTCATAAAAACGTGAATCTTTTAAGGTTAAACGGTATAAATGCAACTATGGGATTTTTGCGTCTATTTGAATTATTTTTTAAACATGTGCATCACAAGTCACAAGAGCCAATTGGTGAATAAACCGTAACATAGAGCGGTCAGACCATTCGCATTCGAGAAATAACGAATAGACGCAATAATCCCATAGTTGCATTTTACCCGTTTGACGTTGCTTATTTGCAGAATTAAGAAAGTGTTATATATGTTATTACCTTATTACTCATAATCAGGAGTAATTTCTACTGACAAAGAAAACATGAAAATTAACCGAAATTGACTTATAATTTCGGTTAATTTTCATGTTGCATGAAAAAGTAAGTGGCTTATTTTTATATAGAAAACATGTCCTGAATACGGATTAACTCAATTCTCAATATAAAAGTCAACAACAAGAAATATACAACAAACAAGCATATGTAATTTTTCAAAATTACTTCGTAAAAAAACGGAATGTGCCATCTTTATTTACAATGATATAACAGCAACTTTATAAAAATATGATTTTGTGACTTTAAAATTTTTAATGTTACATATTTTACAGCTAAACAGATACCCTTTCATACACAATTTCTTAAACTTCATATTTTACATCAATCACTCTTTATTTTACGTTTGGATAAAAAATAAACTAGCTATTTACAAATAACTTGTAACAATCTTACAACCAGAATTATAACAGTATGGGGTAATTTCGGATCCCAAATATATATAAAGTATATCAAATGCTGGCATAACAATAGCAGTAAAAATATGATTAATGATAATTGACGCTATGAAATACAATCGTTAAACAATTAATTGGAAAATGTGAGTTATGGATTCTAAACTTAGAAAGTAACCAGATGGTTAAGCTTACTTGGAAATTTGGTTTTAATTCAACGATTCATAATTGAAGGCAAAGATTTATTAATTATATAAGATGTCAATTTAGTTTTTTAGCTGAATAAGAGCGCTATACGGCGCTTTTTCTTTTGTGGTAACAGAATTGTCAGACGTCAACTTATGACAGACGGCCCGATACGTCAAATATTAGGTCTAGATACGATATCGATCGGATATGTCAGTTTCAAAAGTGACATTTCAACGAAAAACGTACGATATCGGATCCATATCGTATCAAGACCTAATATTTGACGTATCTTAAAGTTCGAATCGGGGCGAGAGTTACAGCATAATATATAGAACCGTATAGGCTAATTCCACGAGACTGTAACGTCAGTTACCAATTCTTTCGTATGTTCTTACATTAATTAAGCAAATTTAAGTATCGAGATATCTTCCTGTAGGGCTACACCAGACATACATACACTTAAATTTGCTTAATTAATGTAAGAACATGAAAGAATAGGTAACTGGCGTTAAAGTCTAGTGGAATTACCCTACAGCGTCATATAGCTGTGAAATTCAAAGCTCGAATGTTCTCAGACTTTACATATCTCATACAATCAATGAATCTTTGGCTTAAGAGGAAATACCAGCTGAGCTCTTTCTCCGATTTAAGAATTCTAGGTAAATATCTCCGTGGTACTGATGGAGGAGGTTCCTAGAATTAGTGCGATAAGCACTGCAGCTTAGGCGAAAAATCGTGGAATCGTGGCTTCGTTCTCGACATTGTCCTCCTCCAAAACTTAACCAATCGTAAAGTAATTTTGGGAACGGAATGAGAAAGAAATTTTCTGTGTGTAACCGTTTTGATTTTTGCGTTCGTTGTTACATTTATCTGGCCGTTCTTAGCACTTTTAACCTAACCTAGTTCTTATAAAACAAAGAACATCAAAAAATGCAAAACGTATAGACGTAGGTATATACAGGTACTAGTAATATTGAACACATAAAAAATATCTAGGGCCAAAATCCAACGAGTAAAATGTCGAGAACATGTGTACGGAAAAATAACCACTAATGTTTCCTCTTTAACTAATACATTTTATATGAAAGTGTGTCCTATTGTTGTTATAGTGGAGATACAAATGTTTATTGAACCATTAATACAAAGATCAAAGGCAACTCGCTCCAAGAAACATTACGGCAAATTCGAAGTATTCCCAATAGTGGTTTTGAGATCCCTGTGAAATGCGTTCACATACTTGAATTTCAATTTTGAGGTTAATAATTCATTTTTTCAAGCTGATACGTCTGCAAATGATACCACTTTTTTTAATTGAAAGAGAAATTGAAAAAAAAAAACATTGCTCCAGGCAATATCCGAACTTACAACCTTTTACAACACCGGTCCAATTGGTCGAAGTTCAAATGTAGCCCGAAGCGGTGAAACATTCCATTTTTGAATTAATTTAAAATGTGATACTTTGTAAACGAGTATAGGTCTTATCTAAGTAGCAGTTTAGAATTTCGTTTGAAAAATACAGAAAAACAGTTTTATACGATGGCTAGATTTTCTATTATAAATTTCACAGTGTATTACTTAATTCGTGGTAACGATGTGTGAATTTTTCGAATCAATAAATGAAAATAAATTCCTAAGGATTGGATTTTTAATATAATTAAATAGGTCTTTATTCCTTATTATCTGTACGCCTACTGATTCTCATGACTAGTTCATTCATATACAATCATCGTGAAAATAATTATTAAACTCTATTTTTTTTTTCAGCTTTTTGCATTTATTTTCGAGAGCAATTTTGTCTGCTTTAAGGATGAGTCACACGATCGATGTCTCTGCCGAAGCTCTCTTTATTTTCTTTAGAAAACATCACGTGATCACCCGTCGTATAAAACGAAGTGTCGGAAGCCTTGGCCCGGACCCGGACCGTTCTGGCGTGAGTCATCCTTTATAAAGCCCACAATTTTAAATGTACGAAAGGACAATATAGAAATAAATATCAAATCAATATATATCTGTTACTTACACAGAGAATAGAGAAAATAAGAAATAAAACCGTCCATTTTTGGAGCCCTGTACAAAACTTTGTTGACGGAGGTCTTATGGGATCACTTCGGTCTTGCAAATCGATTAAATACGTTTTACTCAGAGGTGACGTATACGTAGATACTTACAACGTGGAATAGTTATTACAGTTGAAAACTAAATATTTTTTTATGGGCCATTTTGAGTGTAGGTAGTTAAATAAAATTACCCATATTTCGCAATACAAAAGTATACCGTCACCCGGGGTGAATAGGGACTGCTGGGGTGAATAGGGGCAAAACTTAAATATGATATTTAGAAATTGACAGGTATATCACATTTGAAGTTTTTTGTCTATTTATTCCAGCTGTCCCTATTCAACCCGGTTGACCATACCTACTTCTCGAGTCGAATAATGGTCCATATGACAGTTAATTTTTGTATGTATTCGTTTTTTTACGTAAAATATTTGTACACATTTTTGGGAAATTTGTCACATTAATTTATTTAGAAATGCAACATTCAACTAATCAAAATACTAACAACGTATTTCTTCAATTATTTGGTTAATTAAATCTAACCTCAAGAAACTGTCACAGTAATAATTCAACACGATTGGATATGTAGGTGACCTAATTCGTTGCGCTGTTTGGTCTACACAAATGTAACGCCAGTTTTTTATTTGTTCTTAGTTTTGCGGTAAAGGACCATGGGCAACTTTGTATGGAGCCTGGACCCAACGCCAACAGAAATGAGAGTAAGGTCATTAGATAGGTATTTCTATGCACTTCATTTTGTTCTATGGGCACCAAGCGGAATTCCATTGCAGAACTGAGATATTGGTATTTTAGCCAAAATGTCGTCACCCTTATTACCTAGGCAATAGAGTCCAAGTAAGTAAATTAATTACTGCAGGGTAGATGTTCGCGCACCGCCGGGCGAGCACACTGAATGATTTGCCGCGCTGGCCCGGCGGTGGACTATATTGCCTAGGTAATAAGGGTGACGACATTTTGACTAAAATACCAATATCTCAGTTCTGCAATGGAATTTCGCTTGGTGCCCATAGAACGAAATGAAGTACATAGAAATACCTATCTAATGACCTTACTCTCAACTCTGTTGGTATTGGGGCCATTTTGACGCATAGTCCTTTTTTGGGGTTACATATACTCCCATATTATATATTCGTCAAAAATAGATGCAACGTAGGTAAGAAATTAAATTAAGGTCAATATGGAAAATTCCGTCTATAAGGGAAGACCGACTACAGTAGCCGTTGCTTTTAACCCCCAACGCAAAAAAAAGTATTACACCCCTCTTTTGACGCCAATGTCCGTCTGTGCGTCTCTCAAACAAATGGATTCATTTCGATGCGGTTTTTTTACGTGGAAGCGAATTTCCTTGCAGTGTTTCTTAGCTATGTTTGATAAAAATCAATCCAGCAGTTTGAAAAGCATCGTCAGCTCTTATTCAAAATAATGTCAGGCATTTTTGGCAAAAAAATTTTTTTTTGGCATAATACGTAAGGGGTTTGCGTTTGTACACATAATTCACTTACAGAAGATTGCTAGAGCAGGAGCAAAGCACTTCCTTTCTGTATGTGTTTGAGCATCGTACCTCGTGCTCAGCTGTGGGCAACAACTTGCCCTATGACGATCTTCCCTGCAATATAATTTGTATGCCGGTCTTTACCACATTGACCGTATACTTTCGGTAATTTTTGAAAATGTTTGCTTCCTTTCGTACTTTGATCTTTGTATTAACGCATTAAACAAATAATTCGCATTAACACTCAATTCGTTACAATAAACATAAGCAAATACGTCCGCTAAGTATACCATAAATTAAATAAAAAACATCCCATTACTAAATTCATTATTGTCTAACATAATACTAATGCTAACCCTTCCCGGGAACCAAAATGCTGTTCAAACAGCTCGAGTGGATTCAGTTTCAAAATACGTTTTGATTTTGATATGATATGAACCCCTCTATTGGTGCAAACGAAATTCAATTTAAGTCTAACCAAGCTAACTTTGCATGGCATTTTTAATGTCATAATTATTTGTTTATTTAAAATTGAATTCAGGCAACAAGGCCCATATTACAAATACCTTACAGACGAACATATAAATGCATTTTACAAACTTAAAACAAAACATATATTTAGGCCACAAAACGGCGTGGCTTCGTTGAATCAATATCAAATTGATAAGAGCGTCAGACTTGCAATCCCGAAACCCGCGACCTCCGGGGTTCAAACCTCGGCTCGTATCAATAACTTTTTCGGAACTTTGGTACGAAATATCATTTGATATCTACCAGTCGCTTTTCGGTGAAGGAAAACATCGTGCGGAAACCGGACTTACCCCATTAAGGCCTAGTTTACCCTCTTGGTTGGAAGGTCAGATTGCAGTCGCTTTTGTAAAAACTAGTCCTACGTTAATTCTTGGGATTAGTTGCCAAGCGGACCCCGGGCTCGCATGAGCCGTGACAAAATGCCGGGACAACGCGAGGAAGATTACCTTTTATGTGTTCATGACGCTGCAAAGTTATCATGGACGAACTCTATATCTCTCATATTTATTGGAGCGCACGTGCAAGTCATATCATACCAAAACCAAGATTTTAAACTTAGAATCCTCGGCCATTCCATTCCCCCTAAAGCCAGTCCATAGCTTTAGAGGGGCGTTTCTCAAGTCAACCCTCCTATATTACAATTTACTTGGTACATATACGTGGCCAGTTCTTCACCCGTGAGTTCGTCGTCGACTTCGCGAAGGCTGGAGTTGGAGATGCTTCGGGGGGAGCCGACGGAGTCCGAGGGGTCGCGGAGCCACGGGCGGCCCCAGTGCCCGTTGCCGCTTGGGACCTCGTTTACGACTGTGAGCTCCCTTCCGTTGAAACACTGCAACAAGGTGGTGAATTAGTTTTTGCGGATAGATTGTTTTATACCGACACCCGAACTTTTGATATCTAATTACAAACAAAGTAAGTTTGCCTCCTTGTGTGTGTTCTACCGCTTGTACAATGGGCTGTGCTCTGAAAAATTGTTTGGCATGATGCCAACGGCCGCTTTCTATCATCGAACCGCTCGCCGTCGGCAGGGTGTTCATGCTCATACCCTAGAACCTAAATGGTAGCGTACCGTGCGGTTTAAGAGGAATTTCCTCCCGCGAAGGCTTCGGCTGTGGAATAAGCTCCCTGCCGAGTTTTTCCCGAGGGGATACAGTATGGGGTACTTTAAAAAAGGAGTGCACATGTTTTTAAAAGGTTGACTACGCACATGTGCAATATCTCTGTTGTTGCAGGCGTCCATAGGCTACGGTGACTGCTTACCATCAGCATACCCATGTTTGTTTGCCACCGACACGGTATTAAAAAAAACTAATTAGGTTAACGAGTTTCGGCTTATAGTAGAGGGTATGGAATTAGAGAGGTCCTTTGTTCGCCTTAAAGAGGTTTCGAGTTGTAGTTGACACATGAAAAATGTAGAATGGTGCTACTGGTCAGTGGTATCTATCACTCATGAATTCGAACCAATTTTGCAGTCTAACGCAACTAGTTGCGACCAATCGCGCGCGTTATGCGAACTCATCAACTAATTGCATTGTGGCGTTAGACTGCACGATTGACTCGAATTTGCGTGTGTGACACCGCTGTACTGGCCCCATTCTTATTGCCCGTAAGGCCCGTCTCTAGACATATGTCAATGCCTAAGGTACAGTCTTATTATTTTCTTAGAGTTATTACTCGTAGTAAATAACTTCGAGATATATTATGGTGATAAATCAATACGTCTATTTTTTGAGTTAGAGAGATCAAATTGTATTCTTCATGATATGGATGTAAAATTGTAGGTAGTGAAAAACCGTGAATGGAATCGACTAATTTCGTCTTAATGAGGTTAGATATTTCGAATAATGGAGGTTTTGGGTTTTAAACGCAAGGGAATAACATTTTACTTCACACACATTTATTCACTAGCATCTCACCCACACACTATATTTTCGCAATTTCAGTGACACTCCTCCTTTCGGGCAGTCTCGGCTCCGTTCGGATCAGAGGGCCTACCGCGAACCACGTTCGACGTGTTACCTCCCTAACACGCTTACGTACGAATTTACAAGTGCGACAGAGAGGCAACACGTCGAACGTGGTTCGCGGTAGGCCTCCAGCATTGCTCCGAGCAATTATTACGGTTGGCAGAACTTGACGTCCCATTGCGTGCATGACCACAGATAAGAACTTGAATTTTGACAACCCTAAATAGTTGAAAGGGATAGTGTCATACATTAGAAAGGGACAGCATCGTCCCTGAATCGCTGTCAAACTTCGGGTTGGAGGAAATGTCATTTCTTTACGGTAGTACTATTACTTATTCTGTGGCGATGTTGAGGTGTGAAACTACAATATATAGCTCACGTGCGAGCGGTATATTGCTATATTCGTGCATAGTGCTGTCTCGCTCACAAACCGGAGCGACGTGCGGATCCGCATCAGAGTGATAACCGCGTAAAAAGCTAAGTTTAGGATAAAGATAAAGATAGTTTATTATTCAAGTAGGCATATTACAATGCGCTTATGAACGTCAAATAAAGCTACACCGGCTCTAACCCTACACCTCTGACCCGAGAAGATTTAAATCCCCCCTCAATTGGAGGAGGGTATCCCAATATGAACCGGCAAGAAACTCGGCGGGACACATCTTTTCAAAATATACATCTTATAATTAACATTCATTAAATAAGAAATCATGCAATTACATACAGTAGCTACGTAGCTACTTTTCTTCATAGAAATTTGATAAACCGGTTTGGCCTAGTGGGTAGTGACCCTGCCTACGAAGCTGATGGTCCCGGGTTCAAATCCTGGTAAGGGCATTTATTCGTGTGATGAGCATGGATATTTGTTCCTGAGTCATGGGTGTTTTCCATGTATTTAAGTATTTATAAATATTTATATATTATATATATCGTTGTCTAAGTACCCTGAACACAAGCCTTATTGAGCTTACTGTGGGACTTAGTCAATTTGTGTAATAATGTCCTATAATATTTATTTATTTATTTATATGTCATATCAAATCATACAAATACGCAGCTCTTTCAGAAGACATCGAATCCTTACAAAAGGAAAAGAAAAATAAAATTAATAAAAAAATGAGAACTATATGATATATGTATGATGCTGAACTATGGATATCAACTTAACCTGACCCACACACCCACACTAGCGTCTTTTGAGCGTCGGCGTCTAGTTAACGCCATGGAAAATGGCGTCGCTGCGCAGCTGCGCCAACGTTGCCTCGAGCAGCAGCCATAGAGTTGACTAGACGCTGACGCTCGGGAGACGCTAGTGTGGCGTGGCCAAGTACTATGAGTCGCTCCGTAAAAGCTCAATGATGATTCGCAGAATATGCGAGTTTTCATCTTCCTTACTTCGAAACCAGTAAATATCTCTTTGACGACCGGTCTAGGACTCTAGGCACTAGCTTAGATAGGTAGTGAGCCTGCTTATGAAGCTAATGGTCCCGGGTTAAATCCCGGTAAGGGCATTTATTTGTGTGATGAGCATTGATATTTGTTCCTGAATCGTGAGTGTTTTCTATGTAGGTATTTAACTATTTATATATAGTATATATCGATGTCTAAGTACCTACAACACAAGCCTTATTGAGCTTACTGTGGGACGTGGGACTTAGTCAATGTAATAATGTCCTATATTATTTATTTATCAGTTTCACCGAAATACAGTATGTTATTTTGTTATTTATGTCAGCTCTTATTAATGTCACGTCCAAAATTTGCGATGTCAAATGGGTCACACATATTTAGGTATTTATTATTCCTGTCTGCACCCTATAGTAAACAACATTTGGTGAAGCAAATACCTAAAGACTTGCTACAGCCTAAAGCATAAAGTAACGGTAGGTATAGAGTAAGCTTACGCAGCGGCTAACGTGAGCGAATAAGTCGCGAACGCGAAGCGGGGCGGAGCGGCGGCCCACTGCATTCGCGTTCGCAACGAGATCGCTAACATAGGATACTTCCATAGGTATATATCTAAGGATTGATTCACCCGCGCCGCGCCGCGTCGCGTTCGCGAGTTATTCGCTCACGTAAGCCGCTGCGTTAGAGTGTTCACTCCATACATGGGTATAATAAATTGTATGGAACGTATGGTTATACTCGTAATTAATAAGTTTAAAAGGCAAACGGTAATTAGGTAACGACTTCACGCTACGAGTATGATTCCAACTACTAGGTATTTTCGTAATAAGTAATCATTTGTTAACCTCTTTAGTCAATGATATATATACTTGACAATCAAAGTAGTCTAGCAGCTGACTTTTATCTTATTGTCAGTCAACTTATATAGATTTATTCGTTTTTTAAATAGGTAATATATGTTTTTGATTTTTAGGTATATTACGTAACAAGTATTTATTTTTACTACGCGTTAATAGGTTAGTTATCAATTTTTTTTGAATTGTAATAAAACTCCCTGTATGTTAAATTACGCCATTTTTCGTCATCGGCATGAAATGTAATTACCAAATTATAAATACTGTAAATATTATTTACAAGCAAAATATCTGGAACAGAGGATAAATATATGTTCATAAATGTGCACCAACGTTTTTATTGGTCCGGTCTAAGATCCGGCCCGATATTGCTGAATAAATGTTTGTCCATTTAAAACAAGAAATACTGCTTGTGGCAGGTAATATTTATGGAATTCAGATAAAAACAAAACAACTCCTATTAAAATGTACCTACCAACCTGTTTTATCGTGCAAGGATTAAAAAATAATGGGGATACAGACACCGATATAAAATACTACCTTATTCCCGCGTCTTCGTTTGCGAGAGATGATGATGATGAGTGGTAAAACCGGCCAAGTGCGAGTCAGACTCGCGCACGAAGGGTTTCGTACCAATACGCAAAAAAAGGGAAAAAATCACGTTTGTTGCGTGGGAGCCCCACTCAAATATTTTATTTTGTTTTTAGTATTTGTTGGTATAGTGGCAACAGAAATACATCATCTGTGAAAATTTCAACTGTCTATCTATCACGCTTCATGAGATACAGCCTGGTGACAGACAGGCAGATCCAGACAGACGGATAGTGGAATAGGGTTTCGTTTTTATCCTTTGGCTACGGAACCCTTGAAGGAGAAGGAGAAAGAAAAAGAAGAAGATAGACTTCGTAAAAGGTTTATTTAAATAAAATATATTTTCATTATCAGGTTCCTTCGAGCTGTGAAAAAAAAACACACACTTTTAGAAGTGTAGCTTAGGCTAACGCAATCAAAAGATACAGCCGTTTATGCCGCAAATTTCCGATACTCGCAAGGGAATCAAAACCTATAGGGTACTTCCCGTGAACTCAGAAACTTGAAATTTGGTACGAAGCAACGTCTAAAAATAAAGCACAGATAAAGGAAAAATTTCGAAAACCGTAAATTTTTAGTTATATCATATAATAATATATACCTACAGGTTTGTACAGAACCCCGGTGCGCGAGTCCGACGCGCACTTTGCCGTTTTTTTATATATATTTTATTAGCAATCGTTTTTTTTAACTAAATGAGTAAATACGGGTACCTATTTATCGGGTGCTTTGAGTAAATACTCGGTATTATCACAAACTAAATACTCACGGTCCGATTCGAAGAATGATTAAGACGCGTTTAAGTTCTTGGAAAGATCTTTAAAATATCGATAACGAAACGACATGTTAAGATTGACGTTTATTTCGATTCCGCTGTGATCCCAATAAGATCTATCAACGATATTTCTAACGTCAAAGTGATATTTGTTGCCAGAATCGAGCTACTTCTGTCAATTATACGACATACAAACGATATCTAAACCAGAACTTAATCGTATCTCATTCTTCGAATCGGGCCGTCAGTATTTACTCACCCCTACCCATCTCTATCTACAACAGATGAAGGAGTACATTCCGAATAAAGTTTTTTCCATCAAATCGGCAAAATTAAGGAAAAGGTCCAGAGCGCCCTAAACTTACACAAAGTATGCATGAAAAATGTAATGGAGTTAAATGGATCGGAAGACAGCTTAAATCTTGCAGGAAAATAGGCTTAATTGGATGTTTGTAGGTGTGTTTGTAAGTGTTTTATTAGATTATTTTCAAATATTATAGGACATTATTACACAAATTGACTAAGTCCCACAGTAAGCTCGATAAGGCTTGTGTTGAGGGTACTTAGACAACGATATATATAATATATAAATATTTATAAATACTTAAATACATAGAAAACACCCATGACTCATGAACAAATATCCATGCTCATCACACGAATAAATGCCCTTACCAGGATTTGAAACCGGGACCATCAGCTTCGTAGGCAGGGTCACTACCCACTAGGCCAGACCGGTCGTCAATTTTTATTATGGCAGAATGTACCCGTATGAATATTATTTACTTATCTAAAATGTATGGCACCTACTAGGTACTTTTAAAGCACTTGCTGCCAGGCAGCATTGTTTGCCAGTCAATTATCAGGCTAAAAAGGTTTAGTGCGTGGAATTAAATATGAAAAATTGTGATTGACATGAAAACTATTTTATAAAGAAATAAGTGAATGATTTAATTAATTAAAACATATGTATCTTATTTAAAAACTAAACCTTTTACGAAGTCTATCTTCTTCTTTTTCTTTCTCCTTCTCCTGAGTATTTGATATAAATTCCAGCTTGATACCTCCACGCGTTCCTGAGAAAAAGGGTCTTGACAGACAGACAGACGGACGGACGGAGAACAAAGTGATCCTATAAGGGTTCCGTTTTTTCCTTTTGAGGTACGGAACCCTAAAAATGGATTTAAGAACTAAATTGTTTTTTATTGAACAGTGTTATATAACAATATTTATTTATATAATAAAAATAAATCTCATAAATGGCTCAACCGATCATGTTCAAAGTAGATTTTTTTGTACTCTATTCTACGGCTTATTTCCCAATATATATATATTTAATTTTGGTTAAAAAGTTATAGAGGGATAAATATTTAGAAATGGTTCTTTTCCAAAAGTATTCTATTTATCCAAAAAAGTTTTTAACATTCAAGTTATTTTTAAAGACCAGAAATAATGATGTGCAAGACGTTGGTGATTTCTGATTTTTTTATGTGATAATTAGTTAAATGTGTATTTTAAGAGGGGCAAATACCCTCTTAAAATAAATTTCTTACAATTTTGAGTACTTGATCCTGTAGCAGCTTACAAAATACACCTACATTTCAAATTTATATGCTCCTTTCAGCACTCTAAATGGGTTATGCCCACCAATTTTGGTGTAAAGGAGTAAATACAGGTATATTAAGTAAATACTGAGTATTTACTTGGTATTTACTCGTAAGTTTCTACTCACTACCCATCTCTACAAATTGCAGATGTAATCATTTATAATATTGCGAATAAATTACCTAACTATAACGTATGAAATCATGAATAAACTCAAGCGGAATTGGGCGGGACACATCTGTCGGATGTACCTGGACAGATGGGCCAAAATAGCGACCGAATGGGCACAGAATACACAGATCACCCACCCGAGGCAGAGGCAGGCCAAAAAGAAGATGGCGGGACGACCTGAGGGCCTACCACGAAAACCGATATTCGGAAATCGCAGAGATCTTTCTCTTTTACTCCAATGAAGGCGTAATTATAGTGACAGAGAACGAGTAACCGTCAAAAAATTTTTTGACACACACTTTTATTGCCGACTGCACCTTCTCTTTTTTGTATGTCTATCAAGTACTTCTAGAGACCTTTCAAAGAGCCTAAACTCAATGTGTTTACGTTTTCCCACCGAAGAGTTCCTTTGGCTACCTTCCGACTGCATCATCAGATCAGCTCCATGTTAGCATATTATTGCATTGTCATCGAAAATACGGAAGTATACCAGTCCAAATTTCAGCTCAAACAGACACCAGGAAGTGGTTCAAATTTAAGTTACAAGATTTGAAGTACATAGGTATATACAATGTGTAGATTTATACAATGAAGATACGCGGTGAAGCTGAATAAAAGTGTGTAATAATAAAAGTGTGTAAAAAAAAGTGTGTAAAAATGCCCGCAATTTGCAAACTTCGATTTTTGTGGTTATAGCCCTGGACTCGTTTTGTGACGGGAGCATGCACAGGCCGTGAAGAGTGGCGGATGACAGGCCTCTGGCCAATAGTGGGACACAATATATTTATGTTTGTTATTTACAAAATTACTCCGTTTCGAAGTAACCCCTAAGAATATTAAAATTTAACTCAGAAATTTTCCTCTTTAGGTATTAGAGAATATTAAGAGGGAAGAATAGCTTTTTGAATCTAACGAAATAACGCTAATTTTTCTATGAAATTCGGGAGAAAACGGTTTACATTAATAAATCAATATAAATACATTTATCATGGCAATATTCTATAAAATAATGATATAATTTTAACAATACAAAAACTATTACATTTTCAATTACTCTGAAAAAAAAACATAAATAACAAACATAAATTGTATATGCTGACTGGAAATAAAATCGCTCATAAATTAAAAAATAAGGCCCGTAGGCCTTCGTAGGGTCATAAATTCTAAGTATTTATAATTATATATTATATATATCGTTGTCTAGGTACCTACAACACAAGCCTTATTGAGCTTGCTGTGGGACTTAGTCAATTTGTGTAATAATGTCCTATAATATTTATTTATTAAATCTTAACAAATCACTTTGATTTTGCTGTTGATCGCTTCAGCATAATATATTCTAGGTTTATAGGTTTATCTATTTAGAAAAAAAAAATGTTTACACATTAAAAAAAAGAAGCAAAACCTAAAAACCTAGTGTTTCTTTGTGTCAATAACATACTAAAAATCATGGAGAATGGAATCTATTTAAAAGTGGAAAAAGGTTTTCTCTTTTTGTATGGACGTGGTATACTTCCCTCTTAAACTACCATAAACAAGTAGGTACATAGCGAACGGAATCACGGGCATTAGCTAATAAACTAAATATATGCTGACTCGAAATAAAATCGCTCATAAATCCAAAAATAAGGCCCGTAGGCCTTCGTAGGATCATAAATTCTAAGTCCAATCCGAGCCTAATAGTCTTATACAGCCGAAAATATTCAGGATCTTCTGACGTAAAATATTGCTCTGAAGTTTTGCCGGGTTTGTGAACGTTAACCCAGAGACTAGTAAGTATATTAGACAAACAACCTCCATATAACACCGCGATACCAGCGGCCTTTTTTAATATTTATAAATTTTAGTTTTATACGTTTAAAATCAGTAACTTTTGTGCTTTTATGACTTCTAGACATAAAGACCAACTTTCCTGGTCACTGTCATATGCACTAAAGTGAGTAGTATAATCTATTAATTAAAGTATACTAAAAACATGACGAACTGGATGCCAGAAGAAGGGCGCGGACGCGACAGGCCCAGACGCGCGGAGATGGCGGGACGACCTAGACACCTTCCTCAACAAGTGGCCGGAAGATACACTAAATCGGGAGTCGTGGAGAACAAGGGATGCCAGCAGTGAGATAATAAAATTAGGCTAGTGAAAAAAAGCATTTCTGGCGTATTCGTGTTGATTGGCGCAATCAAGTTATAAGACGTTAAACCTCGGGCTTTCTAAAGCTTTTGCAGACAGTAACAGTATATTTGATTACTCATATTAAGTAGAAGATCATAGTAGAAAAATATTTGTTTAATTAGCTTTCTTTACTTTCCAAAACGGGCCAAAATTCTTGTGCCCAAGGGCCCACATAGTTTGATAGCCTTGGATTATCTACACTATAACACTGACGATTCTACGGCGTTGTATGGGAGCTGTTAGTCTTCTTTATTTACTATACTCTGGCTGAAAGCAGACTGAGTTTTTTTGCTTCCGGTACGTCTCTGAGAAACAAAAAGCCGTATTAATGTCTCAATATAATTATTTTTATTAATAGTAAATGTATAAATAGTAGAAAATGTACTAGGTGTACGTACCTTACTACAAGAGCCAGGAAATAGGAAATTAGTGTGAGTGACATAAAGGGCCGAGCGAAATGAGGTCGGTTTAAGAGACCAAGTCTGGTAATTTCTATTATGGCAAAACATAAAAAATATATACGTAAAAAAATTACTGACTGTACTTTTCTTACCACGGTCAACTAATACTTATCGAGACAGTTCTATAAACCCCAAGTACGATTAGGTTACGTTGTTTCATCACAGAGTTCCTACGGCCATCTCCTGTCTCCATCATCGGATCAGCTCGAGGGTACCATAATATTGCATTGTCACCCGACTTGTTTATGCAAATTTTCAGCTCAATCTAATATCAGGCAATGGTTGAAAAATGGTTTGCAAGATTTGAAACCCATAATTAGTTACATACTAACATGTCAAGTTAAATAAAAGCTTGTAAAAAACTAATCTTGCCTTCCTCTGGCCTCAAAAGTTCGAACGTAAACTCATGATATCTGACTGATGTTATTTAGTCATCGTGCGTCTCGCTTGCGCTAATACATATACGGACAAATATGAGCGAAATACACGATAACTAAATGGCATCAGTAAGATATAATTCTGTCAGTGTAGGTCTTAATTTGCCTGTATCACCATTCTAAATTTCATCAAAATCGATTCAGCAAATTAATTATGAAGGTAACAGACAGAGTTACTTTCACATTCCATTCATAATATTAGTAGGGATATTAAAAACGTCGCATTAAGGAAAATACATTTGTGGTTTTCCATCAGAGAATTATGCTTTAAGTGCAGTAAAAGCCATTCTATCTGAAATCGCAACATAAATTCTGATAAAATGGTCCTTTTAACAAGCAGATACTCGTACGTCTGCGACTGATACCTACAGCATTTTTTTAAGCCATCCCAGTAGGGCTAATATGGTGGGCTACTCTTTAACATTTGTCACCATGCCTGTCACGTTCTAACAAGTATGTAAGTGCGAAAGCGACGCATGGCATGACAGGTGATAAAAATGCGACCATGATACTGCTGCTGAAGGCCTGTATACATAAGAAAAGGAATAGTAAGATTCGCGAGGTTCTGGTAGGCTTCCGTAGCTCAATTGGTTAAGAGCAATGCTCGGATTCCAGAGGACTCAGGTTCTGCCAGGAGGTGTCAATTTTTCATTTTTTTCCTATAGTATGAAAATTGTATAGTGGTCCTTATTGCGTATAAAGCATAAGGACCCTTCTCTGATGGAAACCCACATTTTATTGTCATTCTTCAGTCATTTCTTGAAAGTAGTAAAACGTGGATAAAATTATTATCTACAACTATTTCATTCGATTATTATGACCTTAAGTCCGTTTTACGATCATACACATCATAACTTCTGCTAATGCCTGACATACTTCTTAGCTGATTCAAGTCGGCTGTTTACAAATATTTATTAAGGTAAGGTATACCCGGCCCTTTTTATGGATTAGATATTTCAGAAGCAGAGATTACGCAGCACTCCCGAGTCATAGAATCACACAAACCTAGCCGCTGCCATACTTGCTGACCGCATGAAACTTGGTATGAAAAAAGAATCTGTCTAAATTCCCATCCCACCAACAGTCCGCAGCATAACTGCAGCAGTATTGCAGCGTGACATTACTGCCAATAGCTTTGCTACCACAAATGCCAAATCGATGTTGCTTTGACTTGCGGCAAGCCTCATTATTTAGATTTTTTATCCCTTTCTCCCAAATACATGAGTCATAATGAGAGATTAAGACAATCGATAAATAGCTAACTGAGCGATATAGCAGTCATAGTTGAGTCACTGTCAGCTGCACGCTAATACGTAGTGTGGTCTCTGTCACACCTACCTGCGGCGGGCCGCGTCCTGTCTCTTTATTACTTGTTTTGCGTGCAGCGAGCTTTTAACTCGACTATAGTCGTTTGGCCTAACCTAAGGGCTAATAAAACAGTTGTGTCGGATTACGCATTACGGATGGTTGGACAGCCGTACAAGGAGTGCGTACAAGCGAAAGGGCCTGTTTCCGCAGAATTTAACTCATCTCTTCTATTAGGAAAAGGATACCGAAAATTCAAAAACGCCTCAAATGTTGCTGCGCAAAACAATTTATGGTAAAAATATTTAATAGGCCTTATTTTCTTCATTTATTCCAGCGCTCAACTCCTCTCATTTATTAGAAAACGGATACCGAAAAATCGAAAATGGCTCAAATGTTAATGCGCAAGACAATTTATGTAAAAAATATTTAAGGGCCTTATTTTCTTAATTTTTAAATTTTAACTTTTAACGTTTAAAACTGTATACTGTTGCCATATGTTGTGTATCAAGGCACCCGTTTTCCGGAACCTTTCTGACCCAGAACTAATCCCAATGTCAAATAAAAGTCACACAAGGGCGTAGATTCCACCGCTGTACGACGTATCGACCAAGTCATTTGGCGGAGAGTCGGAGACGTTACGATCGGTCATCACATTCGCGACTCTGACACAGACCATACATTGTACTAGATGCAGCAAATGCGCGTAGGTACCGTAAAACCACTGGGTTTTACAACAAGAAATAAATAAATATTGAAGGACATTTATTCATTTAAACTTTATTGCATAAAAGAAAAACTTAATGTACAAAAAGCGAACTTAATGCCATGAGGCATTCTCTACCAGTCAACCTTAGGGCAAAGTAGAAAAGATTGTGGGCGGTGCATTTAAAACTAAAGAAATTGTTTTATACAGAAATTAAAAAAATGTTAGACATTGTTACAAATTGCTTAAGTCCCACAGCATAGTATGCTCAATAAGGCTTGTGTTGAGGGTACTTAGCGATAAATATAATATTTATAAATACTTAAATACATATAATCCCATGACCATCGGCTTCATAGGCAGGGACACTACCCACTAGGCCAGACAGGTCGGCAATATTATTCAAAAGTGAATTTTTCGTGTAACTATCGCAGTCGATGTACGAGTAGGCTGTAGACTACTTTCTCGAAATACCTCCTTGGTCCCAATTATCATCTGCAAAGATGCTGTGGCTAACAATGAATAATTTTATTTCCATTTTAATTTTTTTGTTTTTCTTTTTATTTACTTCGCTTGACATCATTATGAGATGAATATTTCTTTCCGTGAGAGTCAGAATGGCGGGTGTACCTAAATAAAATCAAATGAAAAGCATACCATATTTTTGTACCTAATTTGTACTATTTAGTACCTCGTTTAAAAAAAATTGTACCTCACGGTACGTAAAGTTATGATCAAAAAACAGGTCACCCGCCATCCTGACAGTCAGAATGGCGGGTGTACTTTATTACGCTATGTTCCCGTGGTTATTGATAAATTCTATAAAAGCCAAATTTTTGTACCTTTTTTGTACCTTCATATTCAATTATAATATGAGTCATTTTATTTGTGCTTTCCAAGTTTTACTCATTTTATATTTTGCTTGCTATTACAATTTTGCAGGCGTTATAATTTTTCAAGTTATTGATTTAATTTAAAAAAAAAAAAACGCTAAGGTACAATTATTTTTATTACGCCAGGATTTAGTACCTTTAATGTTTAATCTGTTAAGTTCAAATAACTCAGAAAATCATGTCTTAAAAATGATTTTTCTTAGGAAGATATCTTTGAATTGGCGCCTAGCCTTTTTTAACGCTAAGGTACAATTATTTTTATTACGCCAGGATTTAGTACCTTTAATGTTTAATATGTTAAGTTCTAATAGCTCAGAAAATCATGTCTTAAAAATGATTTTTCTTAGGAAGATTTCTTTGAATTCGCGCCTAGCCTTTTTTAAGATATGATTTACTGAGTTATTTGAACTTAACAGATTAAACATTAAAGGTACTAAATCCTGGTGTAATAAAAATAATTGTACCTTAGCGTTTTTTCTTAAAAATTAAATCGATAACTTGAAAAATTATAACGCCTGCAAAATTGTAATAGCAAGCAAAATATAAAATGAGTAAAACTGGGAAAGCACAAATAAAATGACTCATATTATAATTGAATATGAAGGTACAAAAAAGGTACAAAAATTTGGCTTTTATAGAATTTATCAATAACCACGGGAACATAGCGTAATAAAGTACACCCGCCATTCTGACTGTCAGGATGGCGGGTGACCTGTTTTTTGATGATAACTTTACGTACCGTGAGGTACAATTTTTTTAAACGAGGTACTAAATAGTACAAATTAGGTACAAAAATATGGTATGGTTTCATTTAATTTTATTTAGGTACACCCGCGATTCTGACTCTCACTTCTTTCCGTGTTATAATTATTGCAATAAATTAATTTGAATTACCTTGTTATTCTTTTTATTTAAATTTGACGATCACAATATAGGTTCGCATAAATTAACAATGTATATATACTTCAATCGTATGGTATGCACCAAAAAAATCTGAATCTGAATTGAGGGTGCATGATACACCTAGTTCAATCTATGGTCTGTGGCTTCTAAGGCATTAAACTTGTAAACGTTGCGTCATAGATTTATAAATAAAACAAAACTGGGGCAAGATATAGGCCGATTTCTTTTTCTTCACATTTAGGGAAGGAAGGAAGTAATGGATTTTATTTTATTTTATCACTATAAACCTTATTTCCATAGCAATTTGTGGATTTGTCTTCGTCAAACTTCTAAGAAATTATGATGTACAAGTAACATTTGCACAATCTGTGCCATCAAAATCGTCTACTAAACATGTCACGCAAGTGAATAAAAATACGCAAGTTAAACCGTTAAATTATCTTGAAGTTTTGATTTCTATTTATGTTATAGATCGTGTCATCCACGATGACGCGCAGAATTGTCAAATATAACCTTTAATAATATGATATTACGATGCAAGGCACGCGTCACTGTGAATGGCACGATCTAATAAACCTCCTGTGCTGGCAGAACTGTTGCAAAAGTGTCCAGCTGTCAGCTATAAATAATAGTTCCAAATATCTCCAGAGTAGCGCTAGAGTTGCTAAGAAGCTAGGCGTTGTTGTCGGAGTGAAGTGCGCTGTCTATGATTTGATTTTTTTTTCAAGGATTCTAGGTATTTTAGCGCCACCTATGTAAGGTGTTTTGATGATAATTTTTGGTACAATGGAGATTCCATTTCTTACCTCCACCTTCCATATACTGTGCGACATTTCAGTATTTGACGTTTGTCAACATGCGCGCAGTACAAGGCCCCAACGTTGTCTGTTCTCAATATGGAATTGAATACTCAAGCTGTAGCCATTTTGGTGGTTACACTGCTATGTTTGTTTGCGTAAAAATGTTTTTTTGAGATGTGGACTGGTCGATTTTAATCATGGTATATATCGATAAACGTTACACAGCGGATCGAAATAGTGATTAATTGAATCTTAGATATCTTCACTCAAATAAACATCATAGAAATGCTAATGGATAATACATATTTCATAATATAATAAGCTAACTCAATTGTTGCGGAAAATATATTTTAATAGTTACATATACGTATTTATGTAATTAAAAATCCGAAATTTGGCTTCGTTTCAACCTGTGCCGTGACGATAAAATCGTGACCTGATAACCACGATAAAGAATAACTTTTATTTTGTTAATTTTAGGTATACCTTTCATGTGAACCGATATGACTTGGTCGACATGGCCACAGTATCCGTTTATACATTCTTCTTTTTCTTATTTTTTATAATTATGGCTTCAGTATCAAGGTCTTAGGAGCTTTGAATACGACTAAAATTGTACGGTTGGTACAAGACAGAGTACGGTGATTTTATCAGCTCTTGTAAAACGATAGCTGGACTTTACAAGTAGCACGTGGACTACCGGCCGTTGACTCCAAAATGGTGGCTAAACGCGTTTCAAGATTAATTCTCCATTTACTGCACACTACCACATTAGATTACTGTATAAGAGGATATTGATATTACACATTAAATATTATTAATGAGCAAAAACCAAAGGAATTAATCACGAGGCGTAACTATCAAGATGGCGCTCAACCTGGAAGTCTTATATATTGTGAATCGTACATAAAAATGCGTGTTTGTGTGTGTGTGGCTTTGACTTCATCTTTTGGATGTTACATCTATGGCGCAGTAGGTACAGTTGAGTCGCTCGCGGCATTATATACATTGAATTATATATCTTGTATTTGTTTTATATTGTATTTTAATGTAATGTTATATGGAATTTATTTTCTAAATTAAATTATTGAATTGAATTGAACTATTTCCGTAGGTTAATTGTTGACCTCTAGTCAGACTTGATAGTTATTCTGTTTCGTTGCATAAACATTATTAGTAAACTAAACACAAACAAGTAAACAATACGTTCTTAGCCAAGCCTGCGGGCAGGTAAACACGAGCGCATAATTCTAGCGGTTTACTAGTTCGCCGTAACTTTACACATATTATGTAAACAGATGGCACGTAGGCTACGCGGCCTGGCCTGTCGCACTAATATGAAAGAGTGATAGAGAGTTACATTACAAAGCGTTTCGTTGTCGCAGCGATACCGATTGTCACCTTGGCTAGGCCGGCAGGGCGCGTAGACAATGCCTATCGTTCACGCTCCGTATCGTAGCGTAGTCATCTCTCTCTATCGCTCTTCCGTATTAGTGCGATAGTGATAGTTGCGTTTCGTTCGCTACGGAGCTTTAACACATTCAGTGCCAGCGCGTGCTACGCGCTACGAGCGTAGCCGATAACATGGGAAAATGCGTATGTAGCGAAAAGCGAATACGGACTGAGCGCCCGTCTGGCGGGTTGCTGGCAGTGAATGCGTAAACGATTGGCATGCTCACTGCGTGGGCAAGGCATAGCGGTTTATTGTTATGTGACTGATGAGCAAACCCTTTTTGATTCAAACGAACTTAGCCGCCACCATATAATTAAATAAATAAATATTATAGGACATTATTACACAAATTGACTAAGTCCCACAGTAAGCTCAATAAGGCTTGTGTTGAGGGTACTTAGACAACGATATATATAATATATAAATATTTATAAATACTTAAATACATAGAAAACACCCATGACTCAGGAACAAATATCCATGCTCATCACACGAATACATGCCCTTACCAGGATTTGAACCCGGGACCATCAGCTTCGTAGGCAGGGTCACTACCCACTAGGCCAAACCGGTCGTCAAATTGAAGTTACGCTCTTATTTTAAAACGACATTCTGAAATAACATGAAATTTGACAGCAACATTCAAAATAACATGGCCCTAGTGAAAAAGGGTACAAGTCTCGCGCAGCCAGCGCCGGATTTAGGGGAGGGCAACCGGGGCTACAGCCCCGGGGCCTCCACAAAAGAGGGGCCCCATAAATAGAGACTTCGGAAAAATTACCATTTTATTTGAAAAATAATTTGGGGCCAGGGAGCCTCCATTTCTTTGTTGCCTTAGGCCTACAGACCTCTAAATCTTGCATTACGCGCAGCTTAGGTATAAAAAAGGAATAAGTGTTACGTAGAACTTACACCCTTTTACACCTGCGCTGCCCGAGACTCTGTGTACATCTGGTATAATTGTAATTCAAAGAAAATAGAGCGAGTACACGTTTTACATAAACTTCTACACCCTCTATTTTAATTAAATTAAGTACTCTCAAATGTGTGTGTCGCGCGTAAATACTAGGAAATTGGTGGATGATGGAATACTAGTTGTTTCAGAAACTACGTCCTTAGTATTCTAGGTCTATGCTTGTACTGTAGATCTGTGGTTCTTACAATGTTAAATACAATGCCGGATTTAGAGGTCTGGAGGCCTCGGGCAATAAAGGAGTGGAGGCCCCCTGGCCCTAAATTATTTTCCAGATAAAATGGTAAATTTTCCGAAGTCTCTATTATGGGGGCCCCTCTTTTGTGAAGGCCCCGGGGCTGTAGCCCCGGTTGCCCTCCCCTAAATGCGGCGCTGGCTGCGCGAGACTAGTACTCTTTTTCACTAGGGCCATGTTATTTGAATGTTGCTGTCAAATTTCATGTTATTTCAGAATGTCGTTTTAAAATAAGAGCGTAACTTCAATTTGGTCCCGGTTGCCCTCCCCTAAATCCGGCTCTGGTTAAGTACCAGGTAGATAAGTAGGTAGCTATTTCAGTAAATGTGCTCACACAGAGACTGCTACATAAACCACAGCTGCCGCGAAGTCATTTCCCTTGATGCTTTGTTTTTATCTACGCCATGTTTTAGCGCACACATCCGCATTACAATTGAATGAGGAAAAATATGAAAATAAGCAAGTTGATTCAAAGGGACGGAGAAAGAATTGTTATGTTTTTGGCAAATTCATTTTTGGTCCAAGCTTTTAACTCTGACTGTACTTTTCCTTCCACAGGCAACTAATACTCATCGATACAATTAAAAAAACACCAAACACAATTAGTTTGCGTTGATTTATCACGGAGTTCCCATGGCTACCTCCTGTCTCCATCATCAGATCAGCTCCATGTCATCATAATATTGCATTATCATCCGATTTACATATGTATGCTAAATATCAACTCAATCGGAAATCGGAAAGTGGGTCATATTTAGCTTTCCAGTACCCCTAGTGTAAATTTATTCGATAGCAAAACATGATGAACGCGTTTGCGTTAAGTCTCATTTTGTATGGGATATTGAGTTTCCAAAACGTCCCGCTCGGCGCGCTGTTTCTAAATCCCACACAAAATGAGACTTAACGCAAACGTCGTCACGTTTCGCTATCGAATAAATGTACACTAAGCCGACTTTCTTGGAGCTTATCGGCGACGTCTCTCACACCGAGGCTACCACGGATGTGTTCGTTTCGAACCCTATCATTCCTGGAGACGCCTGACATCTACCTCAGTATCTTCATTTCTGCGACATGGATGGCTTGGACATGTCGCTGGGTCACTGGCCATATTTCGCTGCCATAAGTAAGGACCGGTCTTATGATGGTCTAGTACACGAGGCCTTTCATTTTTATCGGCATTTTACTGTCGCAGGTCACACCAGTCACCTTCTGTCAATGCATGTATAAAATTCTTGCACGTTTTTTTTTAAATGACTTAATTGTTTAATTATGTTAAAAAAGAAACAAAATGTTGTTGATTGCTGTAAATTGCGACGGACTAAACTATTAAGTTATGTGGTCGTGCATTTTAATTTAGTTTTATATTCTGACATTGAAATGAACTCGTTTAACAAGTTTGTCATAATCTTTGGACAAACCTAAACATTCAAATACCCATCTTTAATCGAAACAGATTTGTAGGATTATAACACAAAGTACACAGACTTCTACTTAAATTACATCTTGTAATAAAAATATTTATTGTAAACACAGACAGAATTCTTGTGCCTTTATGAAATTAGCTTTTCCATTTAGCTAATGTAGAATAACTAAATCCCATCAAGAACATTTTCACGTAAAATGTAGCCAAGACGAAAGCATAAGGCACTGTCAAAAAGTTATCAGATCTCTTGTAGAGCCAAGCTTCTAACTCTAAAAGCCCCAACTTCACAAACTTTCCACGTAAGTCAAAATATATGGCTATACCTAAATCGGTTCGGCGGTTATTGATTCCCTATACAAAATTCTACCCCCCTTTCAACCCTTAGGGGCAAACCTTTATGCTTAATAAGTCCACTGTTGATTTATGATTAAGATCTTGGAAAGATCTTTAAAAGATCGATAGCTAAACGACATGTCAAAATTGACGTTTATTTCCAATTCACTGTGATCCCAATAAGATCTGTCTACGATATTTCTAACGTCAATGTGACATTGGTTGCCCGAATCGAGCTGCTTCTGTCAATCATACGACATACAACAAACGATATCTAAATGAGTACCTACTTAACTAAATCAGAACTTTTCGTTATCGTATCTCATTCTTCGAATCGAGCCGTAAGCTTCATTTTGTAATTGTAGGTATCAAAAATATTGTAATTATTACCATAGATTATTTCTTTTCTAGGGTTCCGTGCCCAAAGGGTAAAACAGGACCCTATTACTAAGACTCCGCTGTCCATCCGTTTGTCTGTCTGTCCGTCTATCCCCAACTTGCCGCTATAACAGCCATATTGTTGTTATAGCGGCAACAAATATTAAAGAGTACGGAACACTCGGTGGGCGTGGGAGTCCGACTGGCACCTTATCCGGATTTTTGTAAAAAAGTGTTTTGGTAGGTTATTTAGTACGTACCGGGTGCTATACACCGTGGGCTGATAAAACCCGACAGATTTTAAGAGCAATTCCTAGCTGAGCAACTTTTCAAATCTCGAATTTTTGAAGCTATGTTTCTGTCGCGCTGCGGTGGGCGGGAGCCGGAGCTATCTAAGTGTGAGTGCGCGCACACAGACGCGAGACTCGTGCGCTCGCTCATTGCGCGCCGTTCCGTCGACATCGCCCGCGAGCCAGACGGAATTTATTCTGCGCTGCCCGACGCAAGTTGTTTTTGTTGTTACCACGTAATATTGTTTTTCATTTTTATATTATACTGTATCTATTACACCCTAATACCAAACACCCTATCACCTGTACTAAATGTATTTTACACCTATGATGACAAAATAATAAATGATTGATTGATATTAATTACCATATAGGTAAAAACTGCAAAAAAGAATGATGTCTCAGCTTCGGTTGTCGTCGTACAGTCAAGTGCAAAAATATGTATCGAAAGAATCGTCTCATAAATATGGTACTACGCTCTTATTACACTGGAATAAGATGCTATGGGACATATTTTTGAGTACGATGTGTACACCCATATTTTTACACTTGACTGTACCTATCCGTATCAGTAAGTTGGGAGTGATCATGGTGTGTTGTGAAATTTTGTAAGTAGGTATAAATATACCTATGGTTAAACTACAATCTATTTAACTTGTAGTACGATGGGGCTAAACTTGGGCCGCCTTATTGAAGAACGTATCGCAATGACAATCTGGGTAAAGTATGTTGGGATAATGCCGGACAATTTTGGGACCAATTGAGAGAACTCGTGAAAAAATGTTTTTTCGAGATCTCAACTAGAGATGCCACGAATAGTGAATTGGCCGAATACCGAATACCGAATATTCGGCAACGCTGTCGGCCGAAGCGCCGAATATTCGGCCGCCGAATGCTTGGTGGGGGCACGTTAGCTGGAATAAGACAAGTCACAACCTGTTTTTCTCGTTGAAATCGTGATGAACTAAGTAGTACCGATGACGATTCTTCTCCAGCGCGTAAGAAAAGAAACTTGAATGAAAATGATAGGACTGTTGAAATACACGACAGTTTCTGGAACTGCTTTGAAGAAGTCGCTACAGATAATATGGGAAATGCTAATGATGAGGAGGACGTGGAGAAGAATGCTGTGGCAAACGAGTTGGATTTTTATTTGAAAACAGTTCGCCTAGATCGGAAGGCCGATCCTTACAAGTGGTGGTCAGCAAACGAAAAACAATACCCGAACCTTTCGAAATTTGCAAAAGTTTATCTATCTTCGCCTGGAAGTAGCGTTTATAGTGAGAGGTTATTTTCTGAGGCTGGTAACGTTTACGATAAAAAGCGCAATCATTTGCTACCAAAAAATGCTGAAAGGTTCGTTTTTATCCATCACAACTTACCACTGATTAATTTTAAGTACTAAAATGTTGTAATTTGGAAATAAATACATAATTTTGAGTAAAATAACGTATCTTTTTTTACATGATTTGCTATTCGGTATTCGGCCGAATAGTACGCACTATTCGGCCGAATACCGAATAGCAAAAAAGTGTCCGAATAGGCCGAATACCGAATAGTTGCCGAATATTCGTGGCATCTTTAATCTCAACACGTGACAGATTCTTGAAGTACGTAGCGAATCGTTAAATAATAACCGTAGATTCGGCCTGAATTTTGGTAATCTTCAATATAGAACGGTTTTAGTTTTGTACCTGTGTAAAGATGAGACATACTTTTTTTAGGGTAACGAGTGTTTTGCCATCAAGGGAGAACATTGGATGGTGAAAAAAAGTTGCTTCTAATGGAAAGAGAATAAGGTATCACAAAGAAATAGGTCCGGTGTCTACCCTTTTGTATCCGATCTTAACCCTGATACAAAAATTGGTAAAATTGTGGCTCTCAAACTTTGATACCTATGTCATAAGGCAATTTGATAAGTAAACAATGTGCTAAGAAACCTCTTATTTTAAACCTCTTATTTGGTTTACCCGAAGTAATAAAAAAAAAACACTAAAATAATAGATACTTTGCGAAGTTTTGACAATTTAAGATTTCGTGAACTGTACAGGTTTAGGGAAAGTGTAAATGTATTGTTTATTGAATGGAATGTACTGGAAGATATTAAGTACTTAAGTAGGAGGGACAAAAATCAAAATAAAAAATAATCGTGCCCAGTCATTTTTAACGAAGGTCGCCAAAAAAATAAGAATCAAACTTAGAAATCAAAAAGACTAACTAGTTCTTTAAAAAAGTCAAGGTCACTGAGAGCCCATCTTGAAGTATGGAAAATAATTAAAATTGCGATTTTGTTGGTTTAATTTTGCAATGATGTATATATATATATGTATATATAGTTGATATACAATCTTTTTTTTTTTTATAAAATGTAAGGATCGTATGTAAAGAGTAAAGTAAATATATAAGAAAAGAGAACCCTCTTGAAGCATTTTAAGGAAACTAATTTCGAAGCCCTATATCTATTTTGTATCCGAAACTAGCAATGTATGTATGCGTGCACATCTACATATGCATCCGTATGTGTAGGTACTTTATTGCAAAAAATTGCTCATTTGCTATCTATCAGGGATCGGAAACCGGTATTTTTTGTATGGGAACGAAAACGGTATTTTTTCGTTCTTTGTTAATTACTTCATTTCTAATTAGGCAATCTAATAATACGAACTCGTTATCTGAAAACACAACTGAGTCCTACATTTAGAGTATAAAATAAACCGAAATATATGGTTATTTCGATGTTTTTGCAAAGTTAGGGGGAAATGAATGTCCTACGTTCTTCACCCGCATCCGATATTTTCCCAACATACCTTAATCGTTGAACCGCCGCATTTCAAAATGGCCCTTATTTTGATATCTGCTAGCCGTAATGTAATACGGCGGATTATACAATACGACTGCGATACTTATATATAAATCCCCTCGTCAATGTAATTTCATTAAATTTGCTAGTGGCAAACATCAAAGTAGTTATCTTTTACTTGTGACGCACAAGTGTGAGCAATGTAAAATACTATATTTCTAAAAAAAATTGCCTACTACGTAATTAAAGAAAATGTGTTTATTAAATTATAATACGAAAGGTGTGTAAGCGGTGGTGGCCGAGTGGATATGACGTCCGACTTTCAATCCGGAGGTCGTGGGTTCAAATCCTGGCTCGTACCAATGAGTTTTTCGGAACTTATGTACGAAATATCATTTGATATTTACCACTTGCTTTTCGGTGAAGGAAAACATCGTGAGGAAACCTGCATGCATCTGCGAAGAAATTCAAAGGTGTATGTGAAGTCCCCAATCCGCATTGGGCTAGCGTGGGGACTATAGCCCGAGCCCTCTCGCGCATGAGAGGAGGCCTGTGCCCAGCAGTGGGACGTATATAGGCTAAATTATTTTTATATATTATTAATACGAAAGGTGGTCAAATCGCAAAATGCTGTCGTTTTATTTAAAATAATGAAATAATTAGACCAGTTCCGAAAGTACCGGGAAATCCCGGTTCTTTAAAACAGTACCGGTTCTGCAATCCCTAATAAGGATGTTATGCCCATCACTATTCCTTCTGTGTATGTATATTTAGAAACTGTCTCCGCCTCCAATTCGTGCGATAAGGACAACTGCAGCTCGGACCGAAATTCACTCGCAAAAAACTCAAAAATCGAGGTTTCGCTCTCGACTGTTTCCTCCTCCAAAACGCAACTAATCATTATGAAATTTTGGAAATTGCAAGAGGAAGAAATAATCTATGCCGCTATGTTTTGATTTTTTGGATATTTTTTTTCATATTTGTATACTGTGCCTTTTTTTACAGCCAATTCAATTTAGCCGTTTTTGCGATTTTCGAGGCGCTGTATCTTTCTTCAAAATAAAATAATCCAAAAAAGCAAAACATAGCGGCACAGATATTGATGATATTGATCTTATTTGAAAAAATCACTGCTCTAGGTTAAAAATCCAGGGAGGAATCAGTCGAGAGCGTTTGTATGGAAAAATCGCAACTAGGAATTCCTCTTAAAGGTGTATTCTTGACCGCATTTAGAGACTAAAATGTGATACAAAGTTTCCTGAAATCGGTCTTGTTTTAGAGATAATGACGATTTTTGTAAAAAATTGTTTCCGTAATAACTTAGTGAAAAACGCATTTTTGGCTGCGACGCTGCCACTATGTGACTTGGTTCAGATATACCTGTTTACCATAAAAGTTTTATAGGAAACTCACAATTTTTAGTGTAAATAAAAAAAAACTTTAGTTATTCGTTGTAACTAATTAGTTTTTTTCGCTAAGATGTAAGAAGAAATAACGTGTCGTATGAAGAAATAGCAAAAAAAAATTTTTTTTTTGTCTGATAAAAAAATTTTTTTGCCGAATTTTCCCAAAACTTATATAAAATTTTTTGCTCCTCATGACCTCAGGAATGCGTGGAATGTGTTGTCGGGTTTTACCAGCCCACGGTGTATAAACGATCAGCAAAAATACTTATAAAACCTGAACTAAACATAGACTACTCAGCAAAAAACTAATTACACATCGAAACAGCATTCTGATGTTATAACATTTTTTTTTTTCCAAATTATTTTTTTAAGGATGTTTTTGAGGGACGCTTGAAAATATTTCTACAGCATTTAGAAATCCGTATTTCTATATAAACAGCCGTAAAGTCATACTAACATGAAACTGGTTTTACCAGCGAAATGGTGCGTAGTACTTTATGGCTTGAGGATGGATACCTACTCCTCCGAAACATGTCTCCCGTGTGGCTAATTAGTAGAGATGCCACGAATGGTTTTGTCTGAATAACGAATATTTGGCCACACTCTCTGCCGAAGCGCGGAATATTCGGCGGCCGAATACACGGTAAAACCTGTATACTAATTTGAGTAACATTTATTATGAAAACTAGTCGCCTACAACAAAGGACATATGTTTGATAAGAATTAAGTGAATCTAGCCTATGAAAAATAAAATCATTTGCAAGAATTAAAAAAAAAAACCAATGTTTAAAAAATTCCCAAAAATATATTTTTTTTATGATAGAAGAGGCAAACGAGCAGACGGATCACTTGATGGTAAGCGATTACCGCCACCCATGGACACCTGCAACACCAGAGGGGTTGTAAGTGCGTTGCCGGCATTTAAGCTGGGAGTACACTCTTAAAATTAAAATAAATATTTGTATTAAGTAAGGGTTGTATGTAATGTTTGCGATGAACTTTAACTATTAAGCAATTTTTCTTCGTAAGTAAGTGTAATACTCGTCAGTATTCTGAATTCGGCCGAACAGCGCGCTAAGCGGAACGTTTTGGAAACTCAAAATCCCATACAAAATGAGACTTAACGCAAACGCGTTCGTCGCGTCTCGCCATCGAATAAATTTACACTAGGGGTACAGGCGAAAAATAAATTGGCTGTTTCATACATTTTGGCTGTCTGTTAACGGCGCATTTATTTGGCAGTAACCTAGAATATTAAATAAAACAAAACGTACAGAGACAACTTGTATACCCACTGGTAATAATTAACTAGTAAGTATACAAAAAATATTCATACTAAAATCCAGGGAGGAAAATGTCGAGAACGTTTGTATGAACGAATGTTTCCTCTTAACGGCTTCTACACTTGTTTGTGATAGTTACTTATCTCTCTAACACATTACAATTATTCACCTCCCTTTACCTTCGAAAACGCAAAATAAAACCAGGTTGCGTAGCCAACATACCAATCATTTACGCTCCGTAGCGAGCGAAACGCAACTCTCACTGTCGCACTAATATGAAAAGCGGCGCAAAGAATTCGACGCTCAGCGTGACGAGCTAAAGACCACCTGTGGCCATACTTTACAATTATGTCGGTGCTGACCTGAGGGCCTACCGCGAACCACGTTCAACGTGTTGCCTCTCTGTCGCACTCGTAAATTCGTACGTAAGTGTGACAGGGAGGCAACACGTCGAACGTGGTTCGCGGTAGGCCCTCTGCAGATTAGAAGTACATGGAGTGCTCACTCCATACATCAGTTTTGTTACCAAAACGCTTATTATTTTCGTAGTCGACATCCAGCATCGAGTAGCGGAACTCTCAGTACTGCTACTCGACAATAGATATCGCGGCAAAAAAAAATTCTAATGCTCAACGATTTTCCGCTAATATTCCGCTAATATAATATATATATATTATATATTTTATATTTATATTATATATTATTTTCCGCCTACGAAGCCGATGGTCCCGGGTTCAAATCCTGGTTAGGGCATTTATTCGTGTGATGAGCATGGATATTTGTTCCTGAGTCATGGGTGTTTTCTATGTATTTAAGTATTTATAAATATTTATATATTATATATATCGTTGTCTAAGTACCCTCAATACAAGCCTTATTGAGCTTACTGTGGAACTTAGTCAATTTGTGTAATAATGTCCTATAATATTTATTTATTTTTTATTTATTTTATTATAACCAGAGTAACCGGAACTCTATTTTCAACTCCTACGCTTACTCTGGTTATAACATTAGCTATTGTCGAGTAGCAGTACTGAGAGTTCCGCTACTTGACGCTAGATGTAGACTACGAAAATAATAGTATTTTTGGTAACAAAACCGTTGTATGGAGTGAGCACTCTTTGTCTTCTTAATTATCTCTGCCTGAAGCGAGTGTGGTCGCACATTCGCTGCAAAAATTGGTTATATCAGTCACCTGAGAGCGTACCAGCGACGCTTTCAGCGGTAGAACGCAGTCGTTGTGACCGATAACGGTTAGGAGATAATGATGATGATGAATATGGAACAGTGATAGAGAGAGATGACTACGTTATGCTACGGAGCGTTAACGATTGGCATCTTGTCTACGCACCATGGTGCCCGACTGTATTTGTATTGTATTGTATTATATTGTATCTTGATGATCGCTCGCATTGATTGGTGCATGTGTAATAAAGCGAAACTCGTGCATGTCATGCGCACCAAAACGATCGTGAAGATCGTATCAAATCCAGTACCTCTAGTGTAAATTATTTATTCGATGGCGAAACGTGACGTACGCGTTTGCGTTAAGTGTCATTTTGTATGGGATTTTGAGTTTCCAAAATGTTCCGCCTGGCGCGCTGTTTCTAAATCCCATACGCATACGCGCAAACGCGTACGTCACGTCACGAAATCGAATAAATTTACACTAGGCGCTCAGATCAAAACCATAACAAAATGTAACATTAGAAACGGCCTACAGGTAAAAAAACTTTGTGCGAAAATACGGGTTTATTAAAACAAAAAGTACCGGAATGAAAATATTCTCACAAAAGAGAAATAGTTAAACATGTACGTTGCTGCAAAGCCTGCGTTATGAAAACATTTTTAGCGCAAATATTATTATACTCGTATATGTAGTAGATAGTCTGAAGATACTTTTTTTTTGCTAAAAAAGTGGATAGCAGAAAAAACAGACTTGTGAAATTTTATTTATTAATCCTTACTAATATTATAAAGTAGCTTTGTCTGTCTGTTACTTGCAAGATTTGACCCGTACATACATAGGTACAATGTAAGTTAAATAAAAGCTTGTAAAAAGCTTAGTATTTTGACCTAATTTTATACTCATAATATAATTTTTTTTTCGCGCGAAAAATGGAAAGTTGAGAGAAACTACACACATTTAATTTACAGTTATAACCCTTTGCTAACTAAATTGTGATTTATTCAGCAAATTAAACCAAAATTCCAAATTTTTATTAAAAAATTTTTTTTGAGAAAACGGATCATGTTCTATATCTATTATCTTTAACACACAACCGGTTTGGCCTAGTGGGAAGTGACCCTGCCTACGAAGCTGATGGTCCCGGGTTCAAATCCTGGTAAGGGCATTTATTCGTGTGATATGGATATGGATATTTGTTCCTGAGTCATGGGTGTTTTCTATGTATTTAAGTATTTATAAATATCTATACCTATATTATATATATCGTGGTCTAAGTACCCTCAACACAAGCCTTATTGAGCTTACTGTGGGACTTAGTCAATTTGTGTAATAATGTCCTATAATTATTTATTATTTATTTATTTATTATTTTTATCTTTTATAACCGTGGCTGCAGATAAATTAACGTACGTAAGTATATATACTGCCGCAAATGGACACTTTAAAAAGACATAAATCTTTAACTGTTCGCTTTAGTGTGTACCTACATATACATGTATAGTATACATGTACGGGCTCCCGAGACGTTTTAATGCCCTGTAAATCTTATTGGGTTTGATACGCCAGCCCTATTAAGAGGGAAGAATAGCTTTTCGAATCTAACGAAATAACGGTAATTTTTCTATGAAATACCATTTCGTATTTAGTAAGTTGATGTGTGGATCTCTAGTAAGATATAGTATGTTTTAATTTTGTAAGTCTTCTGTACCCCTAGTGTAAATAAATTCGATTTCGAAACGTGACGTACGCGTTTGCGTTAAGTCTCATTTTGTATGGGTTTTTGAACAGCGCGCCAAGCGGGACGTTTTGGAACGTCAAAAATCTCATACAAAATGACACTTAACGCAAACGCGTACGTCACGTTTCGCTGTCGAAAATATTTACACTAGGGGTACAGAATAATATATTCTAGGTTTACTTTACTTCAACTACTTTACTTTAGCTAGGTTATAGGTTTACTCTTATTAATTTTTTTTTTTGGTTTTCAAATTTTTAAAGAAGGAACACCTATAAACCTAGTTTTTTATTGTGTCAATAAAATACTAAAAAATCATCGAGCATAGAAAATATTAAGTCGAAAAACGTTTTTTCTTTTTATATGGACGATCATGTTGGTCTTCCTTAAGTGGAGTTCAATAGAAAAGACAAATAATGTAAAAAAAATACTTTCATTTCTTCGTAGATTACGAAAGTCTTTTTTAAATGACGAAATCTCGCACTTTTTGTGCACCACCACACAAATTGTTATAAAAATTGTGGGGATCCGTTTAACGACATATTCGGTAACGTGTCCTGATTAGGAAAATAGAACAAAAACTTTTGGATGTAATTTTTTTTTTTACTTTTGTATTGAGGGTTGATTGAATAGGACGACTTGCCCCATAGAAACAAAAAATTTCGCGTCAATATTTTTTTTTTTCATTAACGGATCCGACTATTTTTGGTGCACCTTGTATTTTATCAACAGTTTATAAATATATACTTCCTTTTATTTATATCAATGACTATTGAAATATATGTTAAATTATTAATCTCTTTGAAATTAATCTCAATGAAAACAACAAACATAAAACTTTTAGGTTATACGTCAAATGCTTAAAAAAACTGTCATTTTTGTTTACATTAGTTTTCTTTTCTATAACTCCAATTTAGGAAGGAAATATTATTTTCACCGATGAATGTTATCGCTAATCTCTCTCTTACAATAGAGTAATTAAAAAATATTTTAATTTTCAAGTTTTCCTAGTAATACAATTTTTTAATTCGTAGTCTAGTACCTATTTAAAATAAAAACCGGCCAAGAGCATGTCGGGCCATGCTCAGTGTAGGGTTCCGTAGTTACTCTTCCGTCACAATAAGCTAAACTGGAGCTTAAAGTATAGTAAATTGTTAACCAAGGGATGAAACGGTACCTTTCACCCGAGTTAAACAAATAGGCAAATTTGCATAATCAGTACCTAATTAAAGTCTTTTTACTATGAAGGGGAAACTTTTTGCGATAACTCAAAAACAGCTAAACTGATCATGCCCGCTATAGTTTTCATTTAAAGTTTTTCTTAAGCTCTACTTCCACGATTTTTTTCATATTTTTTGGACCTTTGGTTCAAAAGTTAGAGGGGGACACATTTTTTTTTCTTTCGGAGCGATTATCTCCGAATATATTCACTTTATCAAAAAATGTTTGTTGAAGACCCCTATTAGTTTTGAAAGCCCTTTCCAACGATACCCCACATTGTAGGGTTGAAGTAGAAAAAAAAATTCACCCCCACTTTACGTGTAGGGGAGGTACCCTCAAAAAAAAAATTTTTAGATTTTAATGTACGACTTTGTCGGCTTTATTGATTTATATATCCATGCCGAATTTCAGCTTTCTAGCACTAACGACCACGGAGCAAAGCCTCGGACAGACAGACAGACAGACGGACATGGCGAAACTATAAGGGTTCCTAGTTGACTACGGAACCCTAAAAACAAAGGATTTATGTAAAGAAACATCCCATCAAAAAACATTTTAATGTAAAATGTTGCCAAGACGAAACCATAGGGCTCGCACTGTTAAAAAGTTATCAGATCATTTGTAAAGCCAAGCTTCTAACTCTACAAACCCTAACTTCACAAACTACACCTTAGTCAAAATATATGGCTTGGCCGTTTCGCTACCGACAGATCAAAAATTCATTATTCGTTATTTTTTACCATACAACGCTTCTTGTGGTAACGAAACGGCCAAGCCACATGTTTTGATTAAGGTGTAGAGCTTGTAAAGTTAGGGCTTGTAGAGTTAGAACCTTGGAAGCTCAAGAAATAATTAACCCTGAAAATAAGAACTGTATTTGCGTCTTCTTCCTCGCGTTGTCCCGGCATTTGCCACGGCTCATGGGAGCCTGGGGTCCGCTTGACAACTAATCCCAAAATTTGGCGTAGGCACTAGTTTTTGCGAAAGCGACTGCCATCTGACCTTCCAACCCAGAGGGTAAACTAGGCCTTGTTGGGATTAGTCCGGTTTCCTCACGATGTTTTCCTTCACCGAAAAGCGACTGGTAAATATCAAATGATATTTCGTACATAAGTTCCGAAAAACTCATTGGTACGAGCCGGGGTTTGAACCCGCGACCTCCGGATTGCAAGTCGCACGTTCTTACCGCTAGGCCACCAGCGCTTTTTTTAGAAGAACTGTATTTGCGTAATTTCGACTAACTATAAATTATTATTTTTGCACAAAATTATCTAGACGTAATCTATTACCTGTATTAATGAAATCAAGTTATTTGATGCGTATCTTAATACATTTTTAAGAATTTATAATTGTTGATTAAACGTTGTTGGCCTTCGACTATGAATTCAAATTTTCGAGTTAGTATAATCCGGTTCTTTCCCATCTCATTACAATATTACAATTAATATAATCAAACCTTTTCCATGGCATTACAGTACTCGAATTTGACGTTATCAACATACACGCAGTACAAAAAAAAACAAAATTATTTTTGTAAATTACATTTACATTTACTATTAATCATACACTGAAAAAAAAACATTTAAAGCAATTGAAATTGCATGGCAATAAAAAGTATCATAAAATACGTTTCATCACACTTGCTCGAAAAAGATCTTATTACATGCAGTTATACTGAAGGTCAAAGTCATGTATTGTTCCCCGGGGAGTCGTAGATTTAAAAAACCGGCCAAGAGCATGTCGGGTTATGCTCAATGTAGAGTTTCGTAGTTACCCGTCCGTCAGAATAGACTCTTGGCAAAAACTCAAAAACGGCTGCCCCGATCAGTAGTTTTTCTTGAAAGTCTTTACTAAGCTTTAATTTCACGATTTTTTTCATATTGTAATGTTGGACCCAGTTCAAAAGTTATATCATATTTTTAATTCTTAGCGATTATTTCAGAAAATATTACGTTTATCAAAAATGGTTATTGAAGAACCATATTCTAGAGTATAGAGTTGAAGCCAAAAAAAATCACCTCACTTTTGGTGTAGGGAAACCACCAAAAAAATATATTTTTTCTAGTTTTAATTTTACAACTTTGTCGGCGTCGCTGATTGATATATTCTTTCATGCCAAATTTCAGCTTTTTAGGGTTCCGTAGCCAAATGGCATAAAACGGAACCCTTATAGTTTCGCCATGTCCGTCTGTCTGTCTGTCTGTCCGAGGCTTTGCTCCGTGGTCGTTAGTGCTAGAAAGCTGAAATTTGGCATGAATATATAAATCAATAAAGCCGACAAAGTCGTACAATAAAATATAAAAATTTAATTTTTTTTAGGGTACCTCCCCTACACGTAAAGTGGGGGTGAATATTTTTTTTCGCTTCAACCCTAGAGTGTGGGGTATCGTTGGAAAGGTCTTTCAAAACTTTCTAATAGGGGTTTTCAAGAAACATTTTTTGATAAAGTGAATATATTCGGAGATAATCGCTCCGAAAGAAAAAAAAATGTGTCCCCCCCTCTAACTTTTGAACCATAGGTCCAAAAAATATGAAAAAAATCGTGGAAGTAGAGCTTAAGAAAGACATTAAATGAAAACTATAGCGGACATGATCAGTTTAGCTGTTTTTGAGTTATCGCAAAAAGTTTTCCCTTCATAGTAAAAAGACTTACTTTAATTAGGTACTGATTATGCAAATTTGCCTATTTGTTTAACTCGGGTGAAAGGTATCGTTTCATCCCTTGGTTAACAATTTACTATACTTTAAGCTCCAGTTTAGCTTATTGTGACGGAAGAGTAACTACGGAACCCTACACTGAGCGTGGCCCGACATGCTCTTGGCCGGTTATTTAATTATTACCACTAACGATCACACAGCAAATCCGCAGACGGACTAACGAACAGACAGATGGACATGGAGAAACTATAAGGGTTCCAAGTTGACTACGGAACTATAAGAAAATACAAGGGCTTAGTCCATTTTTTTTAACGAGCCTATATAGTGTCCCACTGCTGGGCGAAGGCCTCCCGCCTAGACTTCCAATCTCCCCGATGAACTGCAGCATCCGTCCAGTTAGTTGCTGAGAAATGCGTCCAGGTCGTACCGCCATCTCCTCTTAGGCCGACCATGCCGGCGTTTACGTTGTGGCACCCATTCCGTGGCTAGTTTAGCCCACCTCTGTGGGTGCATACGTCGTACATGGCCTGCCCAGTCCCACTTTAGCCTGGCGGTTTTGACCCCAACATCAACGATGCTTGTTTTATGTAGTATATCAGATCCGGTCAGTCCTTTTCACCCCAAGCATGTTGCGCTCCATGGCTCTTTGGGAATATAACCCTTAAATTAATCTTAACTGATTGAGACGACAATAAAATAGGGATCATCGCTAAAGGTCGTTTATTATTATTAATCATTTATTTCAAATAACAAGGATTCATAATACATGGTTAGTAACAAAATAGTTCATTATCTTATTATCTACGTTAGTATTCTTATATCTAAGGTTTTTATATTACTATGGCTATGTACACAAATAAATAAATACTCCATTGCAACAGTGCGCACATCACCCCACTACTTGAGCATTGTAAGAGATGTGCACACTGCAGCAATGTCGTATATAAGGACAATCAATCCTATCCGCTATCATGGCCAGGATGCGGTTGCGGCTATCCCGCACCCGCCGCACCAGGGACGCGCATTTCTTTCTGATTGTTGCATAAAAGCAGTCAACTCTCGCTTCCGCAAACATCCCTGATGCGCTGCAGAAGCGGGGCAGCCGCATCAGCACCCTGAACGCATTATTATGTTTATCCTTGTAGATTTATTTTTGTTCAATAATTGAAGCAGGATTAAAATTGAACTTCAATTTTAATCCTGCTATCTTTGACATTTAGCTGGATATTAAGAAGGTTAAGTAAGAGTCGTGCGTGGTGCGATATCCTTCGATACGCCCATCAATTTCATAAAATCTTACATTTGTTTTATATTAAGGTCGTGAGGTGATCTTAGACATTCGTACCGGTCTACTAAAATTATAATTGTGTGTGTGAATGTAGGCTTCATAACCCTTTAGCAACACCTACTTTTTCGATTAATTTCTCTGTTTCCCCTGCTCAAAGGTTGTCTGCTCTTTAGCAATGAAACCGCCTGTTGTTTGCCTCTACATTTTAATCAATTGTTTCTTTTCTTTTCTTTTGTATCTTTTTACTGAGGTGTGCCAATAAAGAGTATTATATATTTCTTCTTCCTGCCCTTATCCCAATTTCCACGGTATGTGGGGTCGGTAAAGAGTATTCTATCTATCTATCTAAATGCAAAAGTATGTCCGTCTATATCCCTGTTACCTCTTCCCACTTAAACCGATTTAGTTGAAATTTGGTATAGAGATAGCTTAGGATAGCTAAGTCCCGGGGAAGGATATAGGATAATTTTAATTTCCGGAAATCATCATTAAAGAAGGCGTAAAGCGGGTGGAAGTGAGATAATTGATACATCGCCTGATAATTGATGTAGTCATACGCTCAAATTGAACGATTGCCATTACACTTTATCCAGGCGTTATTAGTTGTCTCTCAAGTAAGGAAATTTGTATGGGGAATTAATAAAAAGCTGATTGGATGATAACACACTGATTTAAACTTTCACGATTTTTACACATTATTTAATAGAATAGAAACGGGACTTAATCGCGTATTAAGTTTTAAATCCTTTCCACGGATCACCATTTCTACAGCAGGAAAGCGCGGTAAGCTATTGTAATAAAAAAACATTGCAATTACAATCGGAACGAGAGTTTTGGGATCTTATCCATATGGAATTCAGTCATTAGTATATGTAAGCCGAAATGAATATCGACAGTCGAAAAATCGAATATCATTAGTGTTGTGTGTCGACAGAGTAACATGCCTAGTGCGCAAAATGTTCAAGTTGATAAGCAAAACCAAGTGCGGGTAGTTCTAAAAACTCGCGCGGCTAAAAGATGTTGATGTCAACTTTAGTCAGTCTTCTCTGAGACCACGGGGACAACGCCGTCCTTGAAACTTCGGAGGTATATTTTAAACTTAATACGCGATTAAGTCCCGTTTCTCTTAGTTAACTGGACAATATAATTCCACGCAGACGAAGTCGTGGGCAAAAGCTAGTATAATATATATTTAATCAAGCTCCAGAGTGCGGTAGCGACGAACGCACCGAACACAAAGGTTAATTACTTGAAGGGATTCACACCTGACACCAAGATTTGCCGTGGTGGCCTACCCCGAACATTTTTATAAATTAATTTCGGGAAGTTTAGTGCTGTTATATAAACGTTACATTTTTTATACTACGTCGGTGGCAAACAAGCATACGGCCCGCCTGAAGACGTTTATATATGTCTGGTACTAGTTTTCGTTGTTTTTATTTTATTATTTATTTTATTTTATTCGGAAAACCATCAGCTTAAGTAAACTAAAACTAAGTTAACATAAATATGTATCAGAGAAGCCAATTACAGGTTTCCACAGACAGGATACAAAGGTAGGCATTTTTGTTATACTTCTTAACCCCCTGAACGCCGCGCCGCGCGCCTATCGTGTGTAAACCCTATCGGGATGCACAAAGTTTTGAGCTGCGCGTGCGTCAGTTGACGTCTGTGGCGGAAAAAGGGGGACAGACCACACTAAGATTTTTCCGGATCGACGATCTATGACTACTGCACTGTTTGACTAGTTATTTACTTTTGAAATTGTGATTTTTACTTTATATTTGTGAATTTTACAATAAAATCAAGTAAAATTTGATAGCAAATGAGTAATTTATCATAATAATGTGGATATTAAAATACTTATAATCAGGGCCCGTACTTTTCATGCCGTTGACGCAAAAATGACGTAATATAACATACAGGCAGTATTTTTTACAACACTACAAATTTAGATAAATTACTTTGACGCGTAGAAAAATAAATGCTTTTACGTGAAATACGCTGTTAAAATACAAAAATATGTATTATTTAATACATCAATAATCTATTAATTCGTCGAGTGACAATAAGATGAAAGTCAGTTAGACGTTTCTGTACTGATTGTAAAGTATATGTATCAGCTAACCAAAGAGGTTAACAAATTATGTAGTGTGACGTCATTTTTCTGTCAACGGCATGAAATGTACGGGCTCTGCTTATAATATATGGAAATGATACAATTTTAAGGACTTGAAAGTTTCAAAATTTATGTTTTTTTTTACTTTCGAAAAGTTAATGTTCTTTTTTTATCAAAAACAAAAGATTGTATAAGCAACTATATACATAAACGCAATATTTCACCGACAAATTCGCAATTTTCTTGTTTTCCATACTAAGATGGGTTCTCAGTGACCGTGACGTCACGTTCACTTGTCGTTTTGTTAGCAGCGTTTCGCGAATAAGTTACAACTCGGACTTTAACTATTATTTCTGACTTTTCTATTGCTATAATAAGTACTTCTAGTTTTTAAGTTATAGATAAATAATTAAATAGTTACAATTGTTACAAACAACCACTGTTTATTATGGAGGAGCGGGACTTCCAGACACAGGTATTTCTTAACTACTAGGAAGACCCAACCTTGTTTGTCATATGTGTACCCAACATTTATGAAATAAATCATTTTCATTTTCATTATGCAATGGGTCCCATATAGACATTTGATCCTAAAAACAAAACTAATCGACTGATATTATTAATAAAATATGTCATCAAGCCTATTGCACATTTATTTGTTAAGTACAAGTATTGTTCGCTATAATGGGTTCGAAACCCATAGAGCTTAATTACCCACCACCACCAATAACCACTGTTACACCAAAGGCCTCGGACAGGACGCTGGCAACCGGCAGCGCGGCGAGCGGCATATCAAGGCCATTCATACATTGCGCTCGACTGAATTATGACACGACCAATTGAACGAACTTAATCTGACGCTCGCCGCGTCGCGTGCGTCCAATCTGCAGCCTAATGAGATACCTATATCTTAAGAATGATGCCCAATTTATTGCGATGTCTGACCTCACCTGCGCTCGAGGCGGCGGGTCGTATAGCTGCGTCGTGGCGGTCGACAGGCGGCGACCGTTGCGTAAACGCTCGTCACCCGCGCGTAACCGCTGCGACGCGAGCAGCGCGCTGTACGTGCGGCCGAGACGCGGTGCGTTTTTGCGACCGCACCAGGAGGATAGGGTTACCTGGAGACAAATGTGTGAGGTGAGAAAACTTGGAATTAAATACCATTAGCGTTCATGAGACACATAAACGTTTCGAAACTCTGATTGCATCCCGCTGATACTCTAGTTCCAGAGGTCGTAGCTAAAATGACAATCATAACGACATTTTTTATACCACGTCGGTGGCAAAATAAGCATATGGTCCGCCTCATGGTAACAGCCTATGACCGCCTGCAGATGTGTTTCATGCGCGTTGCCAACCCTTAAAAAACCTGCACTCTTATTTTTTAAATTGTCATACTACCGCAAATAACGACAAATGCCAATCGAAAAGTAAAAATATATCAGAATGACGATAAATGAAATAAATAAATTTATAGTTCGTGTCAACCACGATGACGCGCAGATTTGTCAAATATAACCTTTAATACCATAACAATACGAGTCAAGGCACGCGTCGTCGTGAATACTGCTAATATATCGTGCTAACACCCGAGGTAGCGAAAGATTCCAAAATTGAACTATGAGCGTTTGCGCGGGTTTCAAGGCACGAAGGTTATACAAATTTTGCTCCCGAGCGAAACAAAAATTTTCACTTCACCAAATCACAATTGTTCGTAGTATTCCTATTTCTATGTTGAAATTAATCAAAGTGCTTGTCATAACGGTTAAAGAGGTTTTATCTATATTAATTCGGTGTTGTATTGAAGAAGAAAAAAAAAGGATAAAGATCTGGTTGTTTTGCAGTTAAATATTGTATTTAAACACCGCCACAAACATTACCACACTATATTTAACATAAAAATGGTGTTCTGAGGAATGGGATACGTCATGGAAAATAAAATTCGTTGCTTATCCACAAGATTCAGATAGGATGACAAATAGTCGAGGGAGGTGTATTTGATATTTGATATTTTCCACTAGCTACGCGGTGAAGGAAAATACCAAGAAACAACCTAACACGCCTATACCTGCGAAGAAATCGAAATATTTTCTTTTTGGTGTACTAAGACTTTTATTCCGTTATGAAAAAATAAAAGATATAATAACGCTTGTGTTTGAAATGTCGTTCATACATCACTATTTATTCATAACATTATTATTAAGGTATAATAACGTTAGGAATGAAAATTCCGTCTATCGAAACGTAGTAACTGGCCTAAGTGCAAGATTCAACATATAAACTAATTGTTTACCTAAATAGCATCTCGTCTCAGTGGTCTTGTTCACGGTTGCCAAAAAACGTTGTGAAAATGTTATTGGATGTAACATTATGAGAGTAACGTTACGAAGTAACGAAATTAAATACCGGTTCATTATGATTAAAAAAATCTTTCAATAACGTTATATTATAATGTTGGTCGTGAAGATAACGATATAAAATATAATACATCGGTATTTCAAGGTCTGAATATAGATGAGAGAACTGGTGGCTCTGTGAGCAGTAGATCTCACGAACCCCCAAGGCTCTGTCATATTGAACAATTTACAAAAACGGAATAGACAAAAAGTATTTCATTATCGAATCTGCTTCTAAAATTTCACGAGAAAAGGTATAGAATTGCGATCTGTAGAGGAGGACATCCGGACCAGTGTTGACCGAAACGTAAATGCAATTGACCGTATACCATTACAAATTGAATTGTAAGTTTACGGTTCAATTTGTAATGATTTTGATCAGTTGCAATTAACGTTCGGCCAACACTGACCCAGAATAAGCATTTTTGCCAAGCTTCGATCAATGATGGGACATCCCAGTACCCAGTCCATATCTTCTTATAATATATTTAAGAGTGATTAAAAATAGCAATACCAACAACATATTAAAGCCTTTATCGATCTAACTCAATTAATTCTTATTTGGGTTTTGCATTACGCTATATCTTCCCATATCAATGTTAACACCCTTCTTATCAGCAATTAAGTTATTTTTAGACACAGATCGTTCATAACTGGGTTGATGAAAAGAAATAATATTGTAATCAAATCAATGTAGATTTTTATTTTTATTTAAGCGGAATATATTAACGAATGTTAATTTTCTGGATAATAATATAGTTTTTTTTATAAAGGAATGTTTCTTTCAAATAAAATCAGCTAACATAAGAAAGTCACTTTCCCTCCAGGACCTATTTGCTTTTTCCACGCTGTATAATTATTGATTTTCATAACAAACATTTCCGTATTGTTGTAAAAAAAATAAGTTGAATGGGAGACGGTATGATAAAACATATTTAATTAACAAGTTTAAAATTGGTTTTAAAAATATTTAAGCTTCAATCTTATTACAAATAACCTTTCGCAAAGATCGCTTAAAACTTATTGTAAATTGATTTTTAGTTATGTAGGAGTGAGTACTAGTAAGCTTACTTATCTGTCTATGGTGAGACACAGATTTATTAAATATATTTCAACTAGCAAAATTCGACTTACAAAACGTACTTGTTTTAATACAATTTTTAATACTTCTTTAGTCGCTCGCTGGTACAAAATAAATAAAAAACTAGTCAACAATCCATAGCCCGTGATCAGCAACGCAGGCTTTATCACTTACTATAGTCCCCCTCATCGTTTTCGATGATGGCGACCCTAAATAAACACTATGTACGTTGTCTAAGGTGAGCTCTTTTTAACGACCGGTCTGGCCTAGTGGATAGTGACCCACTAGGCCAGACCGGACCTGACCCTGCCTATGAAGCTGATGGTCCCGGGTTCAGTACTGGTAAGAGTATATATTTGTGTGATGAATACGGATATTTGTTTCTGAGTCATGGGTGTTTCTATGTATTTAAGTATTTATATATTATATATAAATACTTAAATACATAGAATAGATAATATATTATATATATATCGTTGTCTAGGTACCTACAACACAAGCCTTATTGAGCTTACTGTGGGACTTGGTCAATTTGTGTAATAATGTCCTATAAAAAAAAACTGTTATGTGGCTGGCCAGGCCGAACTTGCTCTTAAATACTCTATTGCAAGCGTGACAATAAAGTTGACCAGCTGCGTTGTACGTGTACACGTATTAGGAGGGCTTAGGTCTCTCTTTCCGTAACTGTCGTTTTATGTTTAGACTAGTAAGGTGGTTATCTTCAAATGTTTTGACACCGTTATGGATGGTAGAACTTCCAAGAAGACTTTTTTGCAGCAAGCTCCGCTCGCTCAGGGTCGATGGCGCAAGCGCTCAGTTGCCGTTTGAGCACGTCCTTGTAGCGCAGGTGCTGACCACCGTGCTTCCGCTTACCCACCGCTAACTCAGAGTAGAACAGCTGTAGGCAAGCGGTGGTCATCCATTCGAAGGACGTGCTCATAACATCTATGCTGCCGCTGTGTTAGTATGGCCTGCATGCCATATATTCCGGAACGAGGCAGAACCTCAGAGTTAGGAACATGGTCCTGCCACTTGATCCTGAGTATAAACCGCAGACACTTCAGGTTTTGTAGAGGCACCATGTATCTGCTCCATATAAAAGGACAGGAATGATTAGCGCCCTGTAGACGCTAATTTTTGTCTCGAGCCTGAGATCATGAAACCCCCAGACGCGATCTGTGAGTCGTCCGAAATTTGCAGCGGCATTGGCGATACCTGCAGGTATCTCCGAGGCCAAGGTATCATAACGCCGGATAGTGCTTCCAAGATATTTAAAGTGTGAAACTTCATCTAGAGGTCTCCCAAAGTCACCTACTAACAAATGATGTAGGTAAATAATCCGCATCAGGCTTCGTCAACCTCAACTAGAGATGTTCCGAATATTCGGTTGCTATACAGTATCCGGCCTATCCAGACCATATTTTAATATTCGGCCATATACCGGATAGTGACGTTCTATCCAACCGGATACCGGATAACACATCTACTTCGTTTTGCGTAACCAAACAAAATAAATATTTTAAATACGTGTACTATAAAAGAAATTACTCCGTAATTAAATGATAAAACTCGTTTCGAAATAAGGCCCGCTACTCAAATCGCGTCTTATTAAATACACGTCAGTTAATGTCGGTTTACTTTATATAATTCTGAATAACAGCTGTCTCGTGTGGATGTTAGATAAAATCTAACAAGAAATAACACGCACATCTAATTACAATCAAAAAGATACGTTTAAAATTAATATTTATGTCGCAGCCAAATTGTAAGATAAGAATCTGCCTTTTACAAATGGCGTCGTCATTTTGATAAATTGCTAAAGGCAAATTGTAAAAAGTCCGGATTTGTAAAATACCTTATGATATTAACAGCGCCGTTTGCAATTTGTCGCGCCATTTTGATCGAATTAGTTCATTAATTTACCACCACCCGTTCCCAACTATAAAATTTGTATGAAATCTGTTTTTCGCTCCTAAGTTTTACACAAATTAAAAATCTAACAAGTCAAAAGGGACACAGCTATGGTTAATACACATCAAAATATGTAAAACATTTTCCATAATGCCAATATCCAGTGAGGCAAATGCGGACTACGTTTGTATCGAGTAGCGACCGTGGCCGTGGATCCTCTTAAACTAATTTCTCTTGCTCTCAATTAATCTCAAAGTTGTTGTTTAAAGACTATTATGAAGAGTCAACAAGTCCATTTAAGCTTGTTGACTTTAAGTTTCCAAGCTATTTTAAGATAACAATACCTTGTTAGTTTACGATTAAAATTTGACAGGGTTTTGGTTATGTTTGGCGGTTTGAGAGGTGAATATGTTAGGTTCATATATTTATAATATAACAGGTAAAATCATGATACAATTTATCTATTAACTATAAATGGGTTAATATAATAAAATAATTAACTAAACATTTATAAATTCGTCAAAATGTAGAACGTGTGCTCAACAGTTGGCCGAAACGTTAATGAAATTGATCGTTAACCATTACAAATTGAACCGTAAACTGAAACCGTCCGTTACGGTTCAATTTGTAATGCTTAATGGTCAATTGGTGCTCAAGAAGCCATATGAAATGTGTCTATTTAGGGAACATTTATCGGAATTTTTACCATATGCCGCATATTTATTAAATTTAGTATAATGTAGTTTAATTACATTAATTTTATTCATGAATATAAGAATTGCATGATCATTAGCAGGCCGAATACACTGTTCTTTGAAATGGTTTTAACTAAATGGATTTATTGATACACAATAGGTTTTAACTAGAACCAAATTCAATTTAACATGCGAGTGTGTATGTGTTGTGTGTGTGTGTGTGTGTGTGTGTGTGTACGTGCGTGTGCGTGTGCGTGTGCGTGTGTATGTGTGTGTGTGTTTATGTGTGGGTGCGTGCGTGCGTGCGTGCGTGCGTGCGTGCGTGCGTGCGTGCGTGCGTGTGTGTGTGTGTGTGCAGATAATAAGTCACTTTCTTTGTACAACTCATCAGTCGGATATCTGTACGGCTTAGAGAATATTACTTTGAGCAGACATCTTTGGGCTCTTTCAACCTGTAAGAACTTTGTTTTGTTGGCTATATATTTGGGTGTGTAGTTGTGTAGACGCAACATGTTTGAGGATTTTGAATAGCTATATGAGCTTCTTCCGTTTAGATATTCGATATGGCTATGCCAGGAGAGCCGCTGGTCTAAAATAACCCCCAGATATTTAGTCGAGGAGACCTTTTGAATAATTTGACAGGTGCATATCTGAGTGTTAATTACGAGTAGATCGCATGTGTGTATTTTTATTTTAAGATCAATAGGCGGCTGTGTGTTCGCGTACCTGGAAAAACATATATAGTTAGTCTTATCGGTGTTAAGAGTAAGTAAGTTATGACTTAGCTATCTTGTGCAATCACTTTTCAGCTTTTTCATGCACCGCGTCGCAAGAACTGCCATTAAAGACTACTACAGTGTCATCAGCGTAGGAGGAGGTACATCCACCGTCAATTTTGAGATCTGTGAGGTCATTGATGTAGGTAAGAAAGAGATTTGGGCCCAAAACGCTTCCCTGGGGAACACCAAAAGTAACCGGACTCTCTTCACTTAAGTGCGACCCAATTTCTGTTCGTTGACACCGGCCATAGAGATAGCTTTTAAATACGAGCTCCGTTGGGAATACACCATCGGCAAAACATAGGTTGATCAGTCTACATATAATTGGGACGACTACTTGCCTGGCTAGTTTTAAGAAAACTGTGGGGATACCATCCCACCCAGGAGCACTATCATTCTTGAGGCTCATAAGCATTGTATCTACTTCCTTGGGGTCTGTATCCAACAGCACGAATGATGATGTGTTAGTTGAGACAGTGGAGACCTGCGTAGTATGATGAATGGTATGATTGTATGATTGTTGTATTATGTGTTGGCCTATCGACATAGCCGATTTTAAATCATCCAATATCACAGTTTGAAAAGCGCTTACGACGTGGTGGACAACCGTTACCAGGGACATGGAGCGGGCGCAGATCAACACCCAGACAACCCAGGACAGACCTGGCGCCTTCGAACGAGGAGGGCCGACCCCAGATAACGGGACAAGGCAAAGAAGAAGAGACAGTTTGAAAAGCGCGCGAAACGAACGACGCTGGAAAAAAAATAATAAACTTTGCACAAAGCTCTACCTAAAGTGAACTTTCATTACTAATTTTGTTTTTCTTTTGCTTAGATTGCTTGATGATTACCTAAATAAATGTTTTCTTTGATTATGCATTTTTCTTTAAAAAAAAAACAGTTTTTCACCCATCACAAAACAAAATGCCTATTAAAGATAAGTAAGTTTTATGCATAATAGGTACATAATTCCTTATTTAGGTATTTGATATATTAATAAACTACACAGCCAGATATCGGTATCGGCATCGGTATCGCCGATTATTGAACATAAAAATCGGGATCGGTATCGTATCGGCAAAATCATGTATCGTGACATCCCTAATATTAACCCTCTCTGCTCCATTAGGATTCAACACAGTTATATGTCTGAAAAGAAACAAAGGAACTTCAATAAACAAAAATAACTGACGCACCCCGAAGGTATAAGCTCCCGCTTTCATTTTGGTGTGAAACAACTCATAAATGTCCCGGGTACATAGACAATTCCAAATAGACTCCGTTTTATGAAGCGAAAAGTCTCGCGTTCACCATTAAGGGCTCATTTAGACGGGCGCGAACTCGCATGCGATTTTAGTTACATTGCGGAGTATTGAGGTTACAACCAATTCGGCCGACCGATCAAATACCGCAATGTAATGAAACTCGCATACGAGTTCTCGCATTGTCTAAATGAGCCCTCAAATGTTAGTCCCTATGACAGTTCCTTCAAGTCTCTTTTAGATTCCAGAAGCCTTATTTAAAAAGTAATTGAAGACAAAATATTTTACTGTACTTATTATTATTAAATGTTACATTTCTAAATTTAGGTTTAAAGATCTTTATTTCTCATAAGAATACAAAATATTCACTTACATGAGAATTTTTCTTTTTTTTTTATGCAAAAAACATTTTAGCGGTGAGCGCACACTTATAACAAAAAACGTAGGTACATGTATGACTTAAACTAAAAATCTAAAAGTTAAACTAAACACAATAAAATAAAATAAAAACATTTTTGGTGGGTAAGTGAAATAACAAATCGAAACAATTTGCAATAGAATGCGAGCGTAGTTGCTACGGCCCGGACCGGCTGCCTCATAGTAACAGAGATAAGATAAGGCTACTACGTATTTACACGGATATAAAGAGCGTGGAGGTGACAAAGCGCTTTCTCTAGTTTGGTTTTAATGTTCCGATAAATGATGATATTTATTTTCTTAAATTTTTAGTATTTTTGCGTAATATTGGACTTAGTCAATTTGTGTAAGAATGTCCCTATAATATTCATTTATTATTTATTTACTAAGTTTAAGAAGCAATTATAAATATTAGTTATATCTATATAAATTTATAAAAAATATCTACAAAAATTATACGTGACTGCTCCATATAAAAAAAACTGTAATAAGGACTATTATTCGACGCAAGATGTATAAGAATAGAGTCGCATCAAGCTAACGTTGTAGTCTGCAGACTTTCCAGTGTCAGAGTGTGGAAGTTTGTACTTCAAACTTTAAATTGTTATACAATTGTGACATTCAATTGGCACTCTTTTAAGTTGCGCTAAAATTACACCACCCGATTGCATTCTACAATATGGGTCTCCATTTATGACCAGAGGCCCACGACTGGGCCTTCGGTTCTCCTTTTCGCGGGCCGGATTGCATAACTTTCGGCTATCCCCCTTCCTTTTCGCAAGCCAAAAGTAGTAGCCCCGTAGTTCACAGTTTTTTACCCATGTTTACAGTTAGAATTATAATTATAACTTGGACAGTTACGAATACGAATATTACCGGGATTCAAACCCGGGGCCTTTCGCTTTGTAGGCACTAGGCTAGGAGACCGTTATATTTTGCAGGACCAGCAAAGTCATATTATTTTAGTTGACAGACCCAGCTCCAATGCCTTCGGTCTTAATCTTATAGGTACCTATAGTCAGCATCAATAGCAGCGGATGAAATAACGCGCCAAAAGTATCTGATATTCCAGATAACTTTTCTAAATAAAGATAAATCTCTAAAATTAATGTTCATAAGTGTATCTTTTACAATCTTAATTTGTTCTACATATATAACCATCACATTTTGTTAAGCTGTTACAGAATGGTAGAAACTTTTGACACCTTGTTTGATCCGTTACTTTTGATGCTGACTGTACATGCTCCATTTTGTTGGTAAGCCATTTTTTCATAGCATTTGTCACGGCTTATCGCCATCGCTCATAAGAGGCTGGGATTTGCTTGGCAAACCTAAGGATTAGCGTAAGCATAAGCACTCATTTTTACTAGAAAGGAAGCTAGGCCGTTGGGATTAGTCCAGTTGGTAAGTAATCTATGTTCGGATAATAATTTAGAAACTACATCAGCGCAGAAAGTTGGGGCGGCATTAGCATAGTACCAGATTTATTGCGAGACCTCTGGCCTACGAGTCCGTCGACACTGCTAACGTAAACTAAACCTTATTGGAAGCATATAAGGTCCTCTTGAGGTCAGAGTGGCTAGTAGCTAAGGTACGACACATTATCATTGTGTTTTATATGCGGCAGTTGACGCATTGTTACATTTGATAGGTACATTCAAACCTAGATTGAAATGGCTAACGTTGACCTAGGTAGGGTTTACATGACGGATCCGAAATGTAGAAGATTCGTGGATCCGGATGCAAATCATGATAATGAAAGCTATGTTTGTCATTTATCCCACCGGCGGCGGTAGTGTCTGTGGAGATTGACAGGTCTCCTGTTGGACTTGATTTTGGTTGTTTTCGTGTTGATTTGTTTAATATTCAAGTGATATTTAAAAAATGACTCATAAATATGTTTCATGGACTGTGGCGGAGTTAAAATTAGAATTAAAGGAACGTAATTCAAAATGTACAGGCCAAAAGTAAGCTCCAATTGAAAGGTAAATAGTACATTGTGCAATAGTACATTGTTGAGGGGGGTAAGTGAAATTTTGGATACGAGGGTGATTATTCCCGACAGCCGCAGACTAGAGGGAATTAAAGACCCGAGTTTGCAATATTCTTACCCCCGAAGTTACACACAATGTTTTTCATCACACTTGCGAAGAAAAAACTAAATTTCAAACGAAATAATTCTTAAATACGGTGACATATCAAACGTTCGTCCGCCATTTTGTAATTTCTTGACAGGTTAGCAACGAGAGCAAAGACCTATTCGGCATTCAGCCACGATTGAAAATTATGTAAAAACATTTTCAACGGCTGTTAAATCAATCAAATTATTTTATTTTAAACATAAACAAAAATTTTAATTATAAATGTCAGTATTTTAAAAGTAAAAATCATTTATGCTACTTGGGTTGTATGAATAAGTGACATAATTTAAAAAAAACTATAACTCCCTAGGGAGTTAAAGCTTTTTTTTTCACAATCCATAACTCCCGCGGGAACAAAATAGGCCTTTGTCCTTCAGTACACCTGCATGAAATAAGAACTTTTCGAGCAAGTGTGATGAAAATTATATTTTGTCTGAACCTAACCTTGCTGTTTTGCAGTCATTATTTTATGAATGGTAATATATGACTTTGGGACCTAATATTATATTTGTTTTTTTTTAGACTTATTGCTTACGATCGCAATAATAATTTTGTAGAAGTGGATGTGGAGGAAGAAGCGGAAGAATTATTTCCAAAGCCATGGCCAGCTGAAGGTTCAATCCAAAGTGTAGATCATAAATGTGAGACGCCACAAATAGACATTGTACACATGAATGATTATTTTTTTTAAGTTTACAACACTGCAAAAGGGATGTCTACATTTGCAGCTGTTCACCGAAAAGGATATGGGATGATGAAGGATTTCGTTTTATCTGCTTTGGTTCATGTGAAACATAACAATCACCACTATTTGTACTTTTTAGACGGCAATACTGCTTGTTGTTTATATTTGTTAATAGGGTTGTTTCCATCTACAAATCTTAGGGCAGAATTGTATCCCAATAAATTCTTTAGAATTATAAGATCATGTTAAACTACTTTTAGGGGACCTGTAATGACCATATTTTTGTAAATATTGAATTTAAAATATCTTTTGGCACACGTCACGTGACCAAACTCGAAATGTCATTGAAGATTCTGATGACGTCACAACTCTCGGATTGACACTGTTGACAGTTAGGCGATAAACAACAAATGACAAATGTCAGTTGACAGTTCGTATCTTCTACGTGTGTATGTAGTTATGTGTCAAACCGTAAACTGTGACGTCACACAATTTTCAAACAGCGTTTTGGGCGCGAAAGCATCTGTCAAAATATATTTTGTTAATTTAACATATTTAAAGCCGTTTTTAGTATAAAAGTTGAATTTTAGGGCAACTTTTAGTTAATATAGAACGTAATACAAGCATTTCAAAAAATTGGAAATAACCCTATTAAGTTCTACACGTGTTGTTATGGAAGAGCGGGGTCTTCTGTCACAGGTATTTTATACTTACTAGAAGACTCTAACCTTTACAATTGAACCTTGTATTATTAACAAATAAAACATTTTTCTTTTTTTCTTTTCATTTTCATTATCGAGGACAAGTATACATTTCGGATCCGGATTGCACACCCTACCTATAAATAATTAATGAATATGGGTAAGTATCTCAGTAGACAAAAATGTAGCACAAAACGCATAAACGCGCGACTATTGTAAGGTAGCCCGTTTAGTCTTTTCTGTGGGAGTGCGGCGGCACGTGGGTAGTCAATATTTTTTTATAGTTGTTTACAGCGTATCGAAATGAATATTATAGTTGAGTTGGGAGCATGAAAAGTACGCAATAGTATACGAAATGTTAATTCAACCATTACAGTCGAGGAATAGAAAAAATAACATTGCTCCCCTAAATTTAATCGGAGAATTCCTATTGTAACAGACAAAAGGAAATTAATGAGTTTTAAAGTTACAAACCATAATTTTTCGCCATTGTTTAAAATTACTTTGTGTCTACGGCAGTTATTTTAAGATCAATTATGGATTGCACATTAATTTTATGACACTGGCATTTTTGAACTGTCACCTTAAGACACTTTTTTGTTAAAAAATGAATATAAATTGTGACTATTGTTATAATTTTTTAAACCTTAGAGTTAAATTTTGGTTATAATTCATTTTAATTCTTAACCGATGTGCTTACTTATCGAGTAAAACGGCTGTGACATACAGATAGAAGGGTGAAACTATAATGAATACTTAAATAATACTCAAAGAAATAAATATTGGACATTAAATAAATAAATAAATATCAAACGTTTTTTTTTAATATACTTTATCTTATTGTAAATACAAAGTTTCCGAGCAATCTAGCTAGTCGTTTTAAAATGAGAACGTAACTACGTTTGTACGAGGTTTTTTTTTAGCTTATTTATCATCAAGGTACATAACATTGTGACACCCCTTTATTCCTCGCCAAACTGCGGTCGCAGTTTGTTGGCGAGATAGCGGTCATTTATACATTTTAATATCCATGCTATGTACTTACTTAAGAGGCTGTCAACACCCAATGTCCTTGAAATTGATGTTACTTAAACAATTTTTTAAGAAAGACTATTTGTTTTAGTCAAGTAAGAAAAATATATGTTCATGTTAATTATATTTCAAAGACCGTGGTTGTACTCGATACATGATTGAACGAAATCGGCTCGATAGAAAATAATTGCAAAGATTGGTCTTAAAATCACAATTAAACGGTTCTTTGTCTTTATTGTTTTGACTTATGGGTCTGCAATTAAAATCACAATTTCAAAACATTTATATCTAAACCGCTGTTGAGTAAAATATTACACTAATAATCCACTTTTTTTTATTTAAATATTTTTCTTATTATTCCCTTGCCCAGGCCCAGTAACATGCGACAGTGCTATCTCATTTACTCCGATACAAATAGACAGTGTGCGCGCTTTAGGTATTGACAGCCTCTTAATACTAAGCTTAGGTACTGTGTGTAAAGCGAATACGCAAACTTTTATGAATATAAAAAGCTTGCTTAAGCGGTAGACCTAATGGTCTAATAATGGGGTCCAGTTACCACCGATTAACAACATAACCCTATAAAAAACCGGCCAAGTGCGAGTTGGACCCGCACACGAAGGGTTCCGTACCATTATCTATAAAAAAAATCGGCCAAGTACGAGTTGGACTCGCACAGGAAGGGTTCCGTACCATTATCTACAAAATCGTTCACGCATCCAAGTACTGACCCCGCCCGACGTTGCTTAACTTCGGTGATTGGATGAGAACCTCGAGATTAGAAACCTATTTATGGTACTATATAAAACTATTTACTTATATTTATATGTCACTCACCAAGGCCTTGGCAGAATAACAGCGTTGCAATTTGCCTCGTTTGCGAATAGCAACAATATGCTGAGACAAGGTTTTTCCCTACTGCACACATTGCTGGACCCAAATGTGTATATTTCTGTTTTTAATGTGTATTTACATAATTTTATCTGATGTTTTTTTTGTTTTGTTGTTCTTATTTCTTTCATCTTCTTGTCATTTCTTTCTTTTTAGGTTCTTTCTAATTAAGCTTGCAAGATTTAACCAGAACATACATACAAATATTGCAAGTGAAATAAATTATTTGTACATAATTAATTTAAAACATATCACGCTAATGACAACAAGAAACAGAAATTGAAGCATTCGGGGAAGTTTAAAGCCCATTTCCATGTATAATTAGTATTAATTAAGCACGTATTTAATTACCTACAAGGGCGCGAACTGATTAGATCTCATTAAATTCATTGAGGTGCAATGAGTTCAGGGGGCCTAGCCAAAATTGTTGATAGGAAACGCCAATCAAAACTTTAAACAATGATGAATAGCACGTGGCTTTTCGTATATGTCATCCCGATATATATTTTTTCGTTTGGTATTTGTCCATGTACGATTATTATCTTAACTAATCCCCCAGGTCCTTCTCCGAACGCGACTCGCTGAGCATTGAGCGGAATGCCGTGCGTGCACGGGATCGCCGACATCATTAGTAGTAAACTCTTACTTGTACAAAAAGACATATTAAAAGTAACATATAATAAGTAAGTACGAAAGTTTGAGGGATCTCTTCCAGTTAACCTTTGAGTAGATGAGAGGAGAGAGTGAAAAGAGGGTGACAAATGCAGCAACATGTACAACAATGTATCAGAAAGACAAAGAATATAAATTCACGCATAATTTATTGGATAAACACGTATTACACAAAAAGGAACAGGGAAAATACAAAAAATTGGAAAGAAGTGGAAAAATATAAAACAACATCATTATTATTGAATTGTTATTTTTGACAAATAAAACTGTAACAAGCATTATTTGGGGGTAAGTAATCTAAAGGAATAAGATATAATGCAAACCACAATGGTAAGTAACAAAGCTTTATTAGCAAGAACCGAGGTTAGAAGAACCCTGGCAACAATATCGAGAACATTCCACAGTTAAGGTAAACCTAAGTATATCCAAAAGTTTATTAAAAGTAAAAAAGAATATTATTCGGCTAACATAGGTTGCATAGACCCTACGGTACTTATTATTTTTAAACTAAAACATCAGGGAACAAATCGGGGTTAACGAACTCTTTTACTGTAACTAATTATTTATATTATTATTTTGGGTACATATATATATATTTTCTGGACCATGATAGTCATGCTAACATATGATGTCAACTGCTTCATTGCCGCTTTGTTGTTTACCGTCGTAATTATTATAGTTATCTCAGTAACTTAACTGTAGTTGGTAGCTGCGCGCAACTACGCTCCCTACAGGTGTCCACGGAAGACCAGCGTCAGCGTACTACTTCAGTAGGACCTGGCATTATGCTGAGTGTTCACCTTTTTCAGTATAATTATATACAGTGTACAAGTTAGTTATAAGTCATTTTTTCTCTTTCTTCCTCTATATGTATTGTATAACTGTGTACTTATACTGAAATAAATGATATTCTATTCTATTCTATTCTATTCTATACTTAGATTTTGGTATGGTTATGAGTTCGATCAAAACTAACATTACGCATTTTTAAAGGCAATTTTCATATTTATAGCTTTTGTGTAAAAATAGTTACAAATTTGCAATGGTGCGTCATAGTATGCTCGTGTTTATTTTTCTACCAACCGAAAGTGGTTTAATCAGGTTTCCAATCGATGAAGTTACTAAAGATGGGGCTAAAAATTGCTTTATGTATTTTTCGGCAACAGTAAAGTAGTAGTGTAAATTTAATCGACATCATAACGTGACGAACGCGTTTGCGTTAAGTGTCATTTTGTATAGGATTTTGAGTTTCCAAAACGTCCCGCTTGGCGCGCTCTTTCTAAATCACATACAAAATGAGACTAAACGCAAACGCGTACGTCACGTTTCGAAATCGAATTTATTTACACTAGGGGTACAGATGTGTGATCTAATAATGCTGTACAAGCTTTGAAAAACTCTTCTGGCAGGCCCACTGTACCTTAAATTGATTAAACAAACAGTCTAATTTTAAAAACAAATAGGAAGGAACGTAGGAAATGATTATTACCTAATCATTTCCTACATTGAGTCAAAAGCGTTCCGGAAACCGGGTTAATTTCCTATCGACAACACAAAGATAAAATAAGATAAGATAAGATAGGATAATTATTTATTTGATAAAACACGAGTTATATATAATATGTAAATACAGTACCGGCCAATAATATCACCTTTTAATTTTTTTGTATGAACGTGTATAGAGTAAATAAATAAGATTAGTTTTTAAATTGCATATTTTATTAGTCATTTAAAACAAATATATGATGAATACTCCAATGAAATACTGTGAATTACAATAGGAGACTCAGAATATTTCTAAAGAATCTCTAATAAAAAATGAAGTTAACTATTTATTAAAAAAAAACTATTATGAAAAAACCATTACATGAAACTATTTTCTCATCGCTCGCACAAAGAACTACTCGTAATAATACTAATAGACTACCTAAAGTAGTAAGGTGGATATCATTTCCAAATATGAAAAAAAAATTTAACGTAAGAACATGGAGGTGATTGGCCAGTACTATAAAAAATTGCTTAAAAATTGTGGCTTTCTGATACTTTGGTTACGACTTCCTAGTTCCATTGAGTACTTCTACTTTTTTAATTTCCTTTACTTTTCTGGTTCGAATTCATATTTATTTATATTATATATTGAATATTTATTTATTTTTATTTATATATATATGTATGCATTATTTTATGGTTATTTTTCTATCTATGTATATTTGTATCAATGTGTATTCAAAACGTGCATTTCATTAATTTCAGTGATTGTACACTTTTGTTTGTGTTTGTCATTCATTCACCGTTACTTCTGTTTTACTCATTTCCTCAAAGGTTAACTGGAAGAGATCCCATACAGGGATAAGTTCGCCTTTGTTGTATTTAAAAAGTATATACATACATACATACATACTATATATACAAATCCAGTTCTTTACATGTCTGACTGGAATTTCAGCATTCAAAAGGATAACGATAAGGTTTTCTTTCTACTCGTCGACTGTAATGGTTGAGTTAAGATTTCGTATAACAAACTATAATTGCGTACGTTTCATATATGGGCCCCCAACTCACCTATAAAATTTCTTTCGATACGCTGTAGTCAACTATAAAAAATATTGACCAATCATGTACCACCGCGCCACGCTCGCATAATACGGGGACGGGCGGGCATTAGTCGCGCGTTTATGTTTTTTTTTGTATACTTAGATACTTACCAATTTTCATTCCTTATTGAGGCTTTATAGTAAAAAGATATTATTTTTGATGACTCGTAGAAAAAATATTGTATACAGTAAGGCGAATGATCGTTGAAGTAATTTTCTTCGGCATTGACTTCCGTGTACCGGAGAACCACGGTTTATGGAGAATATTTGGTTGGATTCTGCGGAAATGCTTAGCGATCCTTAGTTGAGTAGTTTGCCATCGGGTATTCCAGGTATCTCGTAAGTGGGTCAGAGCTTCTTGGGCTTTAATCTCGCGAGGGAGGCATCGGTCATACATGTTGTTACCAATCTTTATCGCTTCTTTAGGGCAATGGTCGGCTATCTCATTCCCTGTTATTCCGCTATGACTTGGAATCCAAGCCAATATAACCTGAATATTCTCCATATGACATTAGTAAAGCAGGTCCTTGATTTTTAAAGTAACGCTGAAGTATTCTTTCGCATGAAAAGGCCTTTTAGCTATATCTTGCAAGCAGCTCAACGAATCAGAAAGAAATAATGGATGTATTAAGGTGGTATGAGTAAATGTAAAACATGGCCTCCAACAATGCGACCGCTTCTCCAAATTTTAATATACGTCAAAAATTTCCTGTCATTGACAAAAGTGACATTTTTGTCTGTCTATTACCTAGAACTTTTTAGGGTTCCGTAGTCAACTAGGAACCCTTATAGTTTCGCCATGTCCGTCTGTCTGTCTGTCCGAGGCTTTGCTCCGTGGTCGTTAGTGCTAGAAAGCTGAAATTCGGCATGGATATATAAATCAATAAAGCCAACAAAGTCGTATAATAAAATCTAAAAAAATAATTTTTTTTAGGGTACCTGCCCTACACGTAAGGTGGGGGTGATTTTTTTTTTTCGCTTCAACCATAGAGTGTGGGGTATCGTTGGAAAGGTCTTTCAAAACTAATAGGGGTTTTTAAGAAACATTTTTTGATAAAGTGAATATATTCGGAGATAATCGCTCCGAAAGAAAAAAAAAAATATGTCCCCCCTCCTCTAACTTTTGAACCATAGGTCCAAAAAATATGAAAAAAATCGTGGAAGTAGAGCTTAAGAAAGGCATTAAATGAAAACTATAGCGGACATGATCAGTTCAGCTGTTTTTGAGTTATCGCAAAAAGTTTTCCCTTCATAGTAAAAAGACTTACTTTAATTAGGTACTGATTATGCAAATTTGCCTATTTGTTTAATTCGGGTGAAAGGTACCGTTTCATCCCTTGGTTAACAATTTACTATACTTTAAGCTCCAGTTTAGCTTATTGTGACGGAAGAGTAACTACGGAACCCTACACTGAGCGTGGCCCGACATGCTCTTGGCCGGTTTTTGACGTATATTATAGTTCAAATCGAACCGCCAGTCAGGATCAGGACCCACGTGTGTATATTTGAAAAGTGACTTTGCAAACCGACAATATTAAACAATGACTTAACGCGTAAAGGTATACGTGCGTCAATTGAATTTTAACGTGCATTAGAAAATAACTACTTACCTTGGGTATTTGAAAATGGACAGACGGATGGATTTGACCTTAGTTTTTTGCTAATGACCAAGCACATATTGAGCAATATATTTGTGTATAAATTGCGATAAATTCCTAGGTTGTTGTTTACTTATTTTTAACAATAAGCAAAACCAATTAGTTTTATTGAGGTATTTGAGGTGTGCAATAAAAAGTAGGTACAATACAAATCTTCTTCTTCTTCCTCGCGTTGTCCCGGCATTTTGCCACGGCTCATGGGAGCCTGGGGTCCGCTTGACAACTAATCCCAAGATGTGGCGTAGGCACTAGTTTTTACGAAAGCGACTGCCATCTGACCTTCCAACCCAGAGGATAAACTAGGCCTTGTTGGGATTAGTCCGGTTTCCTCACGATGTTTTCCTTCACCGAAAAGCGACTGGTAAATATCAATAAGGTACAATACAAATAATTGTATTTTATTACGTCATGTAACAAAAGTGGCCCGAATATGGTATAGTAGGGTCGCGGTCACTCTTGAAAGCTATAATTTAAAATAAATTAGAAACCCTTTTGCAAATATTTTATCTAAGGTAAGGCGGGGTAAGACGAACATACTCTATATTACTCGGGGCAATACAGTATGATGATTCCATACAAGTGTTTGTCTTGCCCCGGTGAAAGTCTTACCCCACCTTACCTTATTCGTATCTTTATTTTGTGTGTCTTTATAATTAATACCAATTGATAGTGTTACTAGTGCCTAGTTTGTAATATCACTTTTTTGCAGAAAGTAAAAAAAAAAATGAATCCATGACCAGTTTCATTAGTACTTTAAAGAAATATCGATAAGATACGTACTTATGTTAAGGTTTCCTTAAATAAAGCAATCAATAATACTACCTAATAAAATACGTCAATCAAAAATACTTTACTCGATTGGTTCGGCTCCATTTTTTAATGAACCCGTAAAACAAATCCCCCAGTTACTTTTTATGACCAATCAACTTTATTTGACTTTTAGATCCTTCGACATTTTTTATCGCGGAAGATTGAGGAAGTGATAGATTGTAGTTTATTAGGTCAATTTTTGTTCTTGTCTCGTTTTCGGTCTCTAAAATATGAGACGGATTGAAGTTTTACGAGACGCACAAACCTAGCCGCTACCATATAATTGAAGTTACGTTCTGTTAATTATAAAACGGAACTTAATCGCGTATTAAGTTTTATAATTTACCTCCGACGTGTCGAGGATAGCATTGTTTTATTTTACTGTACCCGTGGTCTCGGAGAAATACTGGCTAAAGTTAACATCAACATTTCCTAGTTGCGTGAATTTTTAGAATTAATACCTACATATGTTAACGGCACCAATCATAGGTCTTTAGGAAAGGAAGAGAAAATTAGGAGTATTTTTGATACCTGAAAAATTTCTACCGCTTTATGCGTTGAATGTCCTATTCGTCCTTTTATGTTTTCTATGTATTAGTGAAAGCTAATGCAATTGGTTTCAATATTATTAACAAATTAAAACTATGTTTTTTCTTCAGTCATGGGATGGCGCCATTAATTTTTCAAACTGCCAAATATCAATGAAAAATTAAACTGTCACGTTCGATATCAAATAACATGCGTAATTTGTCAAAATTGTTTGCAACTGACACTTCATTTCGAAGAAAACATCATCTTGACTGATATCAGAATAGAGGCCAAATTATATAGAAAAGGCTAAAGGGGCGCGGGGCGGGAGACCTGCATTATGTATACAATTTTGTCTACTGAGATACCAATTTTTACTGAGATATCATTTTAATTATTTAGGTTAACTAGTAAAAAAAAGTATTATTTGAGATGACTCGTAGAAAAAGTATTGTATGCAATAGTGACATAATCAAGCTTTTCAATGTCGTACCTTACATAGGCAACTCAGCAAGCTTCGTTGCCTAAAGACGGTACTCGACTGAAAAGCTGTCTATTATATCACGATTGTATAAAATACTATGATCGTTTCTGAATATATTATAGCGAGGTTATGATATAGATGTAGATACATATATAAAAAGTGCTGGAATGCAGCGGAGTGGCGCCATACAGGGTAAAACATCTCGGATCCCCGAGAGACCTCCCTGAGGTCCTACTCAACATCAAAGGTTTGATAGGATTCCTCGAGGAGTTGGGCTGGCAAGAGTAGCCAACCCCCCCCCCCCCCCCCCCCCCTTGTCACGCAAAAAAGGCGCCAGTCGTCGAGTTGCGGAAAATCGCCCGTACTACAATACAATATATAAAAACTATTGGAGCGAGCGGGAATTATCTGGTGGGGAGCAAAATAGGCAGATTGCTATGCCCTTCCAGGGTCCATGTGGAACTACCTAGACTTTATAATATCGATAATACCATGGTTGCAATAAATAAATATGAAATATTGTACGTGAATGCATTATTGTAACACCGTTTTCCAGCCTATATTGTCTAAAACTAAACCATTTTTTGAGGAAAAATATAACATTTTAATGTTGTTGTCTAGGCGAATTTACTTACACCTTGAAATAAATTAACATTTAACGGGACCGTTTCAAGGTGTCGCGGGTCAAAGGGCAGTTCAAAACAACTGCCGGGTGAATGACTCGCGCGTGATGGCTTGTAGGTTGAGGCAATACATACATTAATCTTGTTGTTAAAATGTAGTAAAATATTATTATCTCTACAGTAGGGCTAATATGGTCGGCTCTTTGTCATTTGTCACCATACCTGTCACGTTCTAACAAGTATGTAAGCGCGAAAGTGACGGGAATAGTGACAAGTGATAAAAATGGAACCATACTGCCACTGCTGCAGTGGCAGCATGGTTCCAATTTTATCGCTTGTCACTATGCCTGTCACGTTCGCACTTACATAGTTGTTAGAACCTGACAGGCATGGTGACAAATGATAAAGAGCCAACCATCTTAGCCCTACTGATTGGTATAAAAACATGTCTAAAACAATATATAAAAACAATTGAAATTATTACAATTAATGTAAATTTTCTTCTTTTTCATCCTGTTACCCTCTGCTGGGGTGTAGGGCTCGAATCATATTCTTCCACTGACTCCGGTCCTGAGCACCTCGGGTAACCAGTGTAACCACCTCCCACCCCTTCCCCAATACACCCAGCTCTTGTTCCACAGAACGGCGCCAAATAAATTTAGGGCTACCATATTTCTCTATATAATTAATCAAAACGAAACTAAATCTACAACAGGCCCCTGATGCAGCAAGGTTCCGAAGATGTTGGCTGCGTCCCGCTGAACTGCGAGACTAACGGCCGTATTCGAACAAAAATAGACTCAAAATGCCAGGGCCCCACGAACCCAGGGTCACGGTATCTAAATGAAGTCAGTCGTGTGTGTGTCTCGCTCGCATCAATACATGTACGGTCAAGTACGAGTGAAATGCACGCGGCCGACATTATTTGTGACAGTCCATATCAACAGGGACCTTATGGCGGTCGGCGGTCACGCCATTATACAACATAAGTAACTACTATTGTACCTATTTAATATAACAATACAAGACTGTGTTTCTGTAAGAAAAAAAAAAGAAAAAACTACGCGACGTAAGCACCGACTGCCATAAGGTCCCTTTTGATGTGGACTGTCACATTCAGATATCATTTGAATGTCACAATGTAAGTTTGAACTGGCCTCATGACTTAAACAAACATTAATTGTTTATTGGTGCCATGGTGGCGGCATGAGTTTTCGGAACTTATGTACGAAGTATCATTTGATATTCACCAGTCGCTTTTCGGTGAAGGAAAACATCGTGAGGAAACCGGGCTAATCCCAATAAGGCCTCTAGTTTACCCTCTGGGTTGAAAGGTCAGATGGCAGTCGCTTTCGTAATAACTAGTGCCTACGCCAATTCTCGGGATTAGTTTCCAAGCGGACCCCCAGGCTATCCCGTGAGCTGTGGCAAAATGCCGGGACAACGCGAGGAAGAAGAAGAAGGTGGCGGCAAAGATGTGCAAATTACCTTGAAGATACAGTAGAACCTCGATAGCAAAAGGGCTCATTTACACGGTGCGATAACTTGCATGCGAGTTTCATTACATTGCGGTATTTGATCGGTCGGCCAGAATTGGTTGTAACCTCGATGCTCCGCAATGTAACTCAACCCGAAATCTCAAGGGAAACTATAAAAAGATCATGTAAACGCGTTTTCATCTTATAGAGTGTATAATTTTAGAGAGGTTTTGTTTTGTCTTAAAGAGATTTCGAGTTACGGAGGTAAAACGCAAATATGTAGCAAAAAGGTAAAAATACAAACGCTTAAAGTATATTTGTAGATATTTACCATTCATCCTCTATCCGTAACGGGTATCTAGGCTTAGAATTACAGTTTTGTCGAAGGTGATTTAGGGTTCAACGCATCTCCGGCATTCAGCGTCAAGGCTTGGCAGAGAATAATACTGCCAAAGGAAATCTATTTTCTATTTTCACCGTTCCGAATCCTGGGCATGAATATGTATAGATCTTATCTAAGCAAGGTTAGTAAAGCCAACATGAGAGGTATTCGAAGTATAGAAATCTGATATTTATCAACATTTGATATCTGGGCGAATCTAGAGTGCCATAGAGAATTTTAAAAAATTTCAATTTCCAAGAAATGTACTTATTAGTATTTTTTTTTGCACGTTTATTACCAGACCTTCTTACAGTTAGTTTCGATTCGAAATAGATGGCAATGAGTAACGTAAATATTAAATAAAACAGTCGTCAACAGAGAACGTAATCTGAACGGGAACTTTCTAAGTGGAAACTAGCATGATATTTATCTCATGGAAGTTTCCAGAAATTCTCGGAAATTTTGAGAATAATATTTTTTTGGGGACATCTCACACAGATCGACCTAGCCCCAAACTAAGCAAACGATATACATACGTATATAGATAAATACATACTTAAATATATGCATAGAAAATTGAGACTGACTCAGGAACAAATATCTGTGTTCATCACACAAATTAATGCGTTTACCTTTTCATAAGAAGTATCCCTGGGTCACTGTCCACTAGGCCAGACCGATTGACCGCAGTCATCAATGAAAATGAAATGGATGAAAAATGTTCTTTAAGTTTTGCACTTGCACATTACTAGGCGAATGAACTTGGAGACCAACGCTAATCTGTCGACGACGACGACATTTTAAACTATACCCGACAATTTCACTTACACATAATAAAATTAATAATATATCACTTTTATATTATTTTATATTTTGCGTTAAAATAAGCGATTTGCTCTCTGATAGACCTAAAATAAGACAAATATTAAATTGGAAACGCGATTTCTAGGTAAAATTCTCAGTGTAATAGTTAGCACTTATTTGTAAGATGAATTTGCACTGAGGATAAATACTGGCAATTTACTTAGTGATTTGTTATCGCATTTGTGTTGCATTTCTTTCGTTAAGCCCCAGATGGATCAAGAACTTACATGAACATTTGGTCGATCGACTGATTTCATTGTACAATGTACTCTGTAGTTAACAATGTATGGAATATGGCGTGCAAGTTCTTGATCCGTCTAAATGGGGCTTAATATGGCAAACGAAAGTCACGCAATTGTACGAAACCCAAACCACGGCCATTATAATGTAAAATTAATATCTAAGCTTAATCATATTTATGCTCGCTCGAATGTCGCTCTATAAATGTAGTCGAGGAAAACATATTTTTAACACCTCCTGTCCCGGTAACGGTTTCCGAATCCGTTCACGAGATGTTTGACACAACCATTATATTAATATATTATTATAATAGGCCGTATGAATGGAATAAATAGAAAAAAAAAAAATTGTTTGGTAATAAAATAAGTAAGAAATGTTGACGACCAGTCTGGTCTAGTAGATAGTGACCCTGCCTGAAGTAGACGGTCCTGGGTTCGAATCCCGGTTAGGGAATTTATTTGTGTGATGGGCTTTCATCAGTACTTAGGTTACAATGTTATGTAGAGCTGAAGCAGGGCAAGACGTATATAGGGTCGGCAACGCGCATGTAATGCCTCTGGTGTTGCAGGCGTCCATAGGCTACGGTGACTGCTTACCATCAGGCGGGCCGTATGCTTGTTTGCCACCGTCGTGGTATAAAAAAAAAAGACGTGATTTTTTTTTTCATAATCGCTCCAAAAAAAATGTGTCCCCTCCCTAAGTATGTAAATAAATGAAATAAAATAAAATAACATTCATTTCAGACTTCTAGCCAACACAATGAGACAAACAAAACGACATAATGGCATACTACATACATTACAATAAATAACATTAAATGGCATACTTTCGTACAATCCATAGTTTAACATTTTGTCAGTTAAATGTATGACGACCGGTCTGGCCTAGTGGGTAGTGACCCTGCCTATGAAGCTGATGGTCCCGGGTTCAAATCCTGGTAAGGGCATTTATTCGTGTGATGAGCATGGATATTTGTTCCTGAGTCATGGGTGTTTTCTATGTATTTAAGTATTTATAAATATTTATTTATCCTCTTAAGGCCCAGCCATAGAAATGAAAAATCCAAAATTTGCCACTGGAATTTGAACCTATAGTGCACGGAATACAGTAGATTTTATTTTGTTTGAAAATTGCACGAAACAAAACAAATGCAACTCTGTCCTAATTGAATATGATTTAAAATTCATCGAACTGAATAAGTCCTATAGGTAGGACCTTGGGCCTTACGAGGATATTATATATATCGTAAAGATAAAATAAGTTCTGGTTTAGATAATTTCTCTCTAGATATCGTCGTATAATTGACAGAAGCAGCTCGATTCGGGCAACCAATGTCACTTGGACGTAAGAAATATCGTAAATAGATCTTATTGGGATCACAGCGGAATCGAAATAAACGTCAATTTTGACACGTCGTTTAGTAATCGATCTTTAGAAGATCTTAAACTTGTCTTAATAATTTTTCGAATCGGGCCGTATCTTAAAATATCGTTAACTAATATGTTAGCACCTTATATAGTAACAATTTAAAAATTTAATTTGTTCCTAAAGATTTTGTTTTATCGAGGTTTAGCATATCGTTCCAAAGTACAATATTAATCGAATGTAGCTCGTTATGACACGAACCCTCAATTTGCATAAGTGATTGCCGTCGTACATTTAAATCGCTAGTTTTGTATGCAAATGCGATAAATTATTAACATTTTAAAGTTTTCAAACGCTCATTAAAATTAAGCAAAATGGTTTTAAAATTGAAATACGCCAAAAACATAGATTTATTATACACATTTACAAACATACCGACCCTGATGACGTTTGCAATTTATCTGCATCTTTTTTTTATTAGCTCAGAACCCTGGGGTTTGTTGAGGCCTAAGCTCCTTTCTAGGTAGTGCAGGGATGCCTAAGCGCATCTTCAATGAGGACTTTATTCAAACTTATTCAAAGTTAAGTCACTTTGTGTGGTAGGGCACAGCCAGTGGATGTCATTCCAGATCTAGAGCAGAGCCCAACTGGGGAAGTACCTCCACCTTACAGAAAACAGCAGCCAAATAACACTAGACCCTACTCATAGTGTTGTGTTCCTGCCGGTGAGTAAGGTGGCCAGAGCTCAACGAGGGGGGGGGCGGGTTTAGGGTCGGCAACGCGCATGTAACTCCTATGTATGTATGTGGAGTTGCAGGCGTACATAGGCTACGGACACTGCTTACCATCAGGCGGGCCGTATGCTTGATTGCCACCGACGTAGTATAAAAAAAAAAGTTATACACATATTTTTCTTTTTTAGAATTGAATTACAGTACGCGTCATACTCGTGAACGGGTGCTGTTTGTGGAGACAATATCCCTAGTGTAAATAAATTCGATTTCGAAACGTGACGTACGCGTTTGCGTTTAGTCTCATTTTGTATTGGATTTAGAAAGAGCGCGCCAAGCGGGACGTTTTGGAAACTCAAAATCCTATACAAAATGAGACTTAACGCAAACGCGTTCGTCACGTTATGATGTCGATAAAATTTACACTAGGGGTACTGTTTAGGCTAACTTTATTGAGTATATAATTACGGTGAGACACCTCATTCGGTTGTCGTATGTTTCTTCTATCCTAATGAATGTTTTAATTATACGGAATTTTGACTCTTAGAGACTATACAACTCTAAGGATAATTTGATAAAAGTCATTTAGTTATGACATTTAGAGATATTTACACCTCTAAATAATTTTAGATTTTTTTTTGTATCTGTTTTTTTTTATTATTATTATATATTATTTTTGTAATTGTATTTTATACTTAATTGTTGATGTGCTTGTTTTTGTTTGTATGTAAATTCCATGTCGACGTGTAAAAGTGCCCTTGTGGCCTATTTGCTGAATAAATGTTGAAGTTGAAGTTGAAGTAAAATTGCGTGCTTGTGTTCAACTGATTTTCAATGAATAAATAGAATAAGCTAATAGAATAAAAATTAGTGTCCACGCTGATTCTACATCGAACAACTTAAGGTTGCCGTGGTTGTTACTTCAGTTCGTCGCCGATCTTCGAATTTCGGAGGCAATCGGCTGTCCGTGACGTCACTTTGGATGCGTCTGAACAAGGGGCCTGGTCATTGATGACTATCATTTGCGCCGTAACGAACGAAACGCCTCTCTCTCTATCGCACTAAGAGTGATAGAGACATTAGCGTTTCCTTCGCTACGGCGTAAACGATTGTCGTCTTAGCTATACTTGCCGCAAAACTAACGTGACTGAGATCATAATGCTATCTCCTTTACCCGTGTTAAGACCAACCAAGAGTGAAAGAGACTGAGTGAGAGAGCTGGCTGACACCAGAGGGCCTACCGCGAACCACGTTCGACGTGTTGTCTCCCTGTCACGCTTACGTACGAATTTACAAGTGCGACAGAGAGGCAACACGTCAAACGTGGTTCGCGGTATAGGCCCTCTGATCGCACAGTCGTCCCCAAAACGTCGGCGTATGACCGCCCCACACGGTGGACAGTCTCCACAGCAGGGACGCGGAAGAGACCTCTCACACCCTCACCTAAGGAAGTGTGTGGGTGTCGAATGAAACCCACACACTTTATAGTCGTTTTGTTTTTGTTTTAAATGTATCGTTCATTATTTTTATCAACTAACGAAAATGTCATATATATCGAAACGAAAGACTCGACCACAGCACTGCTTTTAAAAAATAAAAGACATTATAGGTAACTGTTTGCCTTATATTATAAATTACTATCTTAAATTATTTATTAATTATTTATCTAGAGCAGAGCCCAACTGGGGAAGTACCTCCACCTTACAGAAAACCGTAGCCAAATAACACTAGACCCTACTCATAGTGTTGTGTTCCTGCCGGTGAGTAAGGTTGCCAGACCTCAACGAGGGGGCGCTTTAGGGTAGGCAACGCGCATGTAACTCCTCTGGAGTTGCAGGCGTACATAGTCTACGGAGACTGCTTACCATCAGGCGGGCCGTATGCTTGTTAGCCACCGACGTAGTATAAAAAAAAAATTAATATCTAAAAAAATTAACATAAGTTATATTAAAGAAAAGCTAAATCTTGTTTTTAAGTATATGACCAATCCAATCATTACGGGATTTTATTTATAATTCCAAGGGGTTCACGTTTACGTTCTAGTAGAACGTAGAACGTAGAACGGTTCTACGGGCGTTGTCATATGTAAAATGTGCGACCTTAGATCTCACAGACTATTAACACATAAATGTACGAATTAGAACAGTACCCCTAGTGTAACTTTGATCGACATCATAACGTGACGAACGCGTTTGCGTTAAGTCTCATTTTGTATAGGATTTTGAGTTTCCAAAACGTTCCGCTTGGCGCGCTCTTTCTAAATCCAATACAAAATGAGACTAAACGCAAACGCGTACGTCACGTTTCGAAATCGAATTTATTTACACTAGGGGTACTGAGTAGATGACTTTTACGCTATAATGCGTAAAAGGCACTGGTCGTTTGTCGGGAGAGTGAGCGAATCGGCGAACAGTATTGTTAAAGCAGTGTATACAACCTGCTACTGTATGAGCAAGGTTTCCCCGCTGCACCTATATAATTAGCCTTAATTTTAATTGTATATTATAATTGTATATTTTATTTTATTTTATTGTATTAATCCGTGCTCGTTAGTTTGTTTAAGCCAATTAAATTCGTCTTTAGATCGTTAACAAAGTTAGGTGTAGACGTAAATTTTAATCTTTTTTGCATAAAAATGTGAATCCAAAACTCGTTATAGAAGTATTCGTACATTTATGTGATAAATGGGCCTGTTTAGAAATCATTTAATCAGCTGGAAACGCTGTCTGTACTTTTAACGATTTTTTCGGGGGAGGGGCACATCAAATGTATGGCTATTTGTACGTAATTTAATCGTATCGTAACATTTTTGGATTCATTTGAAATTTAATCCCCTGTCTGCGGGTGTTTATTATACTTGAAATGTACTCGAGATTACACTAAAAACACATTCTTTAAAATAAAACAGAAATTGTTGAAATCCGTTCACATGAAAAAGAATTATCCCTGAACCAACATAGGGAGCGTGCATGAACTATAGGAGGCAGCACAGGAGCCGTCAGATTTTTGGCGCGAGGCGTAAATGTGATGTTTATTGTTCCAATGTAGCCCACAAGATGGCAGAACCTACCATGCACAACAAAACACGTGACGTGTAAATTTACATGTTTATTGTTCCGATTCAGGCCACAAGATGGCAGACCCTCCAACGCGCACGGTCCCTATACATTACAGTTGGCGTAAATTATTTAGCCAATTGGCGGATAGATGGCGCTGTACACAATTATGCTAAGCATATTTCTGGTCAAAAGTCTTTCGTGATTATAGTAAATTGAGAAAATTGAAAGTTAGTACGTAACCCTCGGTGCGTGAGTTAAACAAATTCGTACTTGACCGGTTTTATTTAAATATTGCTACCTTTACTGATATTGACTCTTGTAATTCTAACCATTATTAAAGTTATATCTGAATATCAGATATTTAGATAGATTCAGATAAACGTCAATCCATACAATACATATAACCATTGGCCGAAGTTTTCGACAGAGGGTTAAGCTCTTAAAGGCGACCCCGGTTGTTAAATCCTCCAAGCGACAATACGTCAACGACAGCAACGTAATTTATTAAGAAAATATATATTTTCATCGTCCATTTTCCATTGCTAATCGCTGTATTGCTGTAGTCGTTTTTGAAATTTAACCTTTATGAAAACTAATTAATAGATCTGTACCTCTAGTGTAAATATTTTCGACAGCGAAACGTTACGTACGCGTTTGCGTTAAGTGTCATTTTGTATGAGATTTTTGACTTTCCAAAACGTCCCGCTTGGCGCGCTGTTCAAAAACCCATACAAAATGAGACTTAACGCAAACGCGTACGTAACGTTTCGCTGTCGAAAATATTTACACTAGGGGTACTGTTGTGTGGAAAATGTACAAAAATCATTGACATATATATCTAAGGACGGGCCTTACGGGCAATAAGAATGGAGCCAGTAGAGCGGTGTCACGCACACGAATTAAAGCCAATCGTGCAGTCTAACGCCGCAACGCGATTGGTCGACGAGTTCGCATCACGCGCGCGATTAGTCGCAACTAGTTGCATTAGACTGCACGATTGGCTCGAATTCGTTCTTGGATATATGTCAATGACATAAATCGTATAAATTGTCAGTGGAAAAACCTTACTAAATTAAAGTAAAATAATATCAGAGTTTTTATTTTAAATTTAAATAAAAAGAAACTTACTAATCAGGGGTTATCCATTAATTACATCACACGTTTAGGGGGAGGGAGGGGGTCAAGAAAATGTGACAAGGGGGAGGGGGGGAGTCACAAACTTTGTGACGTCACTTTAACTTCATCAGTATTTAATTTATTTTTATTCGCTGAACAATTAAATAACGAGTTTTTGGAACGATAATCGTTTTATGCGATTAATTTTCTTTCCTAATCGGTTTTGTGTTATAATTACTAATATTTCTTTTGCCAAAAATATTTTAATAAAATATTAATTCGATTGGCAGATTTTGTTGAAAAAAATTGCCAAAAATGTGACGTCACACCAGGAGGGAAGGGGTTTGCTAAATGTGACCAAGTGTGACAAGGAGGGGGGAGGGGTCAAAAAACCTAGAATTTCGTGTGATGTAATTAATGGATGACCCCTCACATAAAAAATCTTGAAGTTCACGCAAGTAGGTAATATAATAAGCTAAGCGGCAAAACTAAAACATATATTCTCTAAATAACGCTGAAGCGAATCCAAATGTTTTCATTGTGGAATTCTTTCGAAAACAATTTGTTAAAATCATAATCAAGTATTACAGATTTATAGCCGTTTTATTGTAATAATAAACTTTAATACCAAACACTAAAACACTTCAAAGCACAAGATATAAGGAAGGGAAATGTAAACATTCAGCAATTGAAACATTAAGGCGTCCTCTACTCTAACCTAAAAGCACAAAGAAAAATGATGATTCTCATGAAAACTTTCCGAGCAAAACCAATATTTTTACGAACGTTTTATGATCTGAACATTCGGCTTTTATCTTTAATGATTACAGCTATTTAGCTGTTTATAATAGGGCTGACAGTTTTGTAAATATTAACATCTGCTTCTGAAATGCAATCCCATCAAAAATACAAGGTGTGACAAAAATAGTGGAGATCCGTTTAAGGGGCTCCCCGCTGTTTTGAGTCGTTACTTCAATTATGAACCAATTTTCTTGTATCTCAATAACCGTTGGAAATAAATAAATTATTAAAATTTGGGGATCTAAACTTAATTTAAAAACTGTTTATTTGAAATTCTATCTATATTATGAAGCCGCCGTGCAGGTCAGGATCTCGACGACTCAAATAAAACTTCAATTTATAATGAAGTGTTAGGTATAATCTTCCAAAAGGTACTGGTTTACAAGGGTTCTTGCCAAAACGGTTAAATGTAGAAAGTGGGTGTTGATAGTATGGAGGATGATGAAAGAGTGATTTTGCAATATTTTATCAGTACAAATTAAAGGTGGTTTAAATTTAGATGCTTCTAATTGGCCGCGATACAGAATATGTGGAGCGCTCCTAATGGTGCTTTTGAAAAGCCACTGGATACTAGCCGAGCCCAACGGCTGCGTTTAGCTACTGCATTGGGAACATTTGTATATAATAATAAGTTGCATTCGCAACAATTACTATAAGTTACTTTTATAAGCGTAGTTATGAAGTATATTTTGACATAAAATATGCCAAAATCAATAATTAAAGTGAAAGCTTCTTATGGACGTTGGTCGTTTTTTTAGATGGGAAAAACCATTGAAATTGCGACACTGTTACCGTTAACGTAACCGACACCTCTTGAAGTGAAAAGCCTTCAAAGCCAAAGGTAAATGTTTTAAAAATAATACATTTTAAGTCAAACAATTATAGTTTTAATTTTACATGATTTTTTGTAAAAGACATAAAAAAAAAAAAGAAAAAAAAAATTATTAACGTAATTTTTGGTAGTAAGTATATATATATCGGTGCTTACACCTCCTTACTGTACTTGAAGGCCGATTCTAATTTAACAATTTGGGTTTGAACTGGTTTTGATATAACCTTGACGATTGTCTTGACGATGGGCACAAAAATACTTCCATATTTATTTATATACCCACGAAGAAATCTGTTGTTTTTGATTACTTTTCGCATCCCATCCACCTTTGTCATACTCGTTGTTAAACATAAGCTTGTCTCTTTCTCTTTCGATGTGCGGAATCACGTTAGCACGTGCACATTTCTCGCTTGCCCAGGTGTGACTAAAAGCAACTTGTACAATTTGTCACAAGGTAAGCGCTTCAATTTTGGAACGCCTATAACCTATCTTAAGTTATAAATCATTGTCTCACGTACGATTTGATTGTAATGGATTGTTATTCTTAATTTATTATTCTTACTTATGATTCTTAATTATCAAAAGCGCTGGTGGCCTAGCGGTAAGAGCGTGCGACTTGCAATCCGGAGGTCGCGGGTTCAAACCCCGGCTCGTACCAATGAGTTTTTCGGAACTTATGTACGAAATATCATTTGATATTTACCAGTCGCTTTTCGGTGAAGGAAAACATCGTGAGGAAACCGGACTAATCCTAACAAGGCCTAGTTTACCCTCTGGGTTGGAAGGTCAGATGGCAGTCGCTTTCGTAAAAACTAGTGCCTACGCCAAATCTTGGGATTAGTTGTCAAGCGGACCCCAGGCTCTCTTGAGCCGTGGCAAAATGCCGGGACAACGCGAGGAAGAAGAAGATTCTTAATTATTAATTTTGACATTACCAGTGGTGTAATGTTCGATAAAAATTGTATTTGAATGCATTGTATAATGTTTTATCTGCAAGTAAATATTGATTGATTGATTGTTACATCATTTCGCACGCATCAATCAGCGGCAGCCATTTTCATAATATTATTCTCCATAAAATAATATCAAAACCGTATCAAGTTCTTAAATCCGAATCGAGCTCATGGTTTCCGTGCAAGACACTTGGCTCAAAGCCAACAATAGACAATGATGGGTAAATTAGTTGATCTATCCGCTTACCTTGAAGGCATTTCTGAATTTATTGGACATGATGTTGTAGAGGAAGGGGTTGATGGCCGTCGACAGGAAATATAGTACCCCCGACAGGAACGTTAACACGATGTACACCTGAGGAATAAAATACACTTTGTTACTTTGTTGTTGTGTCTTTGAAGTTGAAGTTGAAGTTGAAGTTGAAGTTACTCTAAGTACAAATTAAAATATTTACAGTAGATAGGTATGGTGCTACTTTCCCGCACGCCTAACTTTGAATAAATAAATAAAAATGCTATTTATTACGAGTATGTTAAGTATAATAATTATGTGTAATACTGATTTAAAAAAAAATCACCCTGCATATGTTAAACGTTGGAAAAACACCCTCAAATAGACGGAGGTCCGAAAGCCAAATAAAATATGTTTACGGGACTGAGATCTCGAAACTTTGACCTCGATATACTGTTATTATGATGGGACGAACGCCATTTGATAAAGGAAATACCAGGCTCTAAGTATTATTGATTCTGAGAACATCGAGACATTCCTTTAATATTAAAAATGTTATATCGAAGATAACGGTCATAGTATTAAACTAAATAGTGGCTATGTGGGCTGTAGACCGAGATATAAGCTTAATAAGCTAAAACTATGTAAAAATAAAAATACAATACAAATCCTCTTTATTGCACCTCAGAATAAATGTACAATCAGATGCAGAGAAACGTGACCCCCCTGCATACAATCCGTCTATGCAGGGGGGTCACGTTTCTCTGCATCTGCCTGTTCACGGGAACACATATAATACATGAAGATAGAGGTAAACAACAGGCAGCTTTATCGCTACAGAGCGATCTCTTCCAGACAATCTTTAGTTAGTGGAGAAATGAAACTTTTAATTTAAATCTAATGCTTCGTTGAGTTTTTATTTATTATAAAATTTGTTTCAGGCAACAAGGCCCATTTACACATACCTTATATAAAATATTTTCCATGTCAATCCAGGGGGAAAAATAAGGACTAAATTTGTATGGGAAAGTGATCCCCTTTCCTCTTAATAGACTATCAATATCTTTTGATCTAGACTGCGTATAATCAAAATATTGTAATAGCTGTTAACATTTGATCATGCATTTGACATTTTATTTCAGTGACATGAAAGGAACAGCAATTTAGAAATCGAATTCGCCGGCAACACTGTTACGTTCTTTTTTCAAACTTCAATAGAATTCTAGGTATTGTCAAATTCTATTCGAGGCAATATTTTTCAGCGTTAGCGCTTCTGCTTTTGACGTGTCAAGTTTGTGACGGGTATTTAATCTATCTGTATTTTTTACTCTGCATTGCCGAAAGTTATGTTTATCGAGCAGGTTTATGTCATGTATATATCTGTAATAGAATTGGCACCGATATGGAGACAAAAACAATTATGTTAATACACAAAATAAACTTATGAAGTATCCCCGTTTTTACAGAGGGGGTAAAATATCAAAGGCTCAAATTGGGTACTTGACACATGTTGAATAGTATAACAAAATTTAGTTAAATGGATAGAAAATGACCCATCTATTATAAAAAAGTGGAATTTTTTTTTTTTTATTCAGATTATAAAAAAATACATGGCTCAGAAGTCTCAAAAAAAAAATTTTTTTTTTGTCTTTCAAAAATAGAAAAGAAAATAGTACCATTCGATTCCTTACATTTTATTGAAAAATAAATTGTATGACAACTATACACATAAACGCAATATTTGAGGGACAAAATGGCAATTTCCTTGATCTTCCATACATTTAGGACAGACTACGTCACATCACCTTATCATTTCTGACCTTTGTGTTGCTTAAATGCCGTGAGTCCTATATAGACATTTGATCCTCAGAAAAATCAAGATCGTTTGACATTATTTACAAAAAACAGTCAAGTAGCCAATTCTCAACTGCTGAAAGGTTAATCGGTTCAGATCCCTTACAGGGATAAGTTAGCTTTTGTGAAAATATTCTGTGTTTATGTCTTAAATTGGCTTATTATACAACAATAGTTATTTGTTATACAAGAAGCAAAGTTGTTGTTTAACAACTCGTGCCAATATTGATACCCGAGCATGCGAAAGTTTCCGAGATTGAACCACGAGTTTAGCGAGTAATTCTAATAGTGGAGTCTTGAGCGTTGCGAGGTTTCAAGGCACGAGGGTTAAACAATTTTGCTACAGAGTGAAACACAAAAATTTTCACCACACCAACGCGAGGAAAATACTAATATCAAACAAAATGAAACCAAATCAAATCCAAATTAACGTTATTAAATATTTATCATTCAAAATCATCATTTGCATTTGATTCGTAATATTTTACAGTTACTATGTTCCTCGTGTTCGTGTGGTGAAAAATGTTGTGTTTCATTTGGAAGCAAAGTTTGCTTACCCCTCGTGCGTTGAAACCCTTGCAACGCTCAAGATTCCACTTTTCGCTTGCTCGAGTATTAACCGAGTGATTAAACAACAACTTTGCCTCCTTGTAAATGTAGTACAACAGGATACAAGTGCAAAAAGTAGGAAATTCGTAATGAATGACGATAAATTAAAACACGTCCGACGTGTTTTAAATCGACACAAGTTGCGAATTACCTTTTCGCACGTGTATTGTAGGTACAACGTTTTAGTTTTACAGCATACATGGCCCTGTACATTTTGGACATACGCATACATTTATACTGCTAGTTACCGCACTAGGGCGGTAAATTAGTACCATGTGTACTGTAATAGTACATTACGATACAAGTGCGAAAAATAGGAAATTCGAAACAAGTGGCGACAAGTTAAAACACGACCAAAGGGAGTGTTTTAAATCGACACGAGTTGCGAATGACCTATTTGCACATGTATCGTACAACGTTTTACAGTGCATATGGCCCTTTAAATGTTCGACACAGTAACGTAATATGCTAATTTTCGCACTATTGCGGTAAAGTAGCACCATATGTACTGTAAAATATTATAACTTTTACTACTACTACTATAAATCGGTTAACAAAACAAACGCTTGCACTCTGTCCAGCGTGTCCAAATAATAAATCTAATAACGTAGAAACATCAAGTGTATAGTGCGTAATAATTATTATTAGTGCTGTCCTGTCATAACCGTAAAACTATTAAGTGCCTACTTAAGGCGAATAACGTTCAGTGGAGTCTTGAAAAGGCAAAATAGAGCTTGGAAATATTTACTTCATAATAAAGTTCCTGCTAAGTAATATGAGTTTTTTTTTAGTTCATTGTGTCTGACAATTTAGTGTAAAAAAACACACTAAATTCATAATAATTATGAAAATTATTTCATATAAATTATTTCTATAGGTGATACACTTAAATAAAGTGCGAGAAAAGAAAAGGCTTGGGCTATTCCACCGCTAGCCCGACGCGGATTGGGGACTTCACATGCATCTTTGAATTTCTTCGCACGATGCAGGTTTCCTCACGATATTAATGATATTTCGTACATAAGTTCCGAAAAGTCATTAGTACGAGCCAGGATTTAAACCCAGGACCTCCGGATTTATAGTCGGACACATTATCCACTAAGCCGAATCTATTATTATTAAGAAAATATTCCTTTGCCAAACTATAGGGGTAGTTATGTAAAAAGAAAGTTCTGAAAAGAATCGATGAACGACTTAATTAATATCGATCGATAGGACTAAAACTTTTTTTATATGAGTTAAAATTATGCGACTTACTCTTTAGCTTAAGATGTGTATTGATGGATATCTTAAGCTAAATGGACATTGAAGCATGATTTTCACGCAACCTATAGGCAATTAGACATCATAGTTCACACCTACGACCCGATTCGAAGATTAAGTAAGACAACTTTAAGATCTTGGAAAGATCTTTAAAAGATCTATACCTACACGACATGTCAAAATTGAGTTTTATTTCGAGTCCGTTATGATCCCAATAAGATCTATCTACGATATTTCTAACGTCAAAGTGACATTGGTTGCCCGAATCGAGCTGCTTCTGTCAATTATACGACATACAAACGATATCTAAATGAGAACTTATCGTTATCGTATGTCATTCTTCGAATCGGGCCGCTAGTCATCATCAGACGATGCGGCTATTGCAGACGATGTATGTTGTGACTAGGCAATTAGGCATGTTAGTTCACATCTAGTAGGTACTTATTGAAAGTTGAATGCATAAGTGAAATGTACCTAAATCATTAACTTTCATGATGTAATGATGTGTTTTGCACTTCGGTCTCGAAGGGGAAGCAAGAAAAAATACCGTGTTTAATAATAAACAGACGTACATTTATTCTACGAGTAACAATCTCCACACACAAATCCACAGAAAAATTACAAGAAAAGTTTAACACCTTAATACTCCTTCCTTGCCGTATCCGGCAATGGCGACTCCATCAACAATTCTTGTCCGGATTATGAAATGCCCTTATGTGGCTCGCAAAACCAAACTTTGTTTTGAAGATGCGGTCACACGATGCGCAATGGAGTTGTCCAGTCGAGTTGCGGGTGTATGTGTAGGAGGGCTTAGGTCGCGTCTTGCGGATATGACGCTTAGCATCTAGGTCTTCCAGACGCTGCTGCTCAAATTGAGCTACTTTCTTTTGAACACTAGAACGCCATTCCGATCTTTGCAATGCAATGCCCTCCCAGCAGTCAGTCGATATCCCGCAAGCGACGAGGTGGCGTTTGAGAACCTGCCTGCCTGCTGTTTGGGATGCCTGGTATTGAAGCACTGATCATGAAGCATCAGCTAAGGTGGTGTGGCCATGTCGTGCGTATGGAGAATGAGAGACTGCCCAAAGCAATTTTCTACTCGGAGCTCTCTTGTGGAAAACGGAAGCAGGGGGGCCAATACCTGCGACATAAAGACGTTCTCAAACACCTTAATACAACTACGTTGAACTAACGTTCGCTAGTTGACGGAGGTAACAGCGCCATCTACCGGGACATTGGGTAAATCAATTCCGGTATGCGTTTCGCACAGATGTTCACAGAAGAAACGCAAATTTTCTTGAACTTTTTACACCCATAAATTATTTAGCTTTGCATCATACTTTTTTATTTGTATTTTATTCTTTCAATGTGTTCACGTGTGCTTAAATAGTATCTAATATAATGGTTATGTAAAATAATAATATGTAGAAGGCACTAATATAAAGAAAAGTACAGTTTGGGCGCACCAAACTTCTCTTCTGAGCGGATCTCGCCTTAACACAGAGTCACAACGAGTTTATTACAAGCAGACATTTATTGCTCGCAGATTCTGCCATGTTTTTTTTTTTTTTTTTTTTTATTTAGAAAACAAACAGCCTTTTACAAATATGTCTAAAGTAAATGAACTAAAAATAGGCCTAAGGTTTCCTACATTACTAAGAAAACTATTACATGGAAATGTAAATTACGCAATTATAAATTACCGATTTAGTTGTGTGCTACATGCAAGTAAGTTAAGAAAACATACAAAAGTATGAAAAATATGACTGGAACCAAATTGATCAATTTCTAGAAAACAAAATTTGCCGAACTTTGTTCTTGAACACGGACAAACTATGAACAAAAATATCTATATCGTTAAGAGATTCATTATACAAATAACAAGTGCGCCTAAAGAAAGAGTTTTTAGCATACTGTGTGCCACAGGAGGAAATAGAAAATGTGGGTTTAGAACGTGAGTGAAAACGAGAGATTTTGAAGGAAACGCTATCTAATAAAAGGTTAGAATCTATGTGATTTCTAATAATTTTAAATAAAAATAAAACATCTAGATATGCTCTTCTTTTCTCCAATGGAGGGAGACTATGTTTAGCTGCTGACGAAAAATAATCACAGTTATAGCGGCCGGTTCTGTAATCAAGGGACTTACAAAAAATTTTCTGAATCCTTTCAAGTCGTGACTTATGAATGCCAAAATGTGGGCTCCAAACAACACTGCCAAACTCCAAAATACTACGGACGAAAGAGTAATACAAAACTTTTAACGTGAATGTACTTTTGAATGGATTTTATTTCTGTCACTCAGGAACTCGTACTACTAACTAACTAACTAACTATATACATATATATAACTAACTACTACTATCTATATGATGACGAGTGGACGCCACACTTCGAATGTCGTCGTTGATGTTCAGGTGCAGTGCAAAAAAAAAAAGTGCAGTGCCTGAGTGGTACTTACTAAATAGCTCCCGTTTGACTTATTCTGACAGTATCGTAACTACGGAACCCTACACTACTACGGAGCATGACCCGACATGCTCTTGGCCGATTTTTTGAGCTCAACGGCCTGATTCGAAGAATGAGATACGTTAACGATAAGTTATGGTGTAGATAAGTTCTCATTTAGATATCGTTGGTATGTCGTGTAATTGACAGAAACAGTTCGATTCGGGCAACCAATATCACTTTGACGCTAGAAATATCGATGATAGATCTTACTGGGATCACAGCGAAATCGAAATAAACGTTAATTTTGACATGTCGATTAGTTATCGATCTTTCCAAGATCTTAAACGTGTCATAATCATTCTTCGAATCGGGCCGCTAGTCAGTCTACAGTTATTTTAGTTCGTTGGTTTAACATATACTAGCTTCTCCTTCTTCATCCTCGCGTTGTCCCGGCATTTTGCCACGGCCCATGGGAGCCTGGGGTCCGCTTGACAACTAATCCCAAGATTTGGCGTAGGCACTAGTTTTTACGAAAGCGACTGCCATCTGACCTTCCAACCCAGAGGGTAAACTAGGCCTTGTTAGGATTTAGTCCGGTTTCCTCACGATGTTTTCCTTCACCGAAAAGCGACTGGTAAATATCAAATGATATTTCGTACATAAGTTCCGAAAAACTCATTGGTACAAGCCGGGGTTTGAACCCGCGACCTCCGGATTGCAAGTCGCACGCTCTTACCGCTAGGCCACCAGCGATTCGAAATATATCAGCAAAGGATGGGACCCAGAACGATTTTATCATGGCGGCTATTAAATCATTGTCATAACGTTATTATTACATGTCTTCGGGAAATGGGCTTTCATGATTTATCTGATGGCTTGAAATAGCCAGTTTCGGGTGACCTATTGTTGCCCACTGGGTATCAGTAAGCAAAGTAACTTAACTCCGTTTTTAATTTTATGCGTTAGAGGGAGCAAGTGATATTGCTATCTCATTTCACCGCATAGCTGCGTCCCTTAGACTGGCCTGCGCTGGGTCATCGTGTAGAGGAGCCATAAAAGTGATATTGACACCATCACGCATATAAACATTCGGACTTCGAGCAACACCGGGAAGGGAGACGGCATTCGTACTATTTCCCCTCTGCCGAAGCATAGGTACAACTGTACCTATGGCGGTGCATGTTGTGACTCGTCCATACACAAAAAGAGATAGAGGTTTGCAAGACTTGTCTTTGACGTGTGTCATTTTCTATTTGTGTCGTCATTACAGATTGGATTTTGTATGTAGTGAGTGAGAAGTGCGACTGTGTGCACGTTTCCCCCCGCAAAAAATGACAGAATGATTTGTTCGGTAAGATATCGCTTGGGCTCCCTTCCGACGTGTCGGAAGCCGCTGTTGCTCAAAACATTCGGATGACGACTGGCGCGCGGTTGTTTTATCAAAGAGAATTTGAAATATAGAGATGGATTGTCAAAGAAAATGTTGTAGCCACAGTAATGATTAAAACTTTTAGATCGCCATTTGAGTTTGAACCTTATTCTTTCAGTGATAAGTGTTAAATTTGTTAAATATCAAAAAGTGCCATCTTACCGGGCATCGGCTAAAGGTTGTGGCGCCATCGCTCGAAACGGTGCCATCATACCTTTGGCCTTTGATCTATTAGAAGGCGTCACTTTTTGATATTGCATGCGTGCACCCGCTGCGTGCACCCACCCACGCCACGCGGGCGCCCTTAGAATTAAAATGTACATTTGGATTGCGACTATAGTTCTAGACTCATATGTATGACAAATAATTAGAAGAGGAATAGTTTATTTTCTAAAAAATATTAAAAACATAATTACCAGGGCCCCCGCACTAGGTTACACCTGTATCGCGGGAAACCAGTTACACTTGTGTTGCTGAATTTCGTTAAGAGGGAAGAATAGCTTTGCGTATCTAACAAAATAATGGTACTTGTTCAATGAAATTCGGGGGAAGACGTGTTCCAGTAACTAAATCTTAACAAATCACTTTGATTTTGATGTCGATCGCTTCAGCATAATATATTCTAGGTTTATAGGTAGCAATTAAAAAAAAAAAAACTTTTTTTGTAGTGCAAGGTTGAAACAAAGTTAAACCTAAAAACCTAGTTTTTCATTGTGTCATTAACATACTAAAATCATGGAGAATGGAAAATATTTAGAAGAGGAAAAACGTTTTCTCTTTTTGTGAGGGCGATCTCGTGGTATAATTGTCTAAGGAGAGACTTTGTCTCCTTGTGTGTGTTCTACCGCTTGTACAATGGGCTGTGCTCTGAAGAATTATTTGACATGATGCCAACGGCCACTTTATATCACCGCACCGCTCGCCGTCGGCAGGGTGTTCATCCTCATACCCTAGAGCCTAAATGGTCGCGCATTGTGCGGTTTAAGAGGAATTTCCTCCCGCGGACGCTCCGGCTGTGGAATGAGCTCCCTGCCGAGGTTTTCCCGAGGGTATACAGTATGGGGTTCTTCAAAAAAGGAGTGTACAGGTTTTTAGAGGGTCGGCAACGCGCATGTAACACCTCTGGAATTGCAGGCGTCCATAGGCTACGGTGACTGCTTATCATCAGGCGGGCCGTATGCTTGTTTGCCACCGACGTGGTATAATAAAATAAAAAAATCCTCTTAACTACGAAACTTTTAAAATTGAGCTAGCTACGTATCAGCAAACATACCTACTGGATTAATGCGATATTGTTTTGTTCTTGAATTCAGGCTTGCCCTCTGTGCCCTCTAAATTTCAATTTTAAAAGTAATCCCGTTCAGACGACCAAACCGATATCCAATATGTCGCAGTATATCCAATTGTTGTTGATAAAAAACTGCGGCCCGCTATTTGGAGGGTTATTTTGTTGCGGCCAGCATTACCATAAAAATGCTCTTAGCACGAACCTTGAACATCGATATTATAGCGCTAGTAGATTTGTGATTATTAATCTAGCTACTTAGCGCAAGCGACTGCAACACGTGGCAGCATAACTCTGGTTGCATGGTTGCACAATTTCCAGCACTTATTACGCGTCGCGGGATAGTGCATCAACGGCGGTTCAGCTCTTGTTTGTTACGGCAATGTTCCCCTGAAGTTTAGAGCTGAGAATCCGTAAGTAAATTGTACTGGATTTATTACATTAGGCTCGTTGAGATGGTATATTCTTGACAACATATCAAATCTGACGTTTGAATTTATTAGGAATATATAACAGTTTGATATGAGTAGGAATCATAAATTTGGGTTAAAGGGTTTATAGATATATCTTTTCCTATATGTTGTTTACATACAGCATTTCTTTGTCTGTAAGGGCAATGACATTGCGTACATTTTGTTTAAGGTATTTTAGGCCGCATTAACACCAATTAAATTACCTCAGCGTAACAAGAACCTCCTTTATATTTCATTATTTTTACAAGTCCTGTAAACTTTAGCTCAACCTTAAATATTTTTGCTCTTTAGTTCATATTTACATACGTAAAGCTACTTCCAACACTATTAAAGTCTTCAATCATTACATTGGCATCAACACTGTTATAGTAGAGCAACGTTATATATCTTTGACGATATAATTTTGAGATATGTATAATGAGCAAAGCGACTGTAGACCGAAGACCAAATATCCCGAAGAGCGAAGTGACTGAAGAGCGTAGCGACCGAAGTGCGAAGCGACCGAAGAGCGAAGCGACCAAAAGGAGCAAAGCAACCGAAGAACGAAATGACCGAAGCATTATAAACTCGACACTTAAAATAAAGCACATATAGCCTCGACGCTGCGGAAATGGAGGCCACGATACGATTATTGTGGAATTGTGGAGTACATATAACTTAAAGTGCGGCATATATCTTCGACACTGCGACAGCTGCGACAGCGGACCCCTTGACACAATTATTGTGGAGTAATGATAGCCTCCTCACTATTGAAGTAGGGTACATAAAGCCTCGACGCTGTGAAAGCGGAGCCCTCGACACAATATTGTGGAGTAATGATAGCCTCTTCACTATTAAAGTGGGGCAAATATAGCTTCAACGCTGTGAAAGCGGAGCCCTCAACACAATGACTGTGGAGTAATGATAGCCTCTTCACTATTAAAGTGGGGCAAATATAGCTTCGACGCTGTTAAAGCGGAGCTCTCGACACAATGATTGTGGAGTAATAATAGCCTCATCACTATTAAAGTGGGGCAAATATAGCTTCGACGCTGTTAAAGCGGAGCCCTCGACACAATGATTGTGGAGTAATGATAGCCTCATCACTATTAAAGTGGGGCAAATATACCTCGACGCTGTGAAAGCGGAGCCCTCGACACAATATTGTGGAGTAATGATAGCCTCTTCACTATTAAAGTGGGGCAAATATAGCTTCGATGCTGTGAAAGCGGAGCCCTCGACGCGATGATGTGGAGTAATGTTGGCCTTATAGTACAATGTCGACATCTCATTTATAAGAAAATATTTATTTGATATGTGTTTTAATTTTGACCTATTAATTAATGTGCATTATAAAATTTCCCTTCGGTATTGGCTTTAATTTTGAAACCTTAATCAACACGGTTAATACCGATTTTCTGTTTGATGAATATCTTGTTGCACAGTAAACCTAAGCTTCTAAGTACTCACGGAAAGGAGTATTATTATTATTAGACGGAGTCCACAATATTACACAAATCAAGTATATCTTTCCATAATATATTTCATTTTAAAATTATATTGTATTATGTTAATCAAAGCTGTCTAATAATAACAAAGCGGGTAACTAAATGATGATCAAATTTAGGAGGCGACCACATCGATTGGACCCAAGACTCGACGATACCGCGATGTCCGATTAAAGCCTACTACCTAATCCGTCATGATCCATACGATAGATTCACTATGAGGGCGCATGGGGCGCACGGTATCGGAACACGCATAGCACGTCCCGTTTGTATTCGTCGGTTAATGGCATTAAACACTTTCAACTGTCAGTCAGACTAAATAGTCTTCCAATGTCTTATAGATTGTGTATTGATTGACATTACTCCTGTACATTTATACCTAGGTATGCTCATAAGACGCTCATTAAACTTGTTGGTACTGTGTATGTACATTTGCATAAAGACGCGTTTTGTTATTATTCATAGGCACTTATTACCAATCGGCAAGGATTACCATTGTTATCTATTTTATTATATGGTAGGGTAGATCGGACATGGTAAAAGCCGCTTTCGTGAAACGATTACCTAGTATATATTAACTTTATTCAGATATGGTTTGTATATTTAAATCTGTACGTGAAAGCATCTCGTAAAAAAAAATAGTGAGCGAACATTGCATTTTGTGCAATCATAAAATGAAATCTAAATAATATTATATTAGTAAATAATACTATAATAGTACGTATTACAATTATTTAAAGTTCAAATTGTAATCTATTTGTAGCCCTATACTTATTTTTTCCGTAATTCATTTATTCAAAAAAGAAGGTAGTTGTAGTAAGTGATTTCGTATGAACGTAAAAATTACTTACTTGATTTCTTAGGTAATAAGTTTATTACGCTAAACGAATATACCTACAATTTCAAATTGAAAGTTTAGCTGCCATGTAAGTATGGCAAACGAGACTAGACTTGCCGAGCTGAATAAACATCAATTTTTCGTTCGAGGGTACGGCGGTCGGCAGTTCAAATAATGTTTTGATTTTATACTTCTTATTCAGCGCACAATAAACATTAATCGAAACACACATAGGTACAGATATTTAGAAGAACACTATTTTGAGGAAAATACGTGTGACTCGGACTAACACAAAAACATGTAATGACGAGTACTGGAGGAGCGATGTTGGAGCAGGAACGCAGCGTAGCGAGTGAGAGGGAGAGCGCGAACTTGTTTTTTAAATATTATATCTCTAAAATGTGTGACTTGGATGGCACGATAACGTGTACTGCTGCTAGTAAATTATATTTGTTGTCTTGGATTTGGATAGGAAGTATAATTAGGTACATGTACATCATAAGAAATACACAAACATAAACATACATATGTATAAATAATATTGATACAAATACATATACTTACATATATATACAAATATGAAATCAGATGAACTTACAAAGCAGAAACACTAAGATTTTCCAGTACTGCCAGCAAAGTGCTCACTTAAGGATTTTTTTAAAGCAAACCTGTTCGGACACTGTCTAATTTAATACCGCAAAATTAATACCGAACCAATAAATAAATACGAGCGAGATGCGTTGGAAGTCATCATCAATATCAAAGTAATATATTCTTTTTAATTGGAATAGATAGAGATATGATAGATATACAAGTAAATGTATTGACCACAACAAAGGTTTTTAAATTAAAATTATTTTTAAACACTTATGCTATACTTAATTTAGACAATATATGGATAAATAAGCTCAAATTACAATCTACGTGACAATAAAACCTGACTCAGATATGTGCTGGAAGCCTCGCGTTTACGGCGTGGTGTCAGCGCTGGTTTTCAGCCTTGAGGCGCTGAGACAAGGTGCCTACTAAATACATACTTATATTATATTTTAATTAATTATTTGCAGAACCAAAATTGCCAAATTTAACTACAAAAAGTAGAGAAAATAATAAGTAGGTAATAATCTATGGAAATTAGGTAATTAATGGTTAATATTCTAGGTCGGTTCACTGAATATGGAGTATTATTTAATATTTAAGTCAATTTGCCTTTTAAGCAAACAGTTCTCAGAATATAATATATAATATCCACTTATATTTATTAAAAAAATGGTTAGTTAATTAGTTACAAATATTACCTATTCTACTCCAAGGATTATAATGTTATAATGATTTTGAAATTAAGGTACAAAACACTTTGAGTCTATATTTAATTAATTACTAGCACTGGTAAACGTTGCCATTAAAAAAATCGGGCTATGTCTATTAATGAAATTCCTTTTTTATACAGAATGACATATCTGCTCTACAATATCGGTAATGCAATCTGTGCCCAGACTAAATCTGTCACGGAAGAGGTCAACGAGGGTTGGTCATATGAGAACACGTCGATACATTCTTAAAGGGTAATTTGGGCTTTACTGGGAACACTAGGTATTATTCCATGATAATATATAAACAAATTGGAATGTGAACTGACATTAAACCGATATTAGAATAGTAATGGAATCATGTCAGTGATTCAATTGAGAGCCCTTAAGCTAAAGCGTCCGCTACCTAACGCGGGTGCACGCAGCGGCCGCACGCACGCGGGTGCCATTGTAGGTAAAATCCGTCGCAACGCGTCCGTTCCAGTTAGCGTTGCTCATCCTATTTTTCGTTAACGCGCTCACCCGCTCCGTGCAACCGCACCAGCCAGCGGGCGCCCTTATACTCTACTCAGCTAAAGATTCAGTCGTGTCACTATCAGCCTTAAGTACCCTTGTCTATTCCCATTAGAAGATAATTTATCGGTGTCGAAAGGACCTACAAAATTGTTCATGGATTTATTCCGAATCTGATTTGGTCTCTAAGTGTAATCGCTGTAAGTCTGCCCGCTAGATTTTTAGGTCAAGGAGAACTCATTTTTTGAGACATTTTAAAAAAGCTGGTTGACTTGGGCCGAGCCGTTCGAAACATCAGTTTTCTATAGAAAATATGACGTGATCACTGTTCGCCTGTAGAAAACGAAGGGTTGGATGCTTTAGAACCCGGACGGTTCTAGATAGCGAATAAAAACTGAAAAATAGGAAACCAACTTCAATAAGGATGAAATATCCCCACTCATAGAACAAGCTTCATGTCTAACTCTTACGCCATTCAGGCAGCACGTCTCTGGAACGGTCTTCCCCCTAACATTAGAAAAGCTCCCAACAAGTTTGCTTTCAAAAAATCTTTGCGTGATTTATTTGCTGGCAGTTTAAAGATCAATTAAGTATCAGTCTCACGAATTGGTTATGTATATTATGTATATATATGTATATATATATTTATTTATTTATGTAATGTATGTATGTGTCTTTATGTATTTAAGTAGTTTATAATTAATTTATGTGTATTAGGACTCTAATTCTTTCAATTACAATTTCTTTTAGTTTTAAACGCGCCGCCTACAATCTTTTCTGCTTTGCCCTAAGGTTGACTGGTAGAGAATGCCTCATGGCATTAAGTTCGCCTTTTGTACATTAAGTTTGTCTTTTGTGCAATAAAGTTTTAAATAAATAAATAAATAAATATAGTACATTGTGCAACGAGAGGGGTAAGTGAAATTTTGGATACGAGGGTGGTAATTAAAGACACGAGTTTGCAGTATTCTTACCCTCGGAGTTACACACAATGTTTTTCATCACACTTGCGAAGAAAAAACTAAATTTTAAGCGGAATAATTTTTAAATACGGTGACATATCAAAGATTGGTCCGCCATTTTGTAATTTCTTGGCAGGTGGGGAATCAAAGGCACAGACCTAGGTATTCGGCATTCCGCCACGATTGAAAATTATATAAAAATATTTTAAACCGCTATTAAATAAATCAAATTAAATAATTTTAAACATAAACAAAACTATTAAATTATAAACGTCAGTATTTTAAAGGTATAACTCATTTATGTTACTTGTCTTGTGTGCATAAGTGACATAATAAAAAAAAAGCTATAGCTCCCTAGGGAGTAAGCCCCCCACAGTAAGCTCAAGAAAACTTGTGGGTACTCAGACAACGATATATATAATATACTTAAATAAATAGAAAACAACCATGACTCAGAAACAAATATCTGTGCTCATCACACAAATAAAAGTCCTTACCGGAATTCGAACACAGGTCCATCGGCTTCATAGGTAGGGTCACTAAGCCTAAAGGCCCGATTCGAAGAATAATTAAGACACGTTTAAGATCTTGGAAAGATCTTTAAAAGATCGATAACTAAATGACATGTCAAATTTGACGTTTATTTCGATTTCGCTGTGATCCCAATAAGATCTATCTACGATATTTCTAACGTCAAAGTGACATTGGTTGCCCGAATCGATCTGCTTCTGTCAATTATACTACATACAAACGATATGAAAAAGAGAACTTATCTAAACCATAACTTATCGTTATTGTATCTCACTCTTCGAATCGGGCCGTAAGATTCCGCAACCTAACTCGTTCGATCAGTGATTTAACACTTACTAAACTCTCCGTCCCGGCTGAGGTACTTCTTAAAGTTTTCGGAACTTTATGAGATTTATCCCTCCTATTTATAACACTCGATTTCACTCGAAGTCTGCCGAACTGTTTCAAATGCTACGCACGAAATACTTCAAAATAAAATTCTAGATTGTATAGATCAGCCACGGAATATAATATATACTGCATGATTCTAGTATTAAGGTATTAAGTATGGATGAGGCATGAATGGGGGAAACTGAGAGAACGGGATAGTCATATGCATCTTTCAGTTGGAGTAGCAGAGAAAGCGTTATTATCCCCACTGTAAATTTAGCATGCTTTGTGGTGAGTAACAAGTAACCCGACCAAATTACGTCGGTTGTTTCTGATATGTTGTCAGGAATGTTACAACGTGTTTTTAATTTTGTCGCATTGCGTATGTTCTGTCCCTCACGGGCGCACGCGGTATGGCACATCTATAGGATCCTACCATCAATGCTTATGGCACAAGTATGGCACCTACCGTGAACCACGTTCGACTTGTTGCCTTCCTGTCACACTTACGTACGAATTTACAAGTGCGACAGAGAGGCAGCACGTCGAACGTGGTTCGCGGTAGGCCTTCTGGCGCTAGCTTCGCGCCTTCTGGGGCCCATTTCTCGAACAGTATTAGACTAATATTATTAGTCCACGAACTGTCAAGTCGAATGGGTTACCATGGCAACAAACTAATAATATTAGCCTAATATAAGGCCCCCTCTGGTTGGCTGGGGGTCTCGCCGTTTATTAGTTTGTATTTTTTTTTATACTACGTCGGTGGCAAACAAGCATACGGCCCGCCTGATGGTAAGCAGTCTCCGTAGCCTATGTACGCCTGCAACTCCAGAGGAGTTATATGCGCGTTGCCGACCCTAAACCCGACCCCCCCTCGAGCTCTGGCAACCTTACTCACCGGCAGGAACACAAAACTATGAGTAGGGTCTAGTGTTATTTGGCTGCTGTTTTCTGTAAGGTGGAGGTACTTCCCCAGTTGGGCAATGACATCCACCGGCTGTGCCCTACCACACAAAGGGAGATGACATTCACAATGCCCATACCTCTCTTTTGGACGTAGTTTATGGACACACCCGGGTCCAAAATATTGTTGTAGTTTATGCAATTCAATTTAAGTCAATAAATTAAGTAATACTCGTAAAAAAATAATAAGTATTCATTTTGTCAAAGACTAAAAATATTTTTCCAAAAATTTATGAGACAAGACATGCTACTTTGTTTTTATGAGGGTTGAAATTCCATTGAAACAGAGTGTACTTCGTAATGTACATTGGGCGGCACGAGGCTGTAGTTAGGTAGGTTTACAGTAGGTATGTAATAAATGAATATAATATAAATATTATAGGACATTACTACACAAATTGACTGAGCCCCACAGTAAGCTCAAGGAGGTTTGTGTTGTGGGTACTCAGAGAACGATGTATATATAATACATATACAAAATATATCTAAGTCCATGGGGTCCCAGCGCGTACAAGTTTTTTCGAGAAATCGCGAAACGTCTGGTTGACGTAACTGGTGACCGAAGAGCTGGCGGCTTCCTCGCACAACGTATCAGTATTGCGATACAACGAGGAAATGCCGCCAGGATCCTTGGTACAATGCCTCAAGAGCCTATTTTAGATATAAGCTAGTTATAGTAATCATCTGTATATATCCATTATGTATATTGTTATTGTAAATTCATATACAAATACATAGAAAACACCCAAGACTCCGGAACAAATATCCGTGCTCATCACACAAATAAATCCCCTTACCAGGATTTGAACCCGGAACCACCGGAACCATCGGTTTCATAGGCAGGGTCACTATCCACTAGGCCAGAACGGTCGTCAAAACAGTAGCTATGTAATATTTTCTTTTTGTTATTACATTGGCTTGTTCGAAGTATTTACTTTCCCTTTTTATTAAGCACACCAATTTTTTACTACCCTAGTTTATTTTTCATAAATAAATAATTTCATTGCAACTAGGTAGAATAAATAACAGTACCCCTGTAAATTTGATCGACATCATAACGTGACGAACGCGTTTGCGTTAAGTCTCATTTTGTATAGGATTTTGAGTTTCCAAAACGTCCCGCTTGGCGCGCTCTTTCTAAATCCAATACAAAATGAGGCTAAACGCAAACGCGTACGTCACGTTTCGAAATCGAATTTATTTACACTAGGGGTACTGATATATATAGTGTGGCTCTACTTCTAGAGAAACTCCAAAAGGCGTTTTTGCGATTCTTATATTAAAAAACCTATGGGTACTATCCTTTCCTTTACCCAACGAAATTTCTGCTTGGCACCCTGGGCTTTAACTCCTTGGAAGTGAGGCGTAATTATACTCTCGTGACCGGGGCGTGCCGAATAATACGAGGGGTTTCGGACTGTCCACAGCTGGTCTCGCAACTTTTACGCCTTCTAGTGCCCCCTCTGTTTCAATCAAAGACGAATTTTAGGCCACGTAAGCGCGACTCACTGGCAGTTCCTAAAGCGCGCACTGTGGCGTACAGGTACTCACCATTAGTTCGCACCTTACAATACCTAAACGTGCCTAAACGCACTTGTCAAATCAGCTCCTGACTGTGATGTGTTTGCCAGTAGTTGGAAGATACTATGTGACGAATGTAAGAGGTTATGTGAGGCGATGGATGATCACGCGTCTTCGGTTAGTATTTAAGTTTATTTGTTATTGTATAACACGACTTTACGTTAACGTTTTAATAGTAATTATATTGTATGCATTCCACAGTGCCTTAGTGTCTCACTGTAATACTGTGTAATCTGTTTGAATAAATAAAAATAAAAATAAAACTGTTTTATTTCCACAAGGTGAGCTAAAACAAATCGTGTACAATAGTCTTAATTTTCTAGAAGACAAAACATTTAGTCTGATTTAAATCAATTAACTAAGCCAATTAGAATTTTAGTAGAGTTTCCAGTCTAGTAATCAAAAGACGTAAATAATAGGACACGAAATAGCGTTTTAATTAAACAGACGAGGTATTATTTCAAAGTAGAGTACAGACTAGCTGGTATATTCAGATTTTAATAATAGGTTATGAATTAGATCTACATAGATCATATAGGAACAATTTGACAGAGGCCGCACAACTGACGACCAGCTGTGACACTGCAATGGCGGAAGGATTCAATGTGTGCGTGTCACGAATGTATACCTAGGCAGATTGAGTACATTTTCTCTAGTTTGCTACGAACACCTTTCTAGCTCGGGAATAAGGTTCAATTTAGTATGGCAAAAAAGTGAAAGCGCCCTCCACTTTAGGTACAACATGATGGATTAATATCGTTTTTTACGAAAGATAATGTGTTAATTGATTATCTTATGTATGAAAATTTATCCTGCCTATTTTTTTCTTTCGATCGGTATAATTTTTGCAACATTCGACCACGCATGCCGCCGTATGTATTTTTACTATTTTTTTCGTCGAACAATTAATGCACTGACGTTTCAATTGGACTGACGGCAGATTGGTGGATGAGGCCATAGAGATAACTGTCAATGTGAGTGTGTCACGCGTAAATACTAGAAAATTGGTGGATGATGGAATCCTATTTGTGTTTTAGCGAAACTACGTCCTTAGTATTCTAGGTCCATGACATAGATTAGTTTTTTTTCCTAAATGGCTTTTACTCCTCGCCAATTTTAGAAAGGTGGATTCTGCCCTTTTGACCATAGATTAGTTATGGATAGGGTCTGTTCGTGTCAAAAGAGATGTTTTGATTTGACACTGACAGATTGGCATGGTAACGGCGTGGCATCTTATAAGCATTATTAAATTTATATAGCATTATTTAATATATATTTTTAAAGGTGTTTTACACTATCCTACGCGATGTCGTATTAAATTTGGAGATACAACATAGGAAACAACTCTCTTCTTTAATTTGTCACTTTTTTATATCACGTTGGTGGCATACGGCTCGGCAGATGGAAAGCAATCACCGTAGCCTATGCAACTGCAGGGTGATATACGCGCGTTGCCGATCCTTTCGAAATCTGTACACTTCTTTTTTGAAGAATCCCATACTGTAGCCCCTCGAGGAAACCTCGACAGGGGAGGTCATTCCACAGCCAACGAGGAGCGGAGATATGTCACACTTTTAAAATTCAAAAATTATTCTGCAAGTAGGCCTCAAAAGCTATTTTGCAAGTCAATACAACATTTACAATTACATCATATAGTGACATGAAAAATACATAGCAACATGTATAAACTATAAATACAACAGCCAATACGTGGCCAATACCTGGGTAAACATTACATTTATTTATTTAACCTTTATTGCACAATACAAAAAAAAACAAATGGCGGACTTAATGCCTCCGGTTATAATATTAGTATGAGTATTAGACTTTTTGTTTCTCCATGGTAGGGATAAACAGAATGCTGGACTAATATTGAATTTAAAACAACACACAATAAATAACATTCCGTAGAACAAAATGGAAAACCAATAAAATGGCGGCCGTGGCAATGCTTGACATTCTATGGGCGCCCGACGAAAACGTGCCTCGATAAAAAAACATCTTCATGCATTTTTCGCATTCTATACAAATGTATAAAACTATAAAAACAAAAGGATATGATTATGACTGCAAAAAATTGTCTACCTTTCCATTTTTTGACCGAGAAATTGCCGATAAAACTAATATCCGTAACTACTTAGTTGCTTGTAAGTAGGTACATAAGTATTTTTCATTTCTCATGCTCTGTACCCCTAGTGTAAATTTATTCGATAGCGAAACGTAATGTACGCGTTTGCGTTAAGTCTCATTTTGTATGAGATTTAGAATCAGCGCGCCAAGCCCGGGTACGGCCTTATGGACGTAGTTTAAGGACGTACCCGGGCGTCCTTAAACTACGTCCAAAAGAGAGGTATGGGCATTGTGAATGTCATCTCGCTTTGTGTGATAGGGCACAGCCAGTGGATTATTTAGCCAGTGAGTTATTCCAGATCTAGAGCAGAGACCAACTGGGGAAGTACTTACAGAAAACCGCAGCCAAATAACACTAGACCCTATTCATAGTGTTGTGTTCCTGCCGGTGAGTAAGGTTGCCAGAGCTCAACTCAGTTGGAGGAGGGTATCCCAATGAGGACCGGCAAAAAATTCAGCTGGACACATCTTTTCAAAACATTACATCTTATAATTAACATGCATTAAAAAGAAAGAAATACAATTTAGATTACTATACAAATCATGCAATTACATACAGCTAATTTTCATTATAGAAATTAAATAATTAGGTATACTTAGTTATGTTTTTAAACATGTATTTTATTTTCCTCGTACTTGAACTTCAAGTAGAGTGTTTAACTCGGATGAAAGGCATCAATTTAGCCTCTGACTATTGGCTTTCCAACTGCGTCCGAGCGCCAAACTATCTCGACTGAAATGAGTGCCTTTCAACCGTTGTTTAACAACAAGTTTAAACATCTGTACCATAGGGGTACATCTGTACCCCTATAGTGTAAATAAATTCGATTTCGAAACGTGACGTACGCGTTTACGTTTAGTCTCATTTTGTATTGGATTTAGAAAGAGCGCGCCAAGCGGGACGTTTTGGAAACTCAAAATCCTATACAAAATGAGACTTAACGCAAACGCGTTCGTCACGTTATGATGTCGATCAAATTTACACTAGGGGTACTGAACTTAATCGTCCGTGTTTTGTGCCTAGTAGGTAAGAAACCAGGAATTTCTGTTGCCTTAACGACGAAATGCTTTGTGAGCTAATTCACTGCCTTGCTGGTAGTTACACTCGACAAAATTAACTGAATTAGTTGGCATGAGTACAAATGGCACTTTTGGTCTACAAAAGCATTATTATATTAGCAAAGGATTATGTACCTATTTTTGGGATATTACCGGGTTGATGATGAAAACGAATACTTTTAACCAAAAATAATTTGAAATAGAGGTGGATTGTCAAAGAAAACTTTGTAGCCACAGCAAAGACCATGCCAGGATAAGCTAAGTGAATCTGCCCCCAGCGAGTTTTGGCTTGTATTTTTTTTTTTGATGATGTGGCTTTATATAAGTAGCAAGACAAGTATGCAAAATATCAGCCCCGAAATGTTATAGATTTAGTTAAAAAAAAATGATCTGAGCCACACAAAAAAATTACAACCCAAAACTCGCTGGGGGCAGATTCACTTAGCTTATCCTGGGATGGCCTTTATTGCCATCTTCCGATTCCGAACACACGATTACAACTTTTAGAACGCCATTTGACTTTGATCCTTATTCTTTCACTGATATATGTTAAATTTGTTGTGTGGGTCACCGTTCTCCTGAGTCACTTCTCTGGTAGCCCAAGAGACATTTACCACCGTAAATCACCATCCAGGAGACGATTTTTCTATACATTTTGATTTTTTTTTCTCCTTAGTATTGCAATTATTAATTTTGTAATAGAAAATAATATGAAACTGTTGATATATTACTTTGCTGATGAGTGGAAGTGGAATTGAAATTTAATTTCTTGTTTTCTGCCTTGATATTTTGCGATAATAATTTATATGTTGCAGTGCACTCCCAGCGTTAACAAAGACGTAACTGTTAGAAAAAGCTTTGGTCCACTCACTCTTAGCTTAAAACGATGAAGTTCTTATCATATATTATGTTAGAATTTTGGTACAGGCCCGAAGTAACTGAAAATGTATCTTGGCAGACTAAATTTGTCTCTGAGAAAACTAAGATGACCCTAACAATTTTACGTACATTTCGCATTTTTCAGGAGAGGAATAAATAAATTGGATTTTTATATTTTTTTATGATTCCTTGATTGCAATGACAAATCACTAAGATAGAACATGCATGAATGCGTTTTAGGGTTCCGTAGTCAACTAGGAACCCTTATAGTTTCGCCATGTCCGTCTGTCTGTCTGTCTGTCTGTCCGAGGCTTTGCTCCGTGGTCGTTAGTGCTAGAAAGCTGAAATTTGGCATGGATATATAAATCAATAAAGCCGACAAAGTCGTACAATAAAATCTAAAAATTTAATTTAACCTCCCCTACACGTAAAGTGGGGGTGAAATTTTTTTTCGCTTCAACCCTAGAGTGTGGGATATCGTTGGAAAGGTCTTTAAAAACTAATAGGGGTTTTCAAGACACATTTTTTGATAAAGTGAATATATTCGGAGATAATCGCTCCGAAAGAAAAAAAAATGTGTCCCCCCCCTCTAACTTTTGAACCATAGGTCCGAAAAATATGAAAAAAATCGTGGAAGTAGAGCTTAAGAAAGACATTAAATGAAAACTATAGCGGACATGATCAATTTAGCTGTTTTTGAGTTATCGCAAAAAGTTTTCCCTTCATAGTAAAAAGACTTACTTTAATTAGGTACTGATTATGCAAATTTGCCTATTTTTAACTCGGGTGAAAGGTACCGTTTGATCCCTTGGTTAACAATTTACTATACTTTAAGCTCCAGTTTAGCTTATTGTGACGGAAGAGTAACTACGGAACCCTACACTGAGCGTGGCCCGACATGCTCTTGGCCGGTTTTATTTAAGTAATATAGAAACTACCCAGGATACCTATTGATTACTGTTAAAGAAAATCATTCAAATCAATGAAAGTAAGTATTATTCGATAAATTGTGGGTAACCCAGGGGACACATTTTGAGTTATCGCAACATAATAAACAGCAAAAGTTATCAAAATATTAAAATTTATGTGCGGCTCGTATTCGGATACAAAAATTTAATTATGTTTCTAAGAATTAATAACAAATAAGAGTTCCAAGGTTTTTTTTTAATCTTTCTGAATGACAAAATAGTTGATCGTCCCTATTATGATGATAAAATGTTTGGATATCTGTTTCTCATTGTCAGTCATACAAAAACACATATTTGCATTATACATATTATATTGGAATGTGGAATTGCAGATGGATTATACACTGGATTAGGAATTAGGGCACTTTTTAGCCCAGAAATCATCCCTGTAAGATGGTGAAGAAGAGGACAAACTTAATATGGAGAATTACGAAGCGAGGGCGCCTAGACAAGATGACAATTACCTATATCGCCAAACGCCTTGGCGAGAAGAGAAAATGTACTGGGATGACAAATACTACGAAAAATCACGTGACTATTTTCATACCTTATTTAAGTTACGAATGGTTCAATTGGCTACTTGACAGTTTTTTGTAAATAATGTCAAACGATCTTGATTTTCCTGAGGATCAAATGTCTATATAGGACTCATAGCATTTAAGCAACACAAAGGTCAGAAATGAGAGTTAAAGTCTAACGCTCGCACTCAATGATTAAAACGCTTTTACCAAAATGATATTGTAATATGACGTCACATTACATTAGTCTATCCTAAATGTATGGAAGATTAAGAAAATTGCTATTTTGAGCCTTAAATATTGCGTTTATGTATAGTTCATACAATTTATCTTTCAATAACGCGTAAGGAATGAAATGGTACCATTATCTATTTTCTTTATAAAAGTTTAACAAAATATTTTTGTTATTTTTTTTTAAGTTTGGAGCCTCATATTTTTTATAATCTCAGTATGTCTTTTTATATTCTATTTTTTTATTATAATGGATGGCTTACTTTCTATCCATTTAGCTAAATAATCAACATGTGTCGAGTACCCAATTGCCAAAATGATATGTGCAGGTTCTATAATAGTAGCTTTACGAATAATCTTGGTTAAGAAACAAAGAATTTCACCCAGCGACATGCTTAGTAAGCTGCTTTGTTCCACGCAACATTGAATTCGTATCCGCCTCGGGCAGAAATGCACTTTAGACGCGAGTGATACAAAGCCGTGTAAAATGGAACTTACATACACAGTGCCCGCAAGGAAACGGAAAAAAATTAACAGTATATTCCGAATCGTATTCAGAGACAAAAATGGCATATAAACTTTTATTTAATTCGCCTACTTTGAGAGTTAATACCAATTTAAAGAAACGTTTTTTATTGTGTTTCAGTGCATAACGCCTTTTTGATGGAGTTGTCGCCACTACGGGACCTATTCTAGACGTACTTATTGACAGATATCAAAGTGACAAGAAACACTGAATATACTAGTTTTCCCGAAAAACAAATGTACCAATTTATACATACATCTTCCAAAAACATAAACTTATTCTTACCCCCGGAGTGACGTTTTATCACACTTGTGAATAAGGAACTAAATTTTAAGCGAAATATTTCTTAAATACGGTGACATTTCAAACATCCATAGTGATCATGGGCGGCGTTAATCGCTTACCATCAGGATCCGTCTGTTCGTCCTCTATCATAAATAAAATAAAACATTCGTCCGCCATATTGTCATGTTTTGACAGTTTACGCATCGAAGGCACATAAGCCCGTTTATCTGATGTTTTGTAAATGATCTTGCTGAGTTAAATCACTAGGCACTATGTGTCGTTCCCAAGGAAAAAGTACTACAGGGTGGCCAAATAAGAAGTATACATTTTGTTTTTAAATTTTAACTGTATTAAGTTCAAAAATTATTAGGTATTGTTTTAAAAATATATTCTTCAGGGTTGGCAAATTCATGCGAAACATAATGTCTGACATATGTCCACCTCTAACAGCAGGCAAATGTAAGCCCTTATCATCCCAATGTTCAGCATCTATTCGCACATTTTTAGGGTTCCGTAGCCAAATGGCATAAAACGGAACCCTTATAGTTTCGCCATGTCCGTCTGTCTGTCTGTCTGTCTGTCTGTCTGTCCGAGGCTTTTCTCCGTGGTCGTTAGTGCTAGAAAGCTGAAATTTAGCATGGATATATAAATCAATAAAGCCGACAAAGTCGTACAATAAAATCTAAAAATTTAATTTTTTTTAGGGTACCTCCCCTACTCGTAAAGTGGGGGTGAATTTTTTTTTTCGCTTCAACCCTAGACTGTGGGGTATCGTTGGAAAGGTCTTTGAAAACTAATAGTGGTTTTCAAGAAACATTTTTTGATAAACTGAATATATTCGGAGATAATCGCTCCGAAAGAAAAAAAAAATGTGTCCCCCCCCCCTCTAACTTTTGAACCATAGGTTTAAAAAATATGAAAAAAATCGTGGAAGTAGAGCTTAAGAAAGACATTAAATGAAAACTATAGCGGACATGATCAGTTTAGCTGTTTTTGAGTTATGGCAAAAAGTTTTCCCTTCATAGTAAAAAGACTTACTTTAATTAGGTACTAATTATGCAAATTTGCCTATTTGTTTAACTCGGGTGAAAGGTACCATATACTACACTTTAAGCTCCAGTTTAGCTTATTGTGACGGAAAAGTAACTACGGAACCCTACACTGAGCGTGGCCCGACATGCTCTTGGCCGGTTATTTATTGGCATTATCTTAGTACATTTGTGTCGAATAGTCGATTTTACTTTTTAAATTTCATCAGCTCGTTAGCATAGACACATAATTTTAGATAGCCCCACAGAAATAAGTCAAGAGCTACAAAATTTGGAGAATTTTGGGTGCCAATCACTGTCACTTTTTTTCAAAATTAATCGAGCAAACAACGTGTTTTAAACAACAGAAACATTTGAGATAAAATTGCTGGTATACATTTGGCAGAAATTATCTTCCGTATACAATTTCCAACCCTGAATAATATATTTATGAAAAAATATTTAATAAAATTTCCACTTAATGTAATTAAAATTTAATAACAAAGTGTATCATTCTTATTTGTCCACCCTGTATATTGTCGCTTGTCATAAGGACGCTTTGGCAGGCTATTCGTATAAGACACGAGCAAATTTTGTCCTTATGGTAAGCGAAAATGTGGTACCTTGAGAACACCCACGAGTATTATGTAGTTAGAGCTAATAATTTATTTTCACATCACCCATTCGAAAAAGGGCTTTTTCTTCCCTGCTAAAAGGAATCGAGGTGGCAATTGTTGGCTGTTAATAGAACACGATTTTATTACTTTTTTGCATATTTTTTTTTTGCTGAAATGATATTTTGGAAGATAATAATTTCCTCGTCGGTGATGGGAAAAAAGTAGGTATTTGTCACATGGTAGCATGATTATTTCCTCCTTGGGCGCACACTTGAATCCCTCACTAAGCTCGTAAATATGACATTTTACTCCCTTGTGACACAATCTACTATTAATAGGGTTGTTTCCATTTTTTTGAAACGCTTGTATTACGTTCTACATTAACTAAAAGTTGCCCTAAAATTCAACTTTTATACTAAAAACGGCTTTAAATATGTTAAATTAACAAAATATATTTTGACAGATGCTTTCGCGCCCAAAACGCTCTTTGAAAATTGTGTGACGTCACAGTTTACGGTTTGACACAAAACTACATACATACATAGAAGATACAAACTGTCAACTGACATTTGTTTGTCGCCTAACTGTCAACAGTGTCAATCCGAGAGTTGTGACGTCATCGAGATCTTCAATGACGTTTCGAGTTTGGTCACGTCACGTGTGCCAAAAGATATTTTAAATTCAATATTTACAAAAATATGGTCATTACAGGTCCCCTAAAAGTAGTTTAACATGTTCTTATAATCCAAAAGAATTTATTGGGATACAATTCTGCCCTAAGATTTGTAGATGGAAACAACCCTATTCTACGACCGTTACTAGTAAAGGAAGAATTTGTTTTAAATTAGTTTTTGAATTGTGCAATTGTATTTTGCACGCATGAAAAAAGTCAAAAGGCCTTGAGCTGACAACTTTCCTTCAATGATCAGTAAAATGGTAAGTTGTAGGAGGGCAATTCCAAAGTACATTGTGACATCAAAATGATGTCAACCGCCTGTGCGTCTCTCGCTATCTATAATACAGTTAGGTTCGAAACACACGCGCGACTGACATTCATTTACAGCGTGTATTCTTGATACGACCACATAACCAAAGGATAGTTAGTTTAGGCTGTAATTAACACACTTTCTTATGTTTATTGTTTTTTCTTATGTTTCTTGTGTTTGTTGTTTATGTTTTATGGTCAATTTTTATTTTTCCATATATGTAAAATAATTCAGTACACCTAGTGTAAATAAATTCGATTTCGAAACGTGAAGTACGCGTTTGCGTTTAGTCTCATTTTGTATTGGATTTAGAAAGAGCGCGCCAAGCGGGACGTTTTGGAAACTCAAAATCCTATACAAAATGAGACTTAACGCAAACGCGTTCGTCACGTTATGATGTCGATCAAATTTACACTAGGGGTACAGGAAACAATGTATCACTACTTTGTCTTAACTCAAAACGTCGCATTTGATGACGCGACTCACGCGACGTAATAACTGTCACAAGTGACCATGATGTACGAAATACATTGCCGCTCGAAATGCTTTTGTTTTATAAAAAAATATTATCTATGCTCTGGTTGTTAAGACTCAGGTGTCAGCTTACGTGAGCGAATAACTCGCGAACGCGAAGCGGCGCGGGTGAATTCAATCCTTTGATACCGATGTACACAATACGACACTTCCATAAGTGTCCTCCGTGGGCGATCTCGTTGTGAACGCGAATGCCGTTGGGCCGCCGCGCCGCGCCGCGTCGCATTGCGAGTTATTCGCTCACGTAAGCCACTACGTAAGGCCCTCAGCACACAGAGCGTAAGCGTAAAACGTTAGGAGGGATTATTCGACGCTCATGAGACACGTAGAGTTCTGGGCACCAAGCGTCGCATAAGCGTTATCGTTTTACAAGTGAAATCTCATTAATTGAAATCAGGGCGTCACGTCACTGAAATCAGATGTCTTCTGTGGATGTATCGACGATTTTACTTTCTCGTCAGATGAAGGAGATTTTTTTATTGTTTGATCATGTCAGAAGTTGATCATCGCGAAAACTTAAATAGGTATATACCAGCGCTTTTGTCTAGTCAAGAAACCTATAATAACGATGATTACTGTATGAAAATCACGCACTCCATATTAGAAAGCTTAAAAAGCTCTCAAAAAAATAAAAGGCATACAATCTTATCTGAGAAAGCACTAAAACTTATGAAAGAAAGAAGCCAGTTACAAAGAAAATCAAAACTCACTGAAACTGAAAAGATAGAGCTAAAGGAACTCTACAAATCAGCAAACAAAGAAATAAAAAGATGCTATGACTTACACAGAACTACAACCATTCAAAGACACTTGGACAAATCCAGATCTATGAAAAAAGCCTATAAAGAATTAAATAAATCTAAGAAATGGATTCCATCACTCCAGCTAGGCTCTACGAGCACTAGTTCCAGAACAAGTATTATAAACACAGCAACAGACTTTTATGCAAAGCTCTATAGCCAACCGGAGTCATCAACGCCTCATACTGTTAATATTCAATGCGAGGATTCCTCCGCAACTCAGGAGTTCTCTGAAGCTGAAATCCTGAAGCAAATAAATAAACTAAAGTCAGAAAAAAGCTCAGGGCCCGATGGTATCAATAATGAATGTATTAAATTTGCAAAAACACTACTATTAACACCTATCACGATCCTTTTTAATAAAATACTAGCTGAAGAAACGGTGCCACACTTATGGACAAAATCAGAAATTATCTTACTGTACAAAAAAGGTGATCCAGCAGACATAGGGAATTACCGACCGATAAGCCTCATGCCATGCCTTTACAAGTTATTCGCATCCTGCCTACTTGCACGAATATGCCCAGACATTGACGCACACCAACCCATCGAACAAGCCGGCTTCAGAAGCGGATACAACACAGCAGATCATATCCAAGTAGTTAACCTGATAATAGAGAAGTACCAAGAGTTCCGAAGACCGCTATATTTAGCCTTAATAGACTATAAAAAAGCTTTTGACTCTATATCTCACAACAGTATCTGGGAAGCATTAAGGACGCAAAATATAAACAAAAAAGTACATAAATATTCTAAAAAACATATATACCAACAGCACAAGTAGAGTCAAGCTTGACAGAACAGGCGAAACAATTAACATAAATAGAGGCGTCAGACAAGGGGACCCAATTTCACCGAAACTATTTATCGCAGTCCTTCAATATATTATGAAAGACCTACCATGGTCTAACCTGGGTATCAACATGAAAGGCCAGTATCTAAATCATCTCAGGTTTGCCGATGATTTAATCCTTTTCTCAGAGAGTTCGTGTCAGTTACAACTTATGATGAATGACTTATACCAAGCTAGTACAAAATAGGGCTAGAAATTAACCTCGATAAGACAAAAATCATGACTAACCATTATAAAAACCCTATCTTGATATACAACACGTCTGTCGAATATGTAGAAAGCTATGTCTACCTAGGCAAACAAATATCCTTTAAAAAAGAGATGAATATAGAAGAAGTAGACAGAAGATTAGCCATAACGTGGAAGAAATATTGGTCCCATAAAGAAGTACTCAAATCGAATAGTATCCCGCTATCATCGAAAAAAATTGTTATGGACTCGGACATTTTGCCATGCCTCACCTATGGCTGCCAAACTTGGACCTACGATCGCAAGACTCAAAATAAAATCCAGACCACCCAGAGACGAATGGAAAGAAGCTACCTTAATATAAAGTTAAAGGACAGAGTCAAGAACACAGACATACGTAACAAAACCAAACTTCATGACGCCTTAACATTTTGCCTGCAAAGAAAATGGAAGTGGGCAGGCCACGTAGCTAGATACAGCGACGATAGGTGGACAAAAAGAGCAGTAGAGTGGACCGGTCCTAGAGGCACCAGAGCAAAAGCCCGACCACGCGCTAGGTGGGCCGACGAAATAGAGAAGGTAGCTGGAAAAGGGTGGATACAAGTAGCGAGAAATAGAACAACCTGGATTTCTTTGGAGGAGGCTTTTACCCGAAGGGGGTCCACACAGATTTAAATTAATATAAATAAATAAAAATAATAATGTAATACACAATAATAATAATAGGATTCTTAAAATATTAATTTTATTCACAAATAATTAAATTATTGCATGTTATTGATATTTTCCCTTTAAATTTTGTTTAAATGTATTATTAATTATTGTACTTAGCATGAAAGAATCAATTTATCAATGGTAATATTTATGTGTAATTTAATTTAAGTCAATCTGTATGGAATTAATAAAGCTCTATTCATTCATTCATTCATTCATTCATGTCAGAAGTTATGTTTATTACAAGCGTAAAAAACTTCGTAATACAGGCGTATTACGCTACGCCTGTCGTAATGACGACAGAAATCTCACACGCCATGCTACGACGACTCTTCGTGTGCGGACTTGTTTGAACTTGTTCGTGCTCGTAGCGCTCTCGTTCTACGCGCGTATTACGATACGCTTACGCGTCTCTTTACGCTTAACCTCCATGTGCTAAGGGCCTAAATTAAAAAAAAATTAGAGTCGTTTTATAGCACTAAAACATACGTCTAGTTTAGGTTTGCGTTTATATCAAATATATACACTGTAGATATAATTTGTCACAATGTACGAGTAAGTTCGTAGGTATAAATAATAGCGTGTTTGAAAGCAGAGATTTCAGCCGTAGCGACCAACCAGCGACACGCTTTGCCGTTCCGCGCCAAAGAACATTGAATTTGTTGCCTGGCACGCGCGCAAAATGCAATTTTGGTGGAATTACGTGACACACAAGTGATATAAATGCATGTAACTATTGAATCATGCCTATTACTACTAGTATTATAATATATGATCTGTGCTATTACCTAACTAGACATGAAAGTGTTTACTCAACTTATTTTCGTGAAATTTTGTGAGCATAACTATTAGATAATAATTAAGTATTTTATTTTGTCAGATCAGATTTTTGATATTTTTTTTTCTGAAGATTTTTGACGTTATGTTAGTGAAACAGTATTTTTGCTTTCGAAGCGATTAATTTGAAAACTTTTCGATTAATCAAAAAGCTTTTTTTAAACCTAACCTTTTTTTAACCTTATTTTTAAAGTCTTGATGGATAACATATGATGGCATGATGAAAAATACATAGATTTTTCCGCTTTTGTATGAAGTACATATTCGGTTCACAAATACATATGTTCCGAAATGGCTGTCACATACGGGTAGATAGACGTCCGGACGGACAGACGAACATAACGAAACTGTAAGGTTCCGTTTTTGCCATTTTGACTACGGAAGGCCGAATGCCCGGAGCGTAAGACAGTTGCGCGCTTCCCGCAACTTCTCCAACGGCCCTATTCGAAAAATGCAATACGGAAAAGATATGAGATCGTTAAGTTCTGGTTTAGATATAGATAAGTTCTCAATTAGATATCGTTTGTATGTGGTATAATTGACAGAAGCTGCACGATTCGGATGACCAATGTCACTTTGACGTTAGAATATCTTTGAAAGATCTTAGTCAGTGTTGCCAGATGGGTTTTGCGTTCCGTTACGTGCACCTCTTAAAAATAGTACGCAAATTCAAGTTGAGTACGCAGTATAAAATTTACGGTGCGTTCCTAAATAATATTAATCGGAAAACCACCGAATTTTATCGCTACTATAAAAATGTTGAAAATAGAACTTCACATATTTCGATAAAATATTTCTTGTTTAAGGAGACTCAATTCAATGCAAATTTGCCAACGGTGGCGTTTCGAAATGTAATACCGTCGCGGCGTCTGTCATACTTCGGTCTACTTAAACACGCTGCACGCTGCTGCGACGCGTCAGGGCCTACCGCGAACCACGTTCGACGTGTTGCCTCTCTGTCGCACTTATAAATTCGTACGTAAGTATGACAGGGAGGCAACACGTCGAACGTGGTTCGCGGTAGGCCCTCTGTTCTGTGATTGTTAGGCAAACACAAACATTTTTTTTTACAACGGACGCCCACGAGTATTCCTCTGCGTTGAAGTCATTGTTGAAGTTTGAAAACTCATAAAGTTTTGTTTTGTGAGTGAAACCGTGAATAATACTAAATAAAAATGTGTGACAGTGATCACAGTGATGAAAATATGTTGCCCACTACTCCTCAGGAAATATTAAAGCCTTTTCCGTTTATGTTGTTCCGTTGTTTGCTATTTTGACAACTTGAAAAGTTTTATCGGCAGTTTGCGTGTTATTACTGTGAAGTGTTTGGCCAAACCGCCGCTACCACTTTTGAAAGGATGCCACCCAAAAATCCAAAAATGTAAGTTACACAAAACAAAAAGAATTTATTTGCAGAAAAATATAGCTATTTGCCAGTTCCTTTGATCGTTAACTTATGTGACTGTTTTTTTTCAGTCGCTCGAACGCAGCACAAATTAGATTGCTCGTTGAATACATGTCACAGCACACCCGGTTCGCCAACCGGGAATTTGACGGGCCTCTAAGGACCCCAGAGGTACGAGGCGCAATGGGAGGCCCTTGCACAGGCCTTAAGGGAGCACGGGCCCAATAAGTCAGTGCAGGCATGGAAAGTGGTAAGTAAATATGCTTCCCATAGTTAAGATTTCCATCACTTAGTCCGCATAGAAGTCTTCCTAAACAAGACACTTTTTTATATATAATATTGAATGAAATTACAGTGCAATCTGTGCATAGTAATAAAATGAAGTACCTATAATAACTAATAAAATTAACATCTTAATGATTACTGAGGTCATGATAATGCAGGTCAAAGAGTCAGTTGCTTATTATAATGTTTTCTAAAAAAGGTATTTAATATGTATAGTTTTGCTGTAGTGACCCACTAGGCTAAACCGGTCGTCGAACATTTGATTTGATTTTAATTTCTTAATAATATTTATGAAGTGAGTAATCTAAGCTTTCTTATTTCTCTTTGCTTAAACTAAGATCATGAAGAGTTTATTGTGTCTTGTTTATTGTATCTGTTGAGTTAATGTCAGGCTAAGTAGTTTCTAAAAGTACTTTGCGATACAAGTGCAAAAAGTAGGAAATTACCTTTTTGCATGTATATTGTACATACAACGTCTTACAGTACATATGGCACTTTTCAATATATGCATGTATAGTGCTAGTTACTGCACTAGGGCGGTAAAGTAGCACAATATGTATTGCAATAGTACATTACGATACAAGTGCGAAAAATAGTTAATTTATTTATTTAATTAAACCTTTGGGAAACAAACAGGCAAAAACAACACACATAGTTAATCAGATTACACATCCACAAGCCAAACAGTTTCCACTAATGAGTAATAACAATTATGTTGCTCAGAAATTAACATTAATATCAAAACATGCAAAACTCAAATAACTCAAACTGTTGAAAACAATATTAACAAATTGGCAAGTATGCTGAAATATAGTAACTAATCAATATTATTATTAGCTGTACATTTTATTACAGAAACAAACTGTTGTAATGATAAATGGAATATATCAATATCAGAAAAAATTTCATTATAAGTTCTACACGCTCTAGCTAAGAACTTATTTCTTGCATATGTAGTACGACCAAAGTTAATTGCAAATAGGTTTGTGGAGCGAGTTCGCCGATCAGGACATCGAATTGAAATTTTAGACAAAAGATTGGGAGAATCAATAAGGCCATGTATGATTTTGAACAAAAATATCTGATCTCGAATTTCTCTACGGGGTTGAAGAGAGAAATTGTCAGGGCAAAAAGATTTAAATTTATATTAAATTTCATTGTTCTGATAAATTTGTTCTGAATTTTTTGAATTGTGTTAATGTGAACATTGAAATGAGGATTCCAGACTGTAGTAGCGTATTCTAAGTTGGACCTAACAAATGCGTTAAAGAGAAGTTGCAGAGTCTTAGGGTTTGTAAAATCCCTGCTTTGTCGGAAAATGAATCCCAACATTCTGTATGCTTTTGCTGAAATTTTGTCAATATGTGAAATAAATTGTAGTTCGCTATCAAGATTTAACCCCAGGTCCTTCACTTCAGACACAACCCTTAAATTTTTGTTGTTTAATGAATAATTATACTCTATCTTATTGCGTTTTCTTGTAAATGTAATGGCACAGCATTTTTCGACATTCAAGTACAGTTCATTCATAGAACAATATAAACTCAGTCTATCAAGATCAGCTTGAAGTTTCATACAATCATCACTTGATTTAATAATGGTGTATATTTTAGTATCGGCATATAATAACAAGTCAGAAAATTTGAAACGAGTGGCGATAAATTAAAACACGACTGAAGGGAGTGTTTTAAATTGACACGAGTTGCGAATTACCTATTCGCACATGTATCGTACAACGTTTTACAGTACATAAGGTACCCTTTAAATGTTTGACACAGTAACGTAATATGGTAATTTTCGCACTAGTGCGGTAAAGTAGTACCATATGTACAGTCAGCGTCAAATACTTCGTAGTACACCATACTAAATATATGGTGTACCGAACTATTTGGCTACTTTGGTTGCTACAAAGTATTTGACGCTGACTGTACTGTAAAAGCTGTTTTAATACTATTAATAAGTATAGTTAGTGTATTAATTTTGCCATAATCGCATGCAGTTATGACTATGGGTATAAATATTGTTGAATTTATATAGCCGAGTCCACACAGAGCGACCGAGGAGGCGCGTGCGTTTTCCTTGCCCGAGCGCACGTCTACACTGGCCAGTTTGTGCGTGAGAATATTGCCTTACGCGTATGCTCGCTCTGTGTGGACCCGGCTAATCATGTATAAATGACAACAGATTTTATTCTCTAGGTGGGCACCTGCTCCCCGCTGGCGACACCCTTGCAGAAGCTAGCATTTTCAGATATATTTACTTTTTAAGTTTTTGGTTTGGTTTAACCGGAATTATTTTTACCCGACTATGAGAATGGGAAGGGTTATGATTTTAGCAGTCTACGTATGGATGCCGTATATATGCCGGTATGTTTTGTTGTGTATAAATTACTAATCAATTTTGGTGAATGAGGTGTTTATAGGTTCATTTTTATGGGGTGACATAGACTACATAATAATATTTAACTGACTTTGGACAAGGAAGAGGTGCTTTACTAAAGCGCTTTAGTTAAGAAAAAAATCATAGTCGGGTAAAAGTTTTTACAATCTTTTGCTTGTTTTCATTCTTATAACAAATATTTTAAACTTGCATGTGCTCATTGCCTCAGATTGACGACTACGTTGAGTTTTCGGGTGCTGGGAACAGTGTGGCTGGCAGCACGTTTTCTGCCACTGCTGAAAATCTCGTTGTTGTTTCAACAACCGCCACCGTTACTGCGGCCTTGCTCAGCGAACAACCCCACTTCTCCACCTCTCATTTGTCCTCGTCTCCCTCTCCTTCTGCCAGCCCTATACGCTCCACGCATTCAGTACTGCCCACAAGTCCTGGACTACCCGAACGTCCCTCTCTTGCCGCCCTTTCCGCCCGCTATGCCCGTCCCGCCCTTCTCGCTCGTTCCGCAATAACCGCCCAACCCGCACGTCTTGTCCTGCCTGCACGTCAAGTACACAGCTCTGTGTACGTGGATCCGCGCCCTGCACGCGTATCCACGTACACAGAGCTGTGTACTTGCCCCGCAACCGCACGACGGAACCGGCACCTTCGACAGCACAATTTAATCATCTGCAGCATGAGCATGATAATATTTTAAGAGTAATTAATTAATTTATGAACTAATAATTCTGTTTTAAGATCAGGTTGAGTACGAGAAACATTGTTTATTTAACTTGGGACAAGAAAAACAGTAACTTGGCAGTAAGAATGCATACATAAAGCCTGTAAGCTCCATACTTGACGTACCATTCCCTACAAGTGTTTCTCTTGCCTCCATATTTCGCTTACCCCATCTGACCTTATTTGTATTGATAAAACATACAAATAATAAATATATATATACGCGAGCAATCGCAAAATCTACATTTCGGGATTTCTCGTATCGTACAGTGCCGTTTAAATAAAATAACACCACCAACTACCCATAAGAGGGTTATTATGAAACTTATAATTAACATGCATTTTATTGAAAGGCTGGAATTTTATTTATCTTGAAATCTTGACCATGGTCATATGTTTGACTGGACGGCACACGGCAATGTTATTATTACTAATATATTTCATAACACTAGACTTATTCAATCCTAAGTAACCTATTAGCTTCTCATTCGTGTGCGGTATATATCAGCGTTTGGTAGTATCATAATAGTCAAATCTGGTGTTGGTTGTTGTTAATAGTTAAATGTTCATAAAATTTGACAACTTATTATAGTTATATTTTGTGTGAGTCAGTTATCATAACAGAAATAAGATATAAAGCTGTTAATACCGTAAATTGTGTATGGATATGTTTGACTCAAATTCTGTATTCCCACAATAAGTAGGTATACGGGGAGCCCGTAAGAAATCAGTGGTATATGAAGGCTTTCTTGTGCAACTTTAGTATGAGCTGGGACAAGTAAATGTAGTTATGTAGAACAGATAATCTCCATTGTGGTAGATGGCGCTATTTATTATGTGCTCTGTGATACCACTTAGTTTAAACTTGCTATAACATATTTTATGTTGACAGGATATCCTGAACGAACTGAAAATTTTTAATGAGGCGCAGAAACAAAAATGGAGTGTTTTGAAGGAGGGGCACGACTTGTTGGCGAATCGGTAAGACTTTTAATACTGATATCAAAGAAAATTTGAAACAGGTGGATTCTCAAAGAAACCTTTGTAGCCACAGTAAATTTACTGCAATTTTTCGACACATGATTAAAACTTTTAGAACGTCATTTGACTTTGATCCTTATCCGTACACTGATATGTGTATAATTTGTTAAATATCAAAAAGTGGCGTCATCATCAAAGGCCCGGGCCGGGTTATGCCCGGTAATATGGCGCCCCTTTCTGATATTTAACAAATTTGACACATCAGTAAAAGAATAAGGATCAAAGTCAAATGGCGTTCTAAAAGTTTTAATCGTGTGCCTAAAGATGGCAGTAAATCTGCTGTAGCTACAAAATTTTCATTGACAATCCACCTCTATTTCAAATTTTCTTTGCTCATATCAACTAACAAATAAACGTATTATTTATTGTTTAAGTAGTATGTACTAGTAATAACACGCGAACGAATGAACAAGCACTCCTACCCTGAGGTTGAACTACCTGACTAATTATAGGTTCATCCTCTGACCTTTCCAAGGAGCAAGATCTTATTTTCGTGTATGAGAGCCTTTGGAATACAATATTATTAACGCCCGAATGAGTGCTACCGCGTTTAATTTCGCCACTAGGGGTGCTAGTGTAGACGGAGGTCTTTCGAAATGTCAAATGCATAGCTTTTTTATCGTGAATTTCTACTCCTCATTCATAATTGTGGTAAATCTTATTTCATCTTTGATTAGTTAGTCACCAAACAAAAGTAACTCAAATAGCCGGGTCCACACAGAGCGAGCATACGCGCCAGGCAACTTCCTCACGCACAAAACGGCCAGTGTAGACGTGGCTCGGACGAGGCGGAGCGCGCGGTTTCCTCGCCCTAGTGCGCCGCCTCGGCCGAGGCACGTCTACACTGGCTGGGATTACCATCGAATCGTCTAATGTCGGTTTTGTTCCTTTGGGTTTGTTGTACCTAGTGACATGTTTTTTAAACGATTGCAACGCCATCTGCGAGTTGCTCGAGAGACTCAACTTACACACATATATGGATGTGGCTTCAAAAGTAATCACCGTTAATATCTCGTACCTTGAATAAAGGACCCACTTCTTAATTATTATTATAAATTATATTTTGGTATTGTTCCAGTATTAACACATTGGAGGACACCGAGATTATTGAGAATTTGGAAGACACAGTTATAATGGAAGAGGAAGACGTCTGAGCTAAGCGCTGTCCTCGCACCCTCCGTCTAGTTTACGTTTGCGGCCATATCAAAAATACACACCGTATGTTTATTAGGGTTCCGTACCAAAAAGGTACAAAAGGAACCCTTATGGTGCTATTGCTAAATATCTCGAGAAGTACTTAAGCTATCGATGTGAAATTTGGAATAGTAATGAATAACGCTGACCCAAACATATTGGATGTGTATTTATTTTATTTTATTTGTAAGTATTAATAATGGAAAATTCCCAATATGAAGAGGGGGTAAAATTGCAAAGTCTAGTTAAATAGGTCAAGTGGGGTATCATTTGAAAGAGCTCAAATTGAAAATTACAAAACAATTTTTTATTTTCATTGTGAAAAAAAAATTTACGTATGAAGGAAAATGTGAAAATAATACCATCCCCCCCCCTCTCATCTCCGAAGTTTAAGAATAAAAATTGTTTTTTTTACATTGGTCAAGTCTTTCATGAGAAAATTTGAAGTTTGTACGGAACCCTCGGTGTGCGAGGTAAACGAACTCGCACTTGACCGGTTATTCTTATTGCCCATAAGGCCCGTCCTTAGATATATGTCAATGATTACGGTGATCTCGAAAATGGCTCAAATGATTTCAATTAAATTTGTTATATGGGGGTTTTCGGGGCGTTTTTGAGTTTATACCTATTTGTTTTCCGAGCAAAAGGAATTAAAGTTTACTGATTTTGAAAACTGTGTTTTATTAGTAAAATAATGTTCTGATTACATTTCTTGAAAGAAAATACATACTTATTTAGTATATTACTACATAGAGCGGGAAAAAGGGATTTGGTTCATACACATTTTATAATATGGTTAACTCTTTCCCATTTTTCCTGTAGCCATAACAAAGTTAAGGGAATCTAAAGCATTGCGCATTTTTCTACGTTTTGTATATTAGGTAGGTATTTGTATCAGAATAAAACATAGTAATAAGCAAAATATGTATTTATTAGACGCGCACGCTTTTCCTGCGCCACTCTTAATAGTAGTCCGTTTTGCGCATGACGATGAGGAAGTTCTTGAGGAGCGTCTTCATCAATATCTCCTACGATTTCCTCGGGAACATTTCTGCAAGAAAAAGGAGAACATCGGTAAGAATATTAGAATTTAAAGAAGAAATCTAATCATCACTATAAAGAGTAAAAATGTGTAACTTTCTTCATCAATCGCTGAACAACGAAATTTATTCCATTTGCCCTTATCTTCATTTAATAGGGAATATTACGCGAAACGCTGCGTAGGGGTCACAACTACCACAATCCATCACAATCTGAGGGCCTCCGCTAGCTGACGCGGATTATCCGAACGGACGCCCCGTCTAATAACAAATTGTATGAATAGCGCTAAGTGGCGCGGGCGCGTGCGACGGATTTGGCGGGAGCAGGACCCGCGAGCGTGCGCACGCGGCGGGCGTCCGCGTCAGCTAGCGGAGGCCCTGAGGGTCTACCGCGAAACAAGAAAATTTCGTTACTTATCTAACCTCTCTATCACTGAAGAGAATCTGCAATGTTAAGCTCACTTACCTATAATGTTGCATTATGTTGTATACTACGCAACATGCATTTATTATTGACGATGCCTTCGTCGGGCTGTAGTGTAAGACGCGGTCGTGGCCCAGGCACCGGAATACGTTTTTGAGGTACCCATTGGTACGCTTGATCGTGTTGCGCACGCGACAGTGCCAGACCGTGTACCTACCTTGCTTCTGGGCTTCCCGGGGCAGGATTCAGCACTGGCGTCATGAGCCATGGCTCAAGAGCATACCCCGAGTCACCTGAAATTATTATTTTTTGGTTACATAATACTTAATCATCTGAACAACTAACGAAACTTCCCCCTTGCTTATGCCTTTTTTACATTATGATAGGTATATTAACTTAGTCATGAACTATTTATTCTGTGGTCGTGATCTTAGTACATTTACTAACATGCACTTGCCCCATTCCAATAACCCGGGGTTAACCGGTTAAACCGTTAACCCAATGTGAAATTGTACTGGTAACATGGTAACTCCAGGGTTAACCAGTTAACCCCGAGTTAGTGAAATGGTGCAAGTGGTGATAAGGGATTTAGAAACAGCGCGCCAAGCGGGATGTTTTGGAAACTCAAAATTCCATACAAAATGACAGTTAACGCAAACGCGTACGTCACGTCTCCCCATCGAATAAATTTACACTAGGTACAGATACACAATTTTCTGCTTACCCAGAAGGAAATACTCCCCAATGTGGCCATTGTACAATCTTCTTAATTCATCCTAAATGGACGAATTGTTAAATATGAAAGAGTCGTGCACACGGCCAGGAAACCTCGTGTTTACTGCCAAGATCTTACAGTTGACATCTGCAATCTGAAGATATAAGGTTATTTATATTCTTATTTGAGAATTGGTGACAACCAAGTAGTAACATATAAGTTATTATTTTATGGTTTAAGAAATTTATTCTCAAAAAGAATTTACAAAATTCGCTTACTTGAGAATACAATATTTATATAATATATCTTAGGACTAACATGCAGACAATGTAAGATTAATCGATACAAAATTTTAGTTAGGTTACAAAGTGGGTAGAATAGAAAAGAAATACTTAACTAGCCGACTTGGATAACTTAACTCGGGGCCGATTTTTCAATCCCCAGATAAATCGCCGAATAGTTATCCCACCGATAAAAATAACTGACTGTTTATTTGTTGGTTAAAGATTTTCAATTTTTCATTCCTTTTTTATCCAGAGAATAGTTATCTGTGGTCTTAGCCAGCTAACTTCGTTTTAAACAAGTGTGAGCAGGATGCAAGGATACAGAACTCAACATGTTAGAGTGAAACAGAAATACAACGCTTATTTGACATTTGGCGTTTGTTGCCAAACCAAACATAACCTATTACATTACTATTATTACCCGCGTAATATACGTACGACAGTGTCGTGTTATTTTATTATTAATTAAAACCGAGTTGTTTTGTGATCATTGCATTGAAAAATAAGCGATATGAAGAAACGTGAACGTTTCTCCAGCTTTGAGAAATCGAAAGTGCATTTATTAACCGAATTTTTAATAATAAATAAATAATATATATATGATATAAATTTATTTATATTTTTATGCTACATATATTAATAAAAGCAGATCAAGAATATAGTTTGCTTTAGATATTTACTTTTTAATACATTAGTACTATTATTGTTGTTAATATTAATATTTTTCTATTAACATTCTAAATTTTATTCTAGTATCTTATAATATACTCGTATTTTATATACGGCGTCAATATCCATTAGGTTAGGTAGCCAGTTCAAGGTTGTAACATAACCTAAAACGTCCAACTTAACAGAGCGATAGGTACTAACTGGCTCTTGAACGGACAGATAACTTTATTCCTCCGTTAAGGGATTTATTCCTCAGTTAACTGCTATCTGACTGTTGAAAAACTGAAGTTGCCGCTATCTGTAGAATAAAACCTATCTGACTGTTTAACTGGGGATTGAAAAATCGGCCCTCGTACAAGTAACTATGGTGCATTCCCAGCGCTTACCTAGCGCATGTGAGTTTACGCAATCAAGTATATGTGTGACTTCCAATTAAGCGCGGTTAGTAGGAATTGTGAGTCGCGTTATATTGGTTTACCAATTATGCGTCCGTCAGCGGGGCAATGAAAACTCGTTGCGTGACAAATGTCGGCGAGCTACGAACCAGTTAGCATGGAGAAGTCAATTGGTTATTATAACGCAAGTCACAGAGTATTACATAGTATTTGTTATAAATAATATAACAAGTTACAATTATTTACGGTATTTCGTTTATATATCATTTCATTTATATATATATATATATTTTTCATTTATAGTAGTTGTAACTTTTTTTATTTATAGTATAGTTATTTTGTTAATGTATATTATTTTTATGTAATTTTATGGATAAAATAATAAGTAGGGAAATAAAGTTTTTGCATTTATCATTTTAGTTTATTGTTATTTATGTTTATTTTAGTATATTGTTTAATAGTATAGTTTGAATTAGTATTGTTTACATATGAATATTAACGGTTGTAAGACATATAGGATACATGTAGTAATATAGTATATATATTGAATATGAAATTACATGCGTGATTTTTTTCGGATATTATTATTTTAAAGTATAATACTTAAAAATAATATTTATTTGGATTAATTGAAAATGTATTTGATTATATGTACGTACTATTTGCTTAACAAATATACATGCACAGGCTCATTTAATTATTACATTATTTATTATATAGAATTTTAGGTGCTTGTTGAAGCTAGCCATGGATTTCGATTCCAGTATGTTTAGTTGAAATCTGGTACGTAATATTAGCTATATTAGTATATATATGAGTTTAATTTTACACCGCCGGAGTCTCCGTCACCGTTACTTGTACATGATTTTTGCATGTGAAGATAAAATTTTTGGTATGCCCTTTACATATTTGATGTATAAGTTTGGCTCACCATTAGATATTCGAGCTTGAAGTTCTTCTTTTACACTTTTTAGAAAGTCTCTCTGGTAGGGCGTTTGGTCCGAGTATATTTTAACATTATGTATTTTATTTTTATTTCGGAGTATGTTGTTCACTGTAGCCTTTGATGCAAAGGTCGCCTTTATTGGGCGAACTTTGTTTTCGACGTATTTACCTAGGCGAATGATCTGCAGAGGATCAGGGCAGTCGTTATATATTGTTTTTATAATCTTTTCAATTTCATATTTGTCAAGGACATCTCTATCAGCAGCCTCGGGACCTGCTTCTTGGATACCGACTATAATGATATTCTTATCTCGAATGGATCGCTGTTGACATTCTGCAACGAGCTGATTGTAACTGTCAGGCGTTAACGCAATGGGTGCTCGTGTAACACTTGATCTAAGTGACTGAAGATCCGTTTCTATTACCTTCACTTTATTTTCGGCGGCCGTTACAGATGTGGTCAAGTTTCTTACATCGGTCTTTAACTGGTTCTGTTCGGCACTCATAGTGTCAATACTACTCGATATGTTACCAATTTGATTTTTAATGGTACTCACATCCTGGCAGAGCTTTTCTATATTTTCTGTTTGGGTTTTACTAGAAAATTTTAGTAAAGTCATCATTTCAGCCATCTGCTTTTTTAAATCTGCCATTTCCATTAAAAGGTCACCAGAAAAATCAGACAGTTTACGTTTATTACGAAAACCTGGTCTTTGTAAATCTAGTTCAGTACCCACTGCAAGGTTTGATTGTGATCCGCTGAGTTCACGGCTGCCACTAACACCGCCTCCATTTGGTGGTTGTAGTAAACTCAAACTCATTATAGCTCCGTGGCGCTTGAGCGATCAAAGTGCGGACTACGGCTTGAATCTGATAAGGAATGCACTGTTCGTAACTGTGATTTGAGTTTTAAGTTATTCGTGATAGGGTCCACAATATAACAACGGTGTATTTTATTTATTCTTTGCACAAAATTGTAACACGTCTGCACTGTACCGCACGCAAGTCGCTACTCCTTTTTTAATGAATTATTATAATCAATCTAGATTAGGTACATCATTATCTTAGTCGATTTGTGTTAGATTGTCCCATAGTATTTATATTTCTTTATTTAATTATAATATACATACATTGTGGTCAGTGATGAGGATTTTATGATTAATATAAAAAAATCATTATTTGTAACTAAAATTGAAACTTACTAGCTGTACATTAAGAGCGTGAACGCCTTTCCGATTCAGATATTGCACTCCGTGTGGCACAGGTGGGAAATATTTTCACTTGAGTGCAGTCTACTGCACCCAAGATATTTGGCAGACCATATGCATCCTCAAATCCTGAGGCAACTGATCGTCGGGACCGATCAGTTCCAGGAAAAACTATTATCCATTGGTCTTTAAGTCTGTAAAAAGGAGCATATTTTAGATGGCACGTTTTAGAACTTAACCTTAGTCAAACCTAGCTAGTATTGCAATTCCAGATTATGTATCCAATGTAACTAACTACCTGAACATAACTATCAAACAATACCTATCTCATTACACAATACATCAACACTGATGCTTATTCAAAAAAGTAAAAACTACTAAGATAGCCCTAGTATACTCTCACAGTTTTTGATGCCTAGTAGTTCAGTGGTCCAATGAACATACCTTCTGTTCACAGCATCTACAAATTGTTCGAGATACTGTGGCTTACAGTCGTCTGACCAATAGATAAACCATGATCCTGACCAGTCCCGTGTTGATAATTGCCATCAGCCAGCAGATGTAATGCTGTTAGAATCTTATTTAAGTAGTTGTACACAGCTTAATTATTTAAGTAAATATTTTCGCTTAAGAAATATTTAAATTTTAAGGTATAATGTAGCACCTCTGTTATGTTATAAACAACAATTTCACCCAAATATTTGTATCAGCTAATTTTGTGCGATTGTGCGGTATCTTAACATACAAACTTTTGGTACTATATGAGCAACACTGCAATATTATAGCTTTACCTTAAGGTGAGATGGCAATCCATCACCCTTGTGAGGCTGGAGGTCGGCGTTGAGTTCTTCACAAATATACATATAACACTAACTCCTTTCGTACTCTGTATATATGACGGAACTCTTCGTCCGGCATATCAAAGGGGTTTGCAGCGTCCCTCAAAGATCGTCGCTGAATCCTTCTTCTTTCTTTTTCCTCTGCAGCAGTTGCGAGCTGGAAGAAAAAAAAATCTCGACATCCCTGCAAAGAAAATATTGACAATATTATATGCAGCGGAACTTTTTTTTTTTTTTTTGCTACGTCGGTGGCAAACAAGCATACGGCCCGCCTGATGGTAAGCAGTCTCCGTAGCCTATGTACACCTGCAACTCCAGAGGAGTTACACTACTAACTAACTAACTAACACTCAATAAAATCATAGAAAAACGGATACTTACTGATAATTTATACCTTAACATAGGTTTTTTCATGAGCTTTGCATCCACGACAACGCTTGTCGTGACCTAAGAAGCACGTAGATAAAATTAACTATATTGAACTGCCAAAATGGGATAATGTGTCAAATTATCCGACGACCATGTTATGCAAATTGTCGATTGTCATCTATCGCTGTCAAATGTGGATAACTCCCATTATCGTCTGCAACCGTAGTGTGAACGATAAAATCGAAGAAAACTGTCATTTTAACAACAAGATTGTCACCATATCGCGTGATAACTAAGACCATGCTAAGCCCGCAGCGTAATAAGAGTGTAGTACCAAGTACAATTCTTTCGATACATACTTTTTGCAGCTGACTGTACCTATGTTCAATTCAACTTCATGTAAGGTCAGCATGGGAAAGTGTGGCACACAGCCCATTCAGGTATGTGAGGCTGACATTGGGGTCTGTTTATACATTGATTAGTGTTTATTGCGAGTTCATACATTAGCTACTTGCATTAAATGGCAAATGTATGAACCTGCAAATAAATAATAAATAAATAAAATAAAATAGCCTTTTATTTCTTGCGAAATTTTAACATTTTAACATTGTTGTTTAGAGTTAAGTTAAAATAATTTTAGAACCAACATCAAAAAACTATAAGCAAACTTAATTACTTATAGCTTCCCAATGGCAGCTCTAAAACTATTTCAAAATGAATTTTAATATGTAGCAAGAACCCCGTCTTCACAGGTGAAGGCCTCCTCCAGAGTTTTCCACTCATCTCTATCTTGAGCTATTCGCATCCCGTTTTGACCAGCTATATTTTTTATTTCGTCTTCCCATCTAGTAACAGGTTTTCCTATACCCCGTTTCCCTAGTGGCCCTTTCCATGACGTAACATTTTTGGTCCAACGCTGGTCCGTTATTGCCTGCAAATAAGACTAACCAATTACCCTCAACACAAGCCTTATTGAGCTTACTGTGGGACTTAGTCAATTTGTGTAATAATGTCCTATAATATTTATTTATTATATCACGATTGTATAATAGTTATTTACGATACATTAGTGGCGATAAATTGAAACACGACCGAAGGGAGTCTTTTAAATCGACAAGAGTTGCGAATTACCTATTCGCACATGTGTCGTACAACGTTTTACAGTACATATGACCCTTTAAATTTTCGACATACTTAGTTACATAATGTGCTAATTTACACACTAGTGCGTAACACTATAGTAGCACCGTATGTACTGTAATAGTACATTACGATACTAGTGCGAAAATAGGAAATTCGAAACGAGTGGCGATAAATTAAAACACGACCGAAGGGAGTGTTTTAAATCGGCACGAGTTGCGAATTACCTATTTGCACATGTATCGTACAACGTTTTACAGTACATATGGGCCTTTAAATGTTCGACACAGTAACGTAATACGCTAATTTTCGCACTAGTGCGGTAAAGTAGCACCATATGTACTGTACATAGTTATTTGTGCAACAAGACAGGAAAGTTGGTTTTTCTTGCGAGTGTTGATTTTGAGTAAGCGAAAGATTCTATAATTGCATCACGAAGCGAGTGATTCTAAGTTAGAATCTTGAGCGTAGCGAGGGAGTTAAAAACACGAGATGTAAAATAACTGCTTTCGTGTGACACGCAACTTTTCACCTCAGTAGTGAGTTCATTATTAAAGGTTAATAAAATTAAACATCAAGTAAAGTTAACCACATTTATTTACATTCATGAATGAAAGGCATCATCATTATGACGAAAGCTTGTCTCACTCACTGGAGTGAGGAAAGTCGCATTTAAATTTCGGTGACAATATTTTTACGAAAGGGTGTAGCATCGGCGGTCGATACTGGAGCTGGGATTTTACGCGGTAGGCCGTACGGCGGTGCACGGTGTGGCGTTATTGTGGCGGAAATGTTTATTTACATCGGTTTCGATTGTGCATTGTAAAAGTGCGCGACTCGCTGCTGTAAAGATAGTGTTATCGGATCGTTCGCTCTTGGTGTTCTCTGTGTACATGCCCGTCGATTCTGCGGAGACTCTTACCGAATTTACGGAATGCCTAGGGGAAATGGCGGCAATAGTGGAGGAGTGCCAGGTAGACTGCGTCTTCATATTAGGGGATTTCAACGCTCACCCGGGCAGACGATTCGGTAAGGAGTTGTTAGACTTTTGTGCGGATGTTAGATGGCAATGTGCGGACATAGACATTCTAGGAGTGGCCTCGGATACATACACCTATGTTAGTGATATTAATGGTACTAAAAGCTGGCTGGATCACTGTGTAGTATCTGAAGCGGCACGGAAACTAATACGGAGTATAAAAATACATTATGACGTGTACTGGTCGGACCATCATCCGTTAGAATTAGTTTGTAATTTAAATTTAATTAGAAATAATAATATTACAAGTAATATAGTACTAATGTAATAAGATTATTTGGGGAGAGCGTGACGCAGCACAATTGACATTATATGAAAATTATTGCAATGAAAAATTTAAATATATTGATTTTCCAATTGTAGCAGGATAGCCTAGGAAAAATTGCCCCAGCGATTTTGGGCCGAAACTGTAATCAAACGATTCCTTTTGGGGAGGTTATACTCTGCACAAAGTTTCATCCCTCTGTTACCCCCTGGGGGTGAAAAACACCCGACTAACCCCAAAACTGTTTTAATTATTTTTTCCTAAACTATGAAAGTGACGAATTTCAAATTTTGTACAAATATTAATAAGATCTATGATTGATCTATGTGCTAAAAAAATATTAACCCCCTAACCATTTAAACTCTTGTAAAAAAAACAAAAATAAAAAAAGAATCAACCTGTATATCAAGTTTGGCTCATGGTACCACACCATTTTTTTTTTCAAAAATGAACCAGTTTATATTCTACATGATACAAAAGTTTCATGGACCTACTCCAGAAGGAATTAACATTGCGAAATTAATATGTATTGGCTCTTTGGTGCGTACTATTCATTGAACTCCCACTAAGAGCCTTGCATTATTAATAAACAATGGCTTGCGATCGGACCGCTGGCGCTGCTCGTGCCCGATTTGAAAAAGGTGGGGATAAAGAAGTATGAATCAAACTCATTTGTATTTATAAAAACATTTTTAGGGTTCCGTAGTCAACTAGGAACCCTTATAGTTTCGCCATGTCCGTCTGCCTGTCTGTCTGTCTGTCCGAGGCTTTGCTCCGTGGTCGTTAGTGCTAGAAAGCTGAAATTTGGCATGGATATGTAAATCAATAAAGCCGACAAAGTCGTACAATAAAATCTAATTTTTTTTTTTTAGGGTACCTCCCCTTCACGTAAAGTGGGGGTGAATTTTTGTTTTTTGCTTCAATCCTACAGTGTGGAGTATCGTTGGAAAGGTATTTCAAAACTAATAGGGGTCTTCAACAAACATTTTTTGATAAAGTGAATATATTCGGAGATAATCGCTCCGAAAGAAAAAAAAATGTGTCCCCCCCCTCTAACTTTTGAACCATAGGTCCAAAAAAAATGAAAAAAATCGTGGAAGTAGAGCTTAAGAAAGACATTAAATGAAAACTATAGCGGACATGATCAGTTTAGCTGTTTTTGAGTTATCGCAAAAAGTTTCCCCTTCATAGTAAAAAGACATACTTTAATTAGGTACTGATTATGCAAATTTGCCTATTTGTTTAACTCGCGTGAAAGGTACCGTTTCATCCCTTGGTTAACAATTTACTATACTTTAAAGCTCCAGTTTAGCTTATTGTGACGGAAGAGTAACTACGGAACCCTACACTGAGCGTGGCCCGACATGCTCTTGGCCGGTTTTTTAAAATTATCTTGGTTTCGGGTCCGAGACGTTGCGTATTAAGCATGATACGAGTATAATGATTAGTAGCTACGAAATAGTACGTTTATTTTAATTTCGCAATGTTCCTTCTGGAGTAGGTCCATGAAACTTTTATATAATATAGAATATAAATTGGTACATTAAAAAAAAAAAAATGGTGTGTGTACCGTGAGCCAAACTTGAGATACAGGATGATTCTTTTTTCATTTTTGTTTTTTTTTACAAGAATTTAAATGGTTAGGGGGTTAGTATTTTTTTAGCACATAGCTTTTAGTCTTATTAATATTTGTACGAAATTTGAAATTCGTCACTTTCATAGTTTAGGAAAAAATAATTAAAACAGTTTTGGGGTTAATCGGGTGTTTTTCACCCCCAGGGGGTAACAGAGGGATGAAACTTTGTGCAGAGTATAACCTCCCCAAAAGGCATCGTTTGATTACAGTTTCGGCCCAAAATCGCTGGGGGCAATTTTTCCTAGGCTATCCTGCTACACCCTTTTATGTATATAAATAATACGTATGCCCCTTTGTTTGATTTTTTAAGATTTTTCAAATATTATAAGTGTTTTTGATAATTGTATGGAATTTGTATTTTGTTCCTCATCATTTGGCCTTTAACATCAATTAAATGATGGTTTGAACAGCGCCCATAACATTAAGGCACTTACGTAAATGACTAGTAAGTCCAATTCGAGAGCGGCAGCCGCGACCGCATGGCGGGCAGGAGAATGTCATGCCCGGTGACGAAGGTGGGAAAACAGCGCGCTGGTGTCTCAGTTCTCGCCTAGTGTGAAGGAGTTTAAGCCATGCTTCATCGTGTGCAACTACTCCATCTCCCAGGGTCTTCCTCCAGTGCTCGCGGTCTTCAGCCTCCCTTTCCCAGTTGGTGGGATCGATCCGGAAGGACAACATATCTCGCTTTGCGCTATCCTTTAAACGAAGCATTGGTCGCCCAACCGGTCGTTTCGCGTGCGCTACTTCGCTTAGGATAGTCTTATGGCTCCTCTACATGATGGCCCAGCGTAGGCCAGTCCTAGGGACGCATTTATGCGTTAGAGGGAGCAAGTGATATTGCTATCTCATTTCACCGCATAGCTGCGTCCCTTGGACTGGCCTACGCTGGGCCATCGTGTAGAGGAGCCCTTACGTGGCAAACGAGAGGGCTCCATCCTGTGCACGTGCCCCAACCACCGTAAGCGTCTCTGTTTCAAGACTGCTGTGATACTGGGTAAACGTGCGATGCTAAGTACCTTCTCATTTTGCTCCTATCTTATACCTAATAATAATAAATCGAAAAGAGGAAAACAAAGGGGCATAGCTATGGTTAATATACATGAAATTGTTTAAAAATATTATTCATAATGTCAATATTGAGGGAGGAAAATGGGGGAAGTGGTCGTCCACTATCCTCTAAAATATTTTGAATGTTTCAACCATAAACCTAGGTAGCAAGTTAGCAACTTCTGCTAACAATCTCTGCACTACAATGTAGAATTTAAAATTGGGGGTAAAGTGTCTTTCTGATCGGTCACAAAAGGAGCATTATTTATGAAGTATAGAAATAAAAAAATATTTCTTTTTTAATTTTTTATTTACTACCTTAAAAGTACAGGCCTTGCTTAAATAAACATAACAAACTATTATTTTATACCAATTATTGGGTTTTTGGTTCAGATAAAAAGCAGTCAAACACATCTAACCCAGTAAATAAATAATATAAAATCCAATCATAAATAATAACAAATGTGTTGTTTTCAACAGTAAATATTAGTATGGACTACACAATGTACTAAATCATAATCATAATCATTCTTTATTGCAACCATGGTACAGTATAGATGTTATACATGATATACAATGTCTCACATGGACCCTGCAAGGGCACAGCATATAATATCTTATTATTCATAATCATAACTCATAACATATTATATTATTATTAACAATGAAGCAATTCTTATATTACACATGAGATCACTAATAAATGTCAAAATAAATTATCAAAGAATGAGTCATCAAAGAAAAAAAATAAACAGAAAACTCATCTAAGATAAGTAAATTTTCTCGCACTTATTTAATGGATAAGACCTGTAGGGCTAAGATGGTCGACTCTTTATCATTTGTCACCATGTCTGTCACGTTCTAACAAATATGTAAGCGCGAAAGTGACAGGCATAGTGACAAGTGATAAAAATGGAGCCATGATGCCACCGCTGATAAGACTAATGATTGTAGTTTAACTTTCTCTGTAGGGCTAAGGTCAACTCTTTATCATTTGTCACCACGCCTGTCACATTCTAACAAGTATGTATGTAAGTGCGAAAGTGATGGGCATAGTGACAAGTGATAAAAATAGAACCATAGTGGCACCGCTGATTTGTTCTTATTTTACTACAGGTTTTTATACTAAGTCAGTGGCAAACAAGCATACGGCCCGCCTGATGATAAGCAGTCTCCGTAGCCTATGTACGCCTGAAACTCCAGAGGAGTAGGAGAAGGAGGTAACTACAGAAACAACTTTGAAATGTTTAATTATCAGTATTAACATACTAGAAACTTAATTATGAAGTAGCTGTATTGTTAGAATGTTTTTTGAAGAACTATTAATTTCATACCTTTTTGTTTTAAAATGTTTTTTCAGTTCTGGAGCCGTTTACTGAAACGGCTTTCAAAGGAAAAAATAACTCACTGTATATTTATGTGTTATATATTTTTGTGAATATTGAACATTAAAATATTTTACTGGTAACAACTGAGAATAATCATTCCCACTAGGACCCACCAAAGTAAGTTAATGGTACTACAGATCATTATTATAAGAAAGATGAGAAAACCCATTCTTTAGCTAGTCTATCTATAACTTAGAATATTGACCCGTTTGGGCCGCTCATCTGATTTGGAGTTTATTCAGTAAAATATTATTTTGCCTAATATTTAAACATTATAACTTACTATATTGATCACTTTCGTATATACTATAAGGGTATTGAGTTATTATGAAACAATTTGTAACTCATAAGCAGACAAGTTAGTGTACAATATTATGTATGTACCTACAACTAATCAGATAGTGGAAAGAAGCAATTTTGTGTCATACAAGGCAACATTGTTTTTAGTTTGTTACTAACTGATGGGTAAGTGCCTATATTTAAATGGGTCATCACAAGACAGTGTACGGATTTTCTGAATTAAAATAATTTTAGATAGTCTTACATATAGCAAACCTGTAATTGAGGTAACACAAACAAAAGAGGCACTATCACTTTATCTTAAATCACCACAAATAAAATTATTATCTTGACAGTCCACGTGTACCTAAATGAGTAACTAGCTGGAACCAGGCGGCGCGAACAACCACGACGTCAACACTTCCAAAAGTTTGTCGTGACACTCTTGCGACCCCAGGCTGCCTTCCTCTAGGATACTAAGTCTGCTAGTCCATTGATACTTAGCACGAACGAATCATCTTTTAGCTTGAACAGGGGATGAATCTGCTTCGGAGAACCTTTGTTTCGTGAGGGCACGATATATATATTTATGTTTTCCATTTACCTAGTTAATGACGATTTCGCCAGGAACTGTTCTCATAGGGGATAAAGTTGTCCCGTAGTTGCTTTTAGTAAAGTGATCGCTGGTTTTTATTAACAAATAGCCACAATGGATGGAGTGCCGGGTGTTGACTGTTGACTAAAGAATGGTTTCAAGACTAATTCTTCATTAGCTGCACACTTCCACGTTAGTTTACTGCAGTATAAGCTAACAGTTTAAATATTATCATCGAGCAAAATAACAAAAACAAACATTCTTGACCCGACTTCGCCATTTTTAAGACATGTTTTCATAATTTGACGTATCAAATTATCTGTCAAAATTGACAAGTATGCTCCACGACCAATCACGTTTATGAGCTTTCGAGAAGTCACTTAGATCTTGCTTTGATCTCTAAACCATCTCTTATTGATGTCTTATTGAAATAAGACCGGAATCAAAGTTAACGTCAATTTTGACATATCGTTTAGTTATCGATCTTTTCAATCTCTTTCCAAGAACTAACGCATCTCTAAATCATTGTTCGAATCGGGCCCTTGAGTATCGTTATGGCGGATGGTTTGGCCGAAGTTCGAGCTTCGTGAAGATATGATGGTCAGAATCGTCCGAGAGAGGCGCTCTGTAGTATTCAAACATAAAACACTAGTATAAGACACGTGTCTAAATGCACGCATAGTACCAAATACCAGCAAAGTATTTGTGGAAGTCGCATTTAGGCAATTTAACTGCTGAGCTGGTTCGAAAAATGGTTTTTTTTGTCAATACATTTTTATGATTTTTTTCTAAAAGGCGGAGCCATACACTTATTTAGTTTTAACCTATGCACGCAAGATCTTCATCTCAAAGAAGCACCAGTCTCTTCTGTTAAAAATTGTAAGTAAGGTTTTGAAAAGTTTACGACAAGAAACAGTAGCAATACTATAGAGGGCGCTACGTGGCTGGTTTATTTAAACTAGGTTCGAATTTGCATTTGGACATTTTTTTTTATTGTTGTTTTTTTATTCAACTTTATTCTAAGACTTCGAGAAGTAGTCTCTATTGTCTACGATACAGATTTCATATAGCTCGGACAATGCAAAATTAAGGTATCAATAAGATTTAAAAAAAATCTTAGGTAGAATAATAAAACTTGATATTTTTAATAAGTCTACTAACTACATGGTACCCTAAAAATATCAGCTCTCTAGCATTAATTATCCAAACAGAAACTACGAGTTACAGTAATAACATATACTAATCTATGTCTACGAGGGTAGGAAAATACGACGAAACGTGCCGAGAAAAGATAGGTATTATACTGCCTGTTGAATTTTGTCTCTTGGCTCTCATTGGCAAATAAACCAAAGTTGTTATATTTTTTTTTTATTGAAATAATTTTTCCAGCCTAGCATTGTAATAGCAACTATTGTATTTGGGAAAATTTGGCATTAAGAGTAAGACGTAACACTCGACACTTATAATATTTTTTTCGAAACCATTTATTTGAAGGTAAATTCGTCCGAGCTTGCTGCGTACTGAAGCTATTTTTTTTTATTACGAAAAGGTAAGCATTTGACCACAATCTCACCTGATGGAAAGTGCCGATGCAGTCTAGGATGGTACATGCTTACCTAAAACATGACTATTCACTCTCGATTTAAAAAGGTCCAAGTTATAGTGGACTGGGAATAGATTTGCAGGAAGTGAATTCCACTCCTTAGCCGTTCGCATGATAAAGCTGGATGCGTAGCCTTTACTGCGAATCAGTGGTAACGACGTAAGGGTGAACGCAAGTCCGCGTCTAGTCCCACGGTGGCAGAACGGAGATGGGGGGATAAGATTATGTAATCCCATCGCACACTCCCCGAAATGTATCCTGTAGAATACCGATAAACAGGCTACCTTTCTACGGTGTTCTAGGCTCTGCAGTCTAGCCTCTACTACTACTATGTTTCAAATCTAACACGTCAGGTTTGTAAACAAATGTCTTAAATGTTTACTGTTTAGTGAGAAACGGAATTTCAATCTCCGTTATCCCGGCGATACGCTATAATAGAAAAGTATAAATAGCACTAAGATCGAAAATCGAAATATCTAGACCTGAAATTTGATATGTAGGTTAATAAAAGGTTTTGATCATGTCATGTCCAAACCATCTGACGTTTGGGGGCCTCGAGGAATGGCCGCCATCTTTGAAATGTGTTTCATCCTTTACATCTATAAGGATAATTTGATAATCTTTAATATAATATAGTAGATTTTTTTTTTTTTTAGCTCTGACACTTAGAGAGTTCTACATATCTAAAAATAAAGATTATTAAGAATTTTTCTGCTGTTTGTTATTTTTTATAATAGTTTTTTTGTGGTTTATTTTTATTCGCGAGGTCGCGGGTTCAAATCCTGGCTCGTACCAATGAGTTTTTCGGAACTTATGTACGAAATATCATTTGATATTTACCACTAGCTTTTCGGTGAAGGAAAACATCGTGAGGAAACCTACATACCTCTGCGAAGAAATTCAAAGGTGTATGTGAAGTCCTCAATCCGCATTGGGCTACCGTGGGGACTATAGCATGAGAGGAGGCCTGTGCCCAGCAGTGGGACGTATATAGGCTGAATTATTTATTATTATTTTTTTTTTATTGCTTGTAAAACAACTTAACATGTAAAACTGCTCTTATTTTGTACCGTTTGCTGAATAAGTATTGGAGTATTGAGTTTTTAGTTTAACAATTTGCATTTTACTGTGAATCTAGGCTCTATGAAAATATCGTCTATGGCAACAATAAGCTTATTAAATTCTACAATAAAAAATAAGTTTAGCGTCTAAAATTTCATTTTTGATCCAAGCTTTTATCGCTGACTATACTTTAGTTTAAATAAGCAATTGTTAGTGCTCATTGAGACAATTCTAACAAACCCAAACACAATTAAACCTAAACATAATTAGGTTACGTTGTTTTATCTCAGAGCTTCCATGGTCACCTCCTGTCGCCATCATCAGATGAGCTCGATGGTACAATCATTACAAGTTAAATAAAAGCTTGTAAAAATGATACTTACCAGATAGAAAGTGTCCGTGGGATGCTCCAGACTCTTCCCGTAGATGGCGAGCAGCCTCTGCACGTGGAACGGGGCCCAGCACACGAAGAACGATAACGCCACCGCCACTGAGGAAAAAATATCGGAATTACCACAAGGTACTGCCTTTTGTGCCTAAATTAGCCTTTTATCACTTTGAAAATTGGAGGTAGGTACTTTAGCGAAAATAATCAATGTTCTATAAATTGGAAAAAACTTCAATGTTATTGACAAATATGGACTGCTTGTAATTGTAACGCAGCGGCTTACTTGAGCGAATAACTCGCAAACGCAAACGCGAAGCGGCGCGGCGCGGCGGCCCACGGCATTCGCGTTCGCAACGATTGATTCAGCCGTGCCGCGCCGCTTCGCGTTCGCGAGTTATTCGCTCACGTAAGAAAAGCAGTTTATAGTATATCTTCAGTAAACAGATTCAACAACACGCAGCCGTGCCATGACAAAACACTGTAACTCGTGTTTTAATTAGGTACAGTGTCTTGTATACCATTAAATTAGGTTTTTGACCCCAGTCTAAGATATACAAATGCGTAGAGCTACCAAAAACATTTAAATGTACCAGCTAGTTTTGAAAAAACTGAACAGTTATTTAGTTTTGAAATCTGTGAATTTCCTGTACATATAAACACCAAAATTAATCAGAAAAGTGGACGATTGCATAGCACATAGCCCTCATTGAGTTCCCTGAATATTGACATTATGGAATATATTTTCACACAATTTATTGAATATTACCCATATTTTTGCTCCTTCGTTACTTTTTCCGATGTTTTGATTAGGTTCGATCGTTTTATTATGTATATTGAATTAGGAGCGAAAAACAACTTCTAAAATTTTGTATGGAATTTGTCCATACAAATTTATACAAGGTCCGGTTTTTTATAATACTTAACACAAAAAAGAAACCAAAAGAAAAAAGGAAAATACATCAAATTGGGTAAAAGTGTTTTCTATAATGTTTATATCCAGATGTATGGAAAAGCGTCCTTTTATTTTAAGTAACCTGGAATTGTAAATCGTTCTTTAATATGTAAATTAAATAGCATCACTAATAGGGGTTGACTGTGTAGAAAAATCACAAAGTTACCCATTTTCGTTTCTTTGGAGTTTATAATTATGTGTGTAAAAAAGAGACCCCAATGCAATCCAATCACATTTTATGGGATAGGTGAGTTGGCGTTCTGTGAATACAAAAACTTCGATTTTGCCGAGGTTTCGGTCTATTTCCTTCTTTAAATTTCAGAATAAAGAATTATAAAGCATAGATATCAAGACGTCGATCGAAAATAACATCTGTCTGATCATACTAAAACTGTACAGTTCTGTAGTAGATATATGTGTAAATAATCAATACTACATTGTGCAACGAGGGGGGTAAGTGATATTTTGGATACGAGGGTGGTAATTCCAGACAGCTGGAGCTGGAGGGAATTAAAGACCCGAGTTTGCAATATTCTTACCCCCGGAGTTACACACAATGTTTTTTATCACACTTGTGAAGAAAAAACTAAATTTTAAGCGAAATAATTCTTAAATACGGTGACATATCAAACATTCGTCCGCCATATTGTATTTTCTTGACAGGTTAGGAAGGCGCAAACCTATTCGGCATTCAGCCACGATTGAGAATTATGTAAAAATATTTTAAACGGCTGTTAAATTAATCGAATTAAATAATTTTAAACATAAACACAAATATTAAATTATAAACGTCATATTTTAAAAGTAAACTTACATGGTTCGTATCGAATTAGTGACAGAATTAAAAGAAAAAGCTATAACTTCCTATGGAGTTCTAGCTTTTTTTCACAATCCATAACTCCCGCGGGAACAACATAGGTCTTTGTCCTTCAGTACACCTGCATGAAATAAGATCTTTTTGGACCAAGTGTGATGCAAAAATGTATTCTTATCATTTCAACTTTGGACGATAAAACAGATATTAATGAAATTTCGTATTCAAATCTACTCGTATATTTTATATGAAACGGATTACAACAACAGCTACATTCATAATTTTTTTGGGATATATCAATCAACTACTTCCCATGAGACTCGTGTTTCTAATAAACGTGGTATCTATTTTGCCCTAAATACTTTTAAAATGTGACGCGTGCATTGTGTCTATTGTGGTATTTCTTCTTGCATGGTTACTCTTAATTATTACTACTACTTTCAATATGTAAAGAAAGTATTTATAGAACAATTTTGCTCATTTATTAAATTAATCTAATTAAGTATTTTTTATCAAATTTTACAATTTTATTTATGAATGACTTTTATAATGTTATTGTTGAAATTATTTAAAAATAATCTTTAACTATTATTAATAAAAAATATTGTAATTTAAGCTTAATTGTAACTAAATTGTTTTAGAAATTACGATGTTGTCTGATGTTGAATTTTATTATTGTACTATTTTTTAAATTATGTATACATGTAACTATAAATGCAAAAAAATAAAGGAATAAAAATGCTATAATAATAATAATGACTACTACAACAATGGAGGTACTTACAGGTACTCTGACCTAACCAATACTTTACGATGCGTCCTCTTTGACGGACTCAACCCAAGTGAACGAATCTGTCCAAGTTACTCCGTGTCCCAACTTGCTAAAACTACCGTGTTGCCAACAGTATAATGTTATTTACAGTACATATGGGGCTACTTTATAGCACTAGTGCGAGAAGTAGCATATTACGTTACTGTGTCGAACATTTAAAGGGCCATATGTACTGTAAAACGTTGTACGATACATGTGCGAATAGGTAATTCGCAACTCGTGTCGATTTAAAACACTCCCTTCGGTCGTGTTTTAATTTATCGCCACTCGTTTCGAATTTCCTATTTTTCGCACTTGTATCGTAATGTACTATTTTCTACTCGTCGACTATAATGGTTGAATTAAGATTTCGTATACCAAACTGTAACTGGGTACTTTTCATGTATGGGCTCCCAACTCAACTATAATATTAATTTCGAAACGGTTTAGTCAACTATAATGAAATGGACCAATCACAGCCGCGGTCAAGAGGACGAAACAAAACGATAGCTCAAATTATTTTTTTATTTTAGGTTGTATAGTAGAAACAATGGCTTCATAAGTCATAAACGCACATGTGACACCCTTAATATAGCAATATCCATAGACTACGAAAACCGCTTACCATTGCTTGTTGGTCTTTATAGGCTACGGTGGCCAAAATCGAGAAAAAACTGTCTAAATTTGAATTTAGCAAGGAGCAAGTACCAGGGCCTCATGAGTTACGAGAAGGTGTCGTTGACCACCCCGCCGGGTCCCGGCGGCCGGGGCGCGTACGAGTATGAAGGTATCGCGGCTGCTCGCGTATCTTAAATAGCTGTATATTTTTGGCTTGTTTACCTGTGTGATTTTATTAGTTTAAAGTATTATTTTTATTGACTCGTAGAAAAAGTATTGTATACAATAGTGATATAATCAAGCTTTTCAATATCGTACCTCACTTTGGCAACTCAGCAAGGTTCGTTGCCAAAACCCGGACCTAAAAAAGCTCTCTATTATATCACGATTGTATACAAGTACCTGGGCGACCGAGCTTTGCTCGGTTATAACTATTTATTGTAATATGGTGGTGTATAGGTGATAATCTTAACTACATTTTGTTACTAAATTAAACTTGTCTAAAATAATAAAAATTAAAAAATTATATATAAAATTGAACATATAAAAAAAAAAATCACCGGGCGAGATTCGAACCCGTAACACTCGTTTCTAGCCGTCCGCGTCTTAACCCGCTGGACCAGACGGACAGTGGCCGGTAACACGAAATTAGCGACCATATTCTGCGTCGAAAGAAAAACGCATGAAAACTCGAAAACACGCGTTTTCCCAAACATAACACTAATGTAGATCGATTGTTTACCCCCAAAAACCCCCATATACCAAATTTCAGCAAAATCGTTAGAGCCGTTTCCGAGATCCCGGAAATATATATATATATATATATATATATATATATATACAAGAATTGCTCGTTTAAAGGTATAAGCATAGATTTATAATTAGCCTAGATGCCTAGTCTGTACATCCCTAGTGAAGCCATTTCGAGTACGACATTATGTCGCCCTCGTGTCATCGTATCCGAACGGCCCTCGCAGTACTCAAGGTCGAGTTGGTTTGTGTACACCTCCCGGTTATAAATTAAAAAATACAAGAAAGATAGTTGTTTGTGCGGTGAATGAGTGTCACAACACATCAGTGAATAAAAACAAACCGCCTGATATAACATTTCACGCGTAGGTATCCAGTTTAATGTGATATTTTTACGTAATTGTAAATACAAAAATCCAAATTTTCGTCAGCCGCCATTACTTATAAATGTTGCCAGGTGATATGAATCTTTTTTCCTCCAAATGAGGCATGACGATTACACTGATAAAATAAAATTAATATGCTTACTATACGTTCCTTGTATGACTATAGAAAATATTCTTTTTTAGTTTTTCATTCTTTTATTTCAAATTATGTTTTGTCTTTTATAAAATTACAGTTTAAATTTATATTTTTATTTTGTGTGATATTCGTTTTAAATTTCCGACTGATCCGCTTCTGTCTGCGAGATGGACGGAAAAAATTAGATTAAATAGGAACGATGCAATATGGAAACCGACTAAACATAGTCGAATATGCTCTCGCCATTTTGATGAGCAAGTAAAGTAAATTTTATTTGTGGAACACAGGTGTTACAGTTAAGGTCTGTAAAAACGAAACGCAACTGTCACTGTCGCACTTATATGGAAGACTGATAGAGAGACACAAAGCGTTTCGTTGTTCGAAGCAATAGCGATTGCCACCTTGGCTAGGCCTGCAGGTACAATTACTAGTACTGACGATAAATAGTTATTTGTTTTACAAGTGGAAAAGTTGTTGTTTAACCGCTCGTGCTAATATTGCTACTCGAGCTAAATAAAGATCCAAAATGTCGAAAAATGGAATCTTGAGCGTTGCGAGGGTTTCAAGTTACGAGGGTTAAACAAATTTTGCCCCAAGTGAAACACAAAACTTTTCACCACACCAACCCGAAGAAAATATTAAATGTAAGATATCAAATAAAGTCAAACCAAATCGAATCCAAATGATCGTCATTAAATATTTATCATTTAAAATCATTATTCCAAAGTCAATTCTACCAGCTATTATCTGTGCACATTTGTAAAATAAAAAAATAAACGTTTTTTATTTAAACATTATTTCACAAAGTACAGAAATTTAATATCTACATACACACTCCCAAATGATTGATAGCCAAGTATAAGGATGTGGTTAAAATCCATCTACTTTAAGGGGAATAAATGAACTCTGGCAACCCGTTTTTGTATATATGTATGTGTCGCTGAGCGTAAGACACGAGCGTCGCACGCACACATCTATCGTGTTTCGGCTTCACTTTTGGCAGATTAGCCTTATGAGGACTAACTGTCTATGTGTGATAGGTCAGTGGGTATAAGATACTATTTCCCAACTAGCCCTATATTAATCGGGGTAACGTTCTAATATTGCCACAATATAATATTATTTAACTGTTATCTTAAATATAAACATGAATAAATCGTGACGCTATCGCGAGTAGGTACTAAGTGTAATACAACGTGTAGTGTAACGCACAATACAAAAAGCGCGCGGCTTTTGTCGTAATACGAGTAGGCTGTAGTCGTAGTTGCAGGAAGCATAAAAAGGTCAAATACGGCGTCGTCTGAACAAAAGATTCTCTTTGGCAGAATTAATCTTTGTGTTTCTAAGATCAATTAAGAAGTGGAGCCGCCCAGATTTTTTATGCAGGTGAGGGGGGCGGAGGGGTAAGGGGAGGGATTTACAGCGTTGGCGCCGTCTGAGTTTAATAATTGTTTAAGTTCTCAGTCAAGTTTGATATCATTTTCAACAAAAGATGTAGACGTAAATAACCTGAGCAATTATTATTTTATTCCCCATTTTTTTTTTTTTTTTTTATACTACGTCGGTGGCAAACAAGCATACGGCCTGCCTGATGGTAAGCAGTGTCCGTAGCCTATGTACACCTGCAACTCCAGAGGAGTTACATGCGCGTTGCCGACCCTAACCCCACCCCCCTCGTTGAGCTCTGGCAACCTTACTCACCGGCAGGAACACAACACTATGAGTAGGGTCAAGTGTTATTTGGCTGCGGTTTTCTGTAAGGTGGAGGTACTTCCCCAGTTGGGCTCTGCTCTAGATCTGGAATGACATCTGCTGTACTGTGCCCTACCACACAAGGCGAGATGACATTCACATTGCCCATACCTCTCTTTTGGACGTAGTTTAAGGACATACCCCATACAAACCTACACCTCCCTTTTCAATTTGAAGGGAGTTTTTTTTGATACAAACTATCTTATATTCTTCCCCGGGACTCATACCATCTCTTACCAAATTAAAACTAAATTAGTTCTGCGATTTTAACGTGAAGAGGATTTTAAAAAGATTTTTCATATTTTTTAAGTTTTTACATCGGAATGATATACCATAAAATGAACTCGGCGTCCCCGGTTTTCCTCTATTATACTAAAACGATATCAAACTAGGTAGCTTAAATGATATAGATTAGATACATTTGAGAGCTCCCCCCTTCTCTAGAGCTCAAATTTTACATACAATGTATGCCCCTCTGCGCCGTCTGCCCCCCCTAGGCCTCCAGCGATATCAACTTTTTAATAGCTACTAGTACAGTCACGTCTGATAATATCGATACGGAGAAAGTGCCAAAAATATGTATACACGACCTTATTGCCCATATATTAAGTGCCAAAAATATGTATGTATACACTACATACATATTTTTGGCACTTGGTCCGTATAGATATTTTCAGACGTGACTCATATTTAAGTACCTGTATTAACCTCTAAAACTTTTGGTCTAGCTCGTTTTTATGAGTTTGTTTTTCATAAAATGCCTTAAGAATGATAATGTGAATGGTTGTTTACTCCGGAAACCAATACAGTTTCACAGTTCTTACTGAAAAAAAAGGTTTTTTAGGGTTCCGTACCCAAAGGCTCAAACGGGACCCTATTACTGAGACTCCGCTGTCCGTCTGTCCGTTCGTCCGTCTGTCACCAGGCTGTATCTCATGAACCGTGATAGTTAGCCAGTTGAAATTTCTACAGATGATGTATTGTATTTCTGTTGCCGCTATAACAACAAATACTAAAAGCAGAATAAAATAAATATTTCGTTCCAATCTCGAGGTTCTCAATTTCTCATCCAATCCCCGAAGTTAAGCAACGTCTGGCGGGGTCAGTACTTGGATGGGTGACCGTTTTTATAGATAATCGTACGGAACCCTTCCTGTGCGAGTCCGACTCGCACTTGGCCGGTTTTTTTCGTCTTATGTTTTTGCTTCAGAATCTTGTCAATACCATTAGGGAGCGTGCATGAACTATAGGAGGCAGCACAGGAGCCGTCAGATTTTTGACGCGAGGCGTAAATGTGATGTTTACTGTTCCGATGTAGCCCACAAGATGGCAGAACCTACTATGCACAAGAAAACACCTGACGTGTGAAGGTACTTGTTTATGGTTCCGATTCAGGCCACAAGATGGCAGATCCTCCAACGCGCACGGTTCCTATTCGGCATCCCCGAATTATACGAAAACAATACCAAACTTGGCTTAGTAGCCTAAATGATATAGGTATCAGGGTAAAATTGACAACGGGAAAGGGGGGAGAACGGGAGGGTTCTAAAAAAATTTAAATCCACTTTTCAAATCCACCTTTCGATTCTAAGGACCAACCCAGTCAAAGGACATCTTTTGATCACGACAAACCGTATCTTGTGAGTTGTACGTAGTGACACATGAGCTCCGTTAAAGAAGCATTTTTGACTTCAACTTTAACATTTATTCAGCAAATAGGCCAAAAGGGTACTTTTACACGTCAACATGGACTATGATTTTTGGATGCTCATCTCACAGGGGGAGAAAATCAGGTTGAAAGTTTTTGAAAGTGACGGGCAATGTCACGGGAAAAGGTTAGTCATTTTATGGTCATAAAAAAGATGGACGACACAAACACGCTCTTAAGCCTTGTTCGGACTAGGCTAGTATTTTAGTCTAGTGGCGAGTAATTTAGTAGCTAAACTATTCGCTACTGCCTAAAAATCGTTCGCATTACAGTCGAGTAAAGCTCACAAGTCAGTGGTACTCTGTACTCTACATTTTCACGTCAACTAATGAACTCGACTAAATCGACAGGTTCGGACTTGTTTAGTTGGCGGCCGAGTGAGCACGGACGCGTGGTGGTGGGTGCTACTCGCTACTAAACTACTAAAAAAAATAGAATAAAATGGATTGACTAGACTAAATTACTTACTAATCCACTTGACTAATTTTTTGTTGTTCAGACACGTTTAGCTACTAAATTACTCGCCACTAGACTAAAATACTAGCCTAGTCCGAACAAGGCTTTATCCCCCAGCGCATTCGAAAGAGATTAAATATATTTGCATAAATATGTATTAATACGACACGAAAACGACATTAGAGTGGGCTCCGAGGGTCTCTTTATAGCCTTCGTTGATAATGTTCGCGAGGACCTATTTGTCTTGAAAGAGTGACAAGGTGACGTGAGGGCATGCTTTTATTTTTTCAAGCCACAGTTCGTAAATGTGGCAACAGATGGTCTAAAACTAAGTTTTGCAGCTGGCAATAGCTGTAGCACCTAAACTACCACTACTACAATGTTTCATTGTTATCATCATCTGTCATTGGTGATCATTGTTATCACCATTTGTCATTGGTGATGGTAAACGGTCTTTTTTTGGCGCAACTTTTTCCTTCAAAAATAAAACTAGGTTAATTATAGGACCAATTACTTGTTAAAAAAAAGAAATGTCAAAACCATTCAATTTACGCTTAACGTTTTTACTTTTGTAGCTGTTTGTGGTTTTTTAGCAATGCTTAACTCTTAAGTTTAGAGTCGGTTTGAAGCAAACAACAGAAAAACGCTTCTTAAAAGTGATAAAATATATATCGGGATCTGAAAATACTTACTGAATTGGATGGTATAAATTATGTTTGACAAAAAAATACAAATACGCTATAAAAATTTGTTCTTTTAGTGAAGAAAATATAAATATTCCTGACAAAAATACATTGCTTTCTTTGAACAATTGTTCTCACGCCAATAAAAATATTAATATATATAAAAGTACTTATAAATTACTATTAAGTATTTACATTTATTATTTGCATTAGCAAATGTTTTCTTATTTCCTCGCAGTAGTCGTGAAAAGCACTATTAACGCTAAAGACGGACTCTTATTATTTATTAAACTCACTCGTCCATCTTAGAGCGGTTTTCCGGCCTCTCCTACAATGTACTACATAGTCTACATACTCGTATAGCATGATGCTGGCGCTTGCATGCGCTGATCTGATGAGACCATCAGGTGAAAAAAATCACGGTAGGTAACGGGCAGCTACGTGTGTATTTTTAATATAACTGCAAACGTAAACTAGACGTAAGTTTGAATGCTATAAAATGATTCTGTAAGATTTTTTTAATTCACTACCAGAGATTAATTTTTTTTTTCGAGCTGCAATGTATTCCGTACTCAAGAACTTGTGACGTCACATTATTAAATGCGACGTTTTGAGTTAAAACAAAGTAGTGACATTGCTTGCTGTATTATTTTATATGGAAAAAGAAAAGTCGTCTGTTTTTATAAAACCTATGAAAGTGTGTTCATTAAAGCCTAAAATACCTACCCTTTGGTTATGTGGTCGTATCAAAAAAATACACGCGTATTTAACGTTGTATTACTAGACGAGTTAAAAATATAATTTGTATTATTCGGTACTTTTTCATGTAATTCTATGAGTAAATATATTCTAAATTACCAAACACCAAAGAGATACGTCATATTTTTTAGGATAAATCAGTTAAAATAAATATTTAATAGGATGAGGGAGGATTTTTGTGGTTTGGTAACAAATGGTTTTTGATGTACAGTAGTAAATAAAAGGCATACTTGAAGGAAATGTTTTTATGTTTCTATTAATAAACAAACATGTTTCGTTAAAGGAAAGTTTAGGTGGTTTGGTTACGACGTGACCCCAAACCGTACCTAAGTTTAAAGTTTATAAAATAATTATTGACATTATTGCCATGCGACAAGTAACATACATACATATAATCACGCCTATTTCCCGAAGGGGTAGGCAGAGACCACGGATTTCTACTTGCTACGATCCTGACATACCTCTTCCGCTTCCTTCACTTTCATGACATTCCTCATACACGCTCGTCGGTTTAGGGTGGTCTTGACCTGGCCTTTTTTCAGGATTTCCCCGATTTGATCAGAGAAAGTCCGCCGAGGTCTACCCCTTCCAGCTCCCTCTTTTACTTCTCCCTTATACACTCTCTTTGTTAACCTTCTTTTACTCATTCTTTCCACGTGTCCAAACCATCTCAACATACCTTTCAAAATTTTTGTCACTACATCTTCGTTCAGTCCACACTTTTCCCTTATCACACTGTTCCTAATTCTAACTTGTAATTTTACACCACACACACTTCTCAACGCTCTCATTTCCACTGCATTCACTTGACTCTGATGTTTCTTCTGCCATACCCAACTTTCGCTACCATACATAAGTGTAGGCACCAACACCCCTCTATGCACAGCCAACCGTGCTTTTGGCGACACCTTCTGGCTGCTCATAAAAGCGTTGAGTGCCCCATTCACACGATTTCCAGCATTCACTCTCCTTTCAATGTCTTCATCATAGAACAATCGTTAGAATTAACAAAACCTGTAATTATTGTGCAAACTTAAATATTTTTGACGACCGACCGGTCTGGCCTAGTGGTAGTGACCTTGCCTATGAAGCCGATGGTCCTGGATTCGAATCCCGGTAAGGGCATTTATTTGTGTGATGAACACAGATATTTGTTCCTGAGTCATGGGTGTTTTCTATGTATTTAAGTATTTGTATATTATAATTATCGTTGTCTGAGTACCCACAACACAAGCCTTCTTGACTTTATCGTGGGACTTAGTCAATCTGTGTAAGAATTATTATATTTGTAAGTAAAATTAATAAGTAAATAAATAAATATTATAGGACATTATTACACAAATTGACTAAGTCCCACAGTAAGCTCAATAAGGCTTGTGTTGAGGGTACTTAGAAAACGATAAATATAATATATAAATATTTATAAATACTTAAATACATACAAAACACCCATGACTCAGGAACACATATCCATGCTCATCACACGAATAAATGCCCTTACCAGGATTTGAACCCGGGACCACCGGCTTCATAGGCAGGGTCACTACCCACTAGGCCAGACCGGTCGTCAAAGTATTATTTATCTTTCCCATCACGGAACAACGGTGTTCCGGCCCTTTGGAAGGCATGCGCGGAGCAGACGACAACACGTAGAGTCCTTTTGACACTTAAACCCCTTGTCTGTGTATGATAAGGTTACCCTGCGTGGGAATTTAAATTTATTGTTTTAAATGACAAGGTCACTTTTTCAATGATCAAATTTGACAGGCCGCATACGAGAGTTAATGACATGTAAGGGGTACACATACATGTTAGTATTATTTTAGCTTCTAAACTTTGAATAGCCATTTAAAAAAAAGAAGAAACCAGGCCGCGTAGTCAACGTGCATATCGTTCACGCTCCATGGCGAACGAAACGCAACTGTCACTAATATAGAAGAGTGATAGCGAGAGATGACTACGCTACGCTACGGAGCGTGAGCGATTGTAACGTTGGCTACGCGGCCTACTGTGGTTGCAATATAGGAGTCAAAATAAGTGATTCTTCTTCTTCTTCAGGTACCATATCCTCTACGGATGTCGGCTACCACAGTCCGGTACTCTTCTCTATTTGCAGTCTTTCTGCCCAGCGTGGCAGCGTCCATTCCCGTCCATCTCCTAAGGTTATCCATCCATGTAGTTTGTTTTTTCCCTCTACCTCTTTTCCCTTCGATTTTTCCCTCTATTATCCCTTTAATAATATTATATTTGCTATGTCTGTATACGTATATGTAAATAAGTGATTATATGTAAATTTATGATTTAAATTTTAGGACCAGAGTTAAGACGCGAAGCGCTGAGAGAATGGCATATTAACGCAGAATAATTTCACGAGTAAAGTCTCAAATGAAATTTTGCGTCAAAGCTAATTATGCTAATTTAAATAGTAACATAAACTTTGATGTAGTTTCTTTTGACATGAAATATATTTAACGACTTTTAAAACCCACACTATAATTAGAGTAAGCATCATCTGTATAATGTTATTTGGCAAATAGTTCAAACAATCAAGTACATTGCGCAACGAGGGGGGTAAGGGATATATTGTAAACGAGAGAATTAAAGGCCCAAGTTAGCAATATTCTTACCCTCGTAGTTACGCTCAATGTTTTTCATCACACTTGCAAAGAAAAAACTAAATTTTATTTTCAGCAAAGTAATTCTTAATAACGGTGACAGTTCAAACATTGTCAGGTTGGATTGTCATTTTTTGACAGCTTTCAGCCCCTTAATTGTGTAAAGATATATAGCAGACGAATGTTTGATATGTCACCGTATTAAGAATTATTTCGCTTAAAATTTAGTTTTTTCTTCGCAAGTTTGATGAAAGACATTGTGTGAAACTCCGAGGGTAAGAATATTGCAAACTCGGGTCTTTATTTCCCTCCAGCCTGGGGCTGTCGAGAATTACCACCCTCGATTCCAAAATTTCACCAACCCTCCTTGTTGCACAATGTAGGTACTATTATTACTTTTTGCTCGAAAAATTCTTAAAATTCATTCATTCTTTTAAAATTATGTCACGCACACGAATTAGAGCCAATCATGCAGTCTAACGCCACAACGCGATTGGTTGATGTGTTCGCATCACGCGCACGATTGGTGGCAACTAGTTGCGCTAGACTGCACGATTGGCTCGAATTCGTGAGTGACACCGCTGAACTAGCACCATTCTTAGTGCCCGTAAGGCCCGTCCTTAGATATACGAGTACCAATAGGCGAATATGGATCCCTAACAGCAACAGATTTCTCAATTTCAACAAATAAAGTTTTAAATTTAATCTGTGCCAATGAATATAACTGCCATAAAAAGTTTTATTAAAGCGTTTGGGATGAAATACTTCCGTAGAGGAAACGAAATATTGCCCAAGTTTATGAGTTTTATTACAATGGAAAATGAAATGCATTTTCGTACAAGCCGCCTACGAAATGATTTCCGTCCCGGTACTATGGATAACATATATATTCTGGCAAACCCACTGTTCGCGAGCCTAACGCCATCTAGCGGGCATCCCAAGAACAAGCGGAGTTCCAAACACGGCCGGCGATAGTTCTTTCCTTCTACCACTTTGGGGGCGTCCATTAATCGCGTCATACGTTTTTGGCTTGTTTTAGACCCCCCCCCCCCCTCCCCCATGGTGATCTTTGGTGATATTTTCAGGACCCCCCCCCCCCCCATCCAATATGACGTGTATTTTTTTCGATAACTAAAGAACTTTTTAATTTAGACATAAGACATTAATATATGTATTGTTCTCTGAACTCCCCATCGGCACACAAACCTCCTCAAGGTTTTGCCTACGATGGGTCTTGTATTAAATTATAGACTGTAAATTGTTTGTTTATTCAATAAATAAAAAAAAAAAAAAAAAAAAAAAAACAGTTTTCTAACAAATGAACCTAAGTACACGTGTTTTGACAGTTTGGTTAATTGAAGGGCGGAAAACTATTATTTTTATTTTATTGACTATAATACAGTATAGCACAGATGAAAAAAAATACACGTGATACGTGTCCATACCCCCCCCCCGTCCCCTGTGGTGATCATTGGTGATTTTTTGCTGACCCCCTCCCCCCCCTATACAATATGACGCGATTAATGGACGCCCCCTTTCCCACCTTATACGGCACGGCACACAAGCAGCTCTTGCGATTTTTTTGCTATTTTATGTAGAATCACCAACGTTTTAATTTTTTTAATGTTTCATTTTAAAATACTAAAAATAAAACAATCGTAAAATTTAAATAAGAAGAAGTTATTGAAGAGTCAGTCAATTAGTCAAAACTAACGACACCAGTGATACCAAAATGTTAAAAATCCATATTTCGGTTACCTATTTTTTTCCTACCCCTATGTAAAGAGTTCACGCAAAACACTCTTGGCAACGGTCCGTCCTAAGTGAACTACGAGCGGTCGGGTTGAGCTGGAGCGAGGCCAGAAGGCGGGCTGAAGATAGGAAGGCGTGGCGCGAGCTTGTGAAGGCCCTTTGCACCTCTGAGGGCTTTAGAATAACAACAACAACAAATGATTCCTCCTCGCGTTGCCCCGGCATTTTGCCACATCTCACGGGAGCCTTGGGTTGTGCCTTGGGGTCCGCTTGACAACTAATCCCAAGATTTGGCGTAGGCACTAGTTTTTACCAAAGCGACTGCTATCTGACCTTCCAACCCAGAGGGTAAACTAGGCCTTATTGGGATTAGTCCGGTTTCCTCACGATGTTTTCCTTCACCGAAAAGCGACTGGTAAATATCAAATGATATTTCGTACATAAGTTCCTAAAAACTCATTGGTACGAACCGGGGTTTGAACCCGCAACCTCCGGATTGCGAGTCGCACGCTCTTACCGCTAGGCCACCAGCGCTTCCCACGCCAGCGATCTAGCATCTGCCACCGATACATTTATTCTTTTCACTTGGCGCTTGTCGCGGTATACTTGTCATCTTGACTAGGCCCCCTGATTATCTTCAACCTTTGAATAGTTGTCAATGGCCTGTTTGTTTTTGACAGTATCATGAAATCTGTGGCAAAGGTGCCTTCGAGAGAGCTCGCAAATAAAGTACAATCTCGTTAGTCTCCACAAACCACCTATTACCAACTACTAGACGGAGCACATCAGACAATCGAGGTGGATGGTCAGGGGCGTATTTAGTATTTACCCTAGGGCCAAGGGGGCCATGGCACGGGGCGCCAGGCTGCGAGACAGGGCGACAGGGCGGCTGGCCCGGGGCGCCAAATCTTTAAATACATCTTGGGTGGATCCGGGTATGTCCTTAAACGACGTCCAACAAGAGGTACCTATGGGCATTGTGAATGTCATCTCACTTTGTGTGGTTGGGCACAGCACAACGGATGTAATTCCAGATCTATAGCAGAGCCCAAGTGGTGAAGTACCTCCACCTTACAGAACATCACAGCCAAACAACACTAGGCTCTACTCATAGTGTTGTTGCTGAGTAATGTTGCCAGAACCTAACTAGGGTGCGAAGTGTTAGGGTTGGCATCGCGCATGTAACACCCATCACTCTGGAGTTGTAGGCGTCCATAGGCTACGGTGACTACTTACCATCAGTTGGACCGTATGCTTGTTTGTCAGTGGCGTAGTTTCAAAAAAGAGGTCATTAATTTCAGTTGTGCCGACAATTACGACCGGTACTCGTGTAATTTAGTGCCACACTAGCGTCTTTTGAGCGTCAGCGTCTAGTCAGCGCTATGGAAAATGACGTCGCTGCGTTGCGCCGACGTTGCGTCTAGCAGCAGCTATAGAGTTCACTAGACGTCGACGTTCGGGAGACGCTAGTCTGGGGCGAGAAAATATAAAATGGTGTAGTATACAACTCAGTTGCGATGCTCGATTCGTAGAAATTTATAAATTTTGGTGTTTGACGATTATTTCGTGAAATTCTTATTATTAAGTAAGTAAGTAAGTAAGTAAATATTCTTTATTGCACCAACAATTATACATTTTACATACATGTAAAACTACAAAAATTAAGTTTATATATTATTATCTATAATAATTCAATGTTTTTTTTAGAACAATAATAACTGCATCAATAAATTGCTCTGATATTTAGATTAAGATGATATTTGTAAAATTTGACGATTTAAAAGTTCTTGCTGCTAGGCCTATTTGAATGAAGAAAATATTGACTTTGACTTTGACTTGACTTTGAAATAAATAAAATGTATCTCTTTGTGGTTAACTCATGCTCTTTGAAACGCTTCATAATGCGGTGTCTATGTATGTAGTCTGTGTTAGACTCACAAAAGATACGCAACAATTGTAACCGAGACCGTTGGCCCAATTCGAACTTTAAGATACGTCAAACATTTGCTAAAGATACGATATAGATTAGATATATCAGTGTCAAAAATGACGTTTCTTTAAATAAAAACGTCACTTTTGACACTGATCTATCCATATCGTATCTCTAGGAAATTTTTGATGTATCTTAAAGTTCGAATCAGGCCGTATATCTCACAAATTAGGCTAAATAATTACAATTATAATTGCCACTAAGTCAGAGGAATAATTAAAAGACATTGTTAGAAATAAAGGGTAAATTAGGAGGCTATGTTTAATTGTTCAAAGATACGCGACATGAAAGGGTGTGCTTTCAACAAAACACGATTCCAAATTTAGCTTTAGAATTAGTGATGTACTGATACTATTCTCTGAATTTTCCCTGGTAATATTCCCGGAGGTTGATTCCAATTTATAAATAATAATAATAATAAATAAATATTATACGACATTATTACACAAATTGACTAAGTCCCACAGTAAGCTCAATAAGGCTTGTGTTGAGGGTACTTAGACAACGATATATATAATATATAAATATTTATAAATACTTAAATACATAGAAAACACCCATGACTCAGGAACAAATATCCATGCTCATCACACGAATAAATGCCCTTACCAGGATTTGAACCCGGGACCATCAGCTTCGTAGGCCCCTGACCCTTCACTACCCACTAGGCCAAACCGGTCGTCAAACCCACTAGGCCAATTTAACCACGGAAATTTAACAATTTGTTATGAACTGGCTTTCTTGATTGGCGCGTATCTCATGTACGACTTTCACTTCATTTTGCATGCCCCAATCAGCGTGAGCGATCAAGGTCGTATGAAAATAAGATCAAAACCGTAATACGTTAAATCTTATTCGGGTGAGGTAATATTGGATAATTTATAAATAACTCATGCGAAATGAGTTTGTGTAGAAAACCCTTCTTTTTCTTTTTTTTTTTTGCTTAAGATTTATCTGAAATTATAGTTTTTGTCTATGGTACCAGCGAACATGGATACAACACACTTCTAAAAATATGAAATTTTGAATGCTTAAAATCATCACTTACGATCATTGACGGGTACCTTATTTATCTTTAAATAAATAAATATAAAATATTTGGGGACAATCCTACAAAAAGCTACCTAGCCCCAAACGAAGCAAAGCTTGTACTACGAGTACTAGGCGACGATATACATACGTATATAGATAAATACATAGAAAACATCCATGATCAGGAACAAATATCTGTTCCTGGGTCATGGGTGTTTTCTATACATTTAAGTATTTATACTTATTAATATATTATGTAAATATCGTTGTCTAAGTACCCACAACACTAGACTTATTGAGCTTACTGTGGGACTTTAGTCAATTTGTGTCCTATAATATTTGTATTTTTATTGTATTTATATTTTTTTTATCATAAGATGATTTATCATTTTTTTTTGTATCAAAATTGCAGCTTATTACACAGTAGAAAAGTATTACATTTTTAGAAGCATTCTATTGTTGGAAAGCCTAGGAATAGTGTCCTGAGCCCTAAACTAGGTAAACCTGTCTTATAGGGATCAGGGAACCACCTCTATTTTTAGAAATGCAGCAAAGGTTAGTTGGTACACAAATCTAAAAATTGGATAATCATTTTGCTTAATTAAGTATATACGTATACAATATCAGTAAATTAATACTTCATTATCATTATATCACTATAAACTTCACATTTTCATAGAAATTTGACATTAATGGTGACATGGCCACACTTATAGTCTGTATCTTTAGGTATTTAAATAAAAATAAACAAACAATTTGTAGATTTTCGGGTATGTATAACATTTATTGGTTTACCAACCAAATACAAAACCGCCTGTATGTGTCACTGAACGAACTGTCTTTAACCTACATTATTTGAGCATGTAATGTTTACATCTACCTTCAGCTGAGCGGCTTAAGGAGCCATTTGAGGGTAGATTGTGTTTACTTTTTTTTAAATATCTAAAGATACAGAGTATAGTCACTACAAATTCCCTGCACAGTATCTTGGTCCGACTATAGGAATGAAAACCATTAGATTGGAGTATGTATCAAGAAAATTCCAGGGAAATGATCCCACAAAATAATCCCACGGGAAATTGCGTTTACACTACTGGACTACACAACGCACTAGATCCAATTCATTTAGGAACAAAAACCACCAAATGTATCTCGAATATTCCGAGAAGTAGTAAAATGATCCCACAAAATATCCCACGGGAAATTACGCTTAGAGACAACACTACTGGAGTATCTTTAATTTATTGCTCGGTTTATACACAATACATAGCGACAGCATGAAAACCGCGTTCAATTGCCTTGAAGGGAATCAATTGCGAGGGTTTTGTGGCGAGATTTATAGGAGTTGTGTGACTTGTTGTAGAGATATGTTTATGGGATGTGGAAAACAACATGGTTTATAACTTTCTAATATTAGAAGTGGGAAAGACGATAAAGAACAGTTCTAACATTGATAGTCATAAATGTTTACGAGTTTTTTATACTCCGGAGGCAAACAAGCAAACGGCTCGCTTGATAGCGGTCTCCGTAGCCTATGGACGCCTGTAACTCGAAAGGTGTTCCTTGCGCGTTGCCGACTCTAACACTCCGCACTCTCCTTTATCTCTGGTAACCTGGCTCTGGCTGCCAGTGAGTACACCGGCAGGAACACAACACTATTATATGATTAAACGAACTTAGATCCGGCGCTGTAGCGACAGCGGACTACCTATGTAAAAACGTCTCGGACAAGAAGAGGAGTATTAATGAGTATGGTCTAGTGTTATTTGGCTGCGGATTTCTGTAAGGTGGAGGTACTTCCCCAGTTGGGCTCTGCTCTAGATCTGGAAGGTCATCCGCTGTGCTGTGCCCTACCACACAAATCGAAATGACATTCACAGTGCCCACACTTCTCTTTTGGACGTAGTTAAAGGACATACCCGAATCCAATTTTTTTTAATTTTCTAATTCAACACACAATACGATTGCACACTTCAATACAGAAAAAAAAAACAAAGAATAGAGATTCTAGAGGTAAACAACAGGCAGTCTTATCGCTAAAAAGCTATCTCTTCCGGACGACCTTTAGGTAGCGGAAATTATTAAACTTATATAATATTGTCTTCGGTTACTACGATACTTACTCATGAAATAAAATTACGTTTATATTTGTGCCTATTAATTTTAAGGGTCAAGTCTTAGTGTTCTTTACATACCCCGCACCAACTATGATTCTCTGTTTGGCCTAAAGGTTGACTGGTAGAGAATGCCGCGTGGCATTAAGTCCGCCTCTTGTCACTGTATATTTTTTACTGTGCAATAAAGTTAAAAAAAACTTACTCATGAAATAAAATATGAGATGTATTTCAAAGTAATTATATAAATCAACATGTAAAACACCAAACCGATCAAACGGTCAGTGCCTAATAGACAAACGAATCTAACCGTCACCCGTCGTGAAATAGAACGGCGAAATAAACATCCGTGTTTTTTATATCCAATGATGGCGAATCACTGGGTCAGTCGGCATAATTGGATACACAACATAATAAATACAATAGTCAGTCCGATTATACGAAATTTATATCGAATTATATGATCTGGCAGCCCTGCACCCCACACTAGCGTTTTTTGAACGTCTGCGTCTAGTCAGCGCTATGGAAAATGGCGACGCGACGCAGTTGCGCTAACGTTGCATAGAGTTGAGTAGATGCTGACGCTCGGGTGACGCTAGTGTGGGGTGGTCCTAAAGAAGTAGGAGAATGAGCGGACCTTAAGCCTAATAGTTAAGAATATAAAAGTATTTTGTGGTATATATCCAGCCTTCGATTGCAAATTCCTCCGTAAGAAATCATAAAAATAGTAATTAACAATATTCTTGTCCCAGAGAGTATTGAAAACACAGATAAAAGATTACTTTCTCTCATTGAAAATCTGTTCTAATAAATCTTTAATTAAACATCTATTCTTGTATTTTAGGAAACTCGCTGTCACGAGTCTGGAATTTATATAGCAGCGTTTAATTTCTGATTTTATCAGAAAAAGCAATAACTTTATTGTGAAATTGAATTAAGAGCAAACGATCTCATTTAGATTTGTGGTCGGCGCCTATCTCTGCGTTACAGAATGGTCAATGAAATGGAAAAAAATAAAACAGTCTCTTATCTAGATCAATTTGACAATTTTGCATAAATAAGTTAGAAAAAACCCTCAAAAGGTTTAATAAAATAAACCCTAAAATTAACCTTTTAGGTTAAAGGTTAATTTTAGGTGCAAAAATGACAAATGCGTTATAAGCCCCTATTTCTTCTTCTTCTTCATCTTCTTCTTGTTAAGGACTATGTAAGGCTCTACAGCCTATCTATCACTGTAACCATATCTGATCTATTGTGATCGCCACCTACTACAACTCTCGATCCAAACCTGCAACTTCAAACAGCTGCAGGATCTTTTTGATCTCGAGAGACCTTAACTCCTCCGGTCGTAATATGTGTCTGCCCAGGGTTGAGACACGAGTGCGCATTAGGGCACTCTGCGAGGACATGTCCCTTACACAATACCATATTGGTTTATTGTGAAATTCCCTAGTACAATGTTGATTCATCAATGCTAACACGAATGAGGTGAACAAAACTTTCATTGTATGACTGACACATGTATCGATATACAGTCTTTTTTAGGGTTCCGTAGTCAACTAGGAACCCTTATAGTTTCGCCATGTCCGTCTGTCTGTTTGTCTGTCTGTCTGTCTGTCTGTCTGTCTGTCTGTCTGTCTGTCTGTCTGTCTGTCTGTCCGAGGCTTTGCTCCGTGGTCGTTAGTGCTAGAAAGCTGAAATTCGGTATGGATATATAAATCAATAAAGCCGACAAAGTCGTACAATAAAATCCAAAAATTTAATTTTTTTGAGGGTACCTCCCCTACACGTAAAGTGGGGGTGAATTTTTTTTTCTGCTTCAACCCTAGAGTGTGGGGTATTGTTGGAAAGGGCTTTCAAAACTAATAAGGGTCATTAACAAACATTTTTTGATAAAGTGAATATATTCGGAGATAATCGCTCCGAAAGAAAAAAAAATGTGTCCCCCTCCCTCTAACTTTTGAACCATAGGTCCAAAAAATATGGAAAAAATCGTGGAAGTAGAGCTTAAGAAAGACTTTAAATTAAAACTATAGCGGACATGATCAGTTTAGCTGTTTTTGAGTTATCGCAAAAAGTTTCCCCTTCATAGTAAAAAGACTTTAATTAGGTACTGATTATGCAAATTTGCCTATTTGTTTAACTCGCGTAAAAGGTACCGTTTCATCCCTTGGTTAACAATTTACTATACTTTAAGCTCCAGTTTAGCTTATTGTGACGGTAGAGTAACTACACTGAGCATGGCCCGACATGCTCTTGGCCGGTTTTTTTCGTCTATTTTTAAAGTTATTGGTGCTCGCTTACTTTGTTTTATATACTTTGTTGTTTGTTTGTTATGTCTTATTACTTTGTTTTGATACTGTACCACAAATGAAAGTGACGCGATAGTACTAGTTTCTAACGATCTGTTCAGTGAAGAAGAATGCTACAACTTTCTCAATGACCCATATTCTAATAACTTTAATATTCTTCTGTAGCGGTAATAACAGCCTATTAGAACAAAATCATCAAAAATCTTATAAAGCAATGCCTTAATAAGACACAAAAACATTTGATTGGCATATTTAAACGATTAAATGTGACGTAAGCAATTTTTTTACGCTTATTATTTTTTGTGTCAGTTTGAAAAGCATGACAGTATCAGATTGCTATGGCCGTAATTGACACAAACTATGTTCCCACACAAAAACTATCCTTAATGCAATACAGTTACACGTTTTCTCTCGAATATTTTTCTCCAAAATAATTCAATGTAAAAATATTTATCAAGCAAATTTTATATAGGACACAAAACGAAATGTAAGATTTGCATCTTAACAAAGTATTCACAACGGAAAAAGAATTGACTTTATTATTATTTTTAAATTAGAGCTCCAAATATCGCTACAGGACTAGTATTTCCATAGCATATTATGGATGTGCTTATCTTCCAAGGTATGCTATAATATATAGGTGGTAGCTGGAAGTATCATTCATTGCGGATTATTTATGGTATCACACCGGGGAGCCATCGATTTTGGTGGCTGAATAGACTGATAATAAGAAAGTATGTATGCTGTATCATACAATTCTCAATTATCGTTACTACTGTAATACGCCTGCTCTCTCATATTTCATTGATTTTTGATTTTATTTGGCCTTCGCCATGTTGCGGATTTTTAGTGGTACTAATTTACTTTACTGACAAGGAGATGCTTAGATAAAAGACTTTTTCAACAATGTTTTCTTCATTGAATATCACTGATGTAAACAACTAAAAAAGATTCGCAATCACGAATGGATTTACCACAAAACTGCCAAAAAATATTGTCAAAGATGCAAGCAAAAATATTTTGATGCAATAAAACTTTTACATCAATAAAAGGATGAAGGATTGCGTAGCATTCCAATTAAAATGTTTTGAAATTAGTCGTCGAAAGGACCGGTAAGCCCTGACATTTTATTTGCCTATATGTCATCATAAGCACATTATTACCATATGTAAACTGCTTGGGCGACACTATCTCAGGGCCGAAACTAATCTTGTATGTCTTAAAGTCTGTGCAGAAAGAGAAGAGTGAAAGAATGTATGGTTTCCCTTACTTTCCACGACTCTTTTCTTTCCGCACAGACTCTAAAAGGGTTAAAAACTCACCTAACATTCGTATGACCCTCCTCTGCGAAGCGCTGTTCCTATACCGCGTGGCGCCCGCCGGTCGGCCATTGCTCTCCACCGACAGCTTTTTCACCGGGTGCAAGATCCTCGACGTCCGCAACTTCACCCCGATCAGCGCGTACAACACAGTTATCACCGACATCGGCACCACGAAAAACACGAAACTAGATATCACAAACACTTGATGCACACCATGACCTTTCACTGTACACGCGCACACATTTTGTCCGTTCTCCACATAAGTCACCAAACCGAATTGCATCGCTTGAGGCACGGCAGTACACAGCGCCATGAACCATATCACTACGATAAAACGAACAGCCCTAGACAGTTTTGACATTGTATGTGACATGAATGGACGGCAGATGGCGATGTATCGTTCTACTGTAAAAGCTGTTATAGTTAACACTGTAGCGTTAGCTGAAGTCTCTGAAGCTAAACCAAGAATTATACACGGCGCTTCTCCAAGGGGATAAGTATAAGGGTTCCATAATCGATGGAACTCAAAGGGCAATCCGCAAACTAGAAGCATTAAATCGGAGATCGCTAAACTAAATAAGTAGAAGTTGGTCGCCGTGTGCATGGAACGGTTTCTGGCGATGACCACGCAAGTGCTGATGTTGCCGAGGATGCCGGCCACGAAGATGATGGCGTAGGTGATGCTGAGAGGAACCAGCAGGTCCAGGGATTCGGGTTCCCCGTAGCCCCCAGAACGCGTTGTGTTCGTGCTCGCGTTCAGGAACACGTCATCGAAGTATTCTTCCATCACGCGGCATTCACATCACTTTACCTGTTGAGAAAGAAAAAACACTATAATATGCAACAAGATAACCACGGATTGGGTGCCCCACGAGTCAAACCGGGGATCTGGCAGACCTCGTCGGCGATGGCGGGATAACTTAGACTCCTATTTGAGGGACTGGTCGGTCGTAGCTCAAAACCGGGATGAGTGGAAGAAGAGGGGGGAGGCCTTTGCCCAGCAGTGGGACACAATGGGCTCGTTATAATAATAATATAATAATATGCAATTAGAGATGCCCCGAATGGTTTTGAAATCAGAAATCTGCCGCTGTTGTCGCTTACATTTCCACCACGCACTTCGCTCAGCCAATAAAAGAGCTAGCTCCAGTGTCAATTAATTGTTCCAATTAGAGAGTAAATACAGGCTTTTCGGTGATTGAGCGTTTCGTGGAGTTCAACAAGGTGATTGAAAACAAATATCCAATCCGGTTTCATTTCATATTTGCAATGTTCCCATGAACAGAGGGCCTACCGCGAACCACGTTCGACGTGTTGCCTCCCTGTCACACTTACGTACGAATTTACAAGTGCGACAGAGAGGCAACACGTCGAACGTGGTTCGCGGTAGGCCCTCAGGTCTCGTTATTTTTTTTGCCGAACCTACTTACACTTAGTTTCGATTTATATGACACATAAAATGGACGCCAATGAGCAATGTAAATGTAAAATGAAACAGTCGTCAACAGTTAAGAACATTGATTAATAATCCCTTGTCAGAATAGGCTAAACGGGTGCTATTATTAAGTATCATGTACATTACAAGCGTTCGCAGCGCTTAGCGTTTTTACTAATAAGCAAAGACTTTTTGCAATACTTAACTCAAAAACGGACGGCCAGATCACTTTCGCTATCATCTTCCTTGAAAGTATTTAATAAGCTTTAGTTTCCCGGTTTTTTCCTCTTTTTGGACCCATGATCCAAAAGTTAGAAGGACACTATAATTTTTAATTCAGAGTGATTATTTCCGAAAATATTCACTTTATCAAAAAATAGTTTTTGAAAACCCTTATTCAGCTTAGAAGATCCAATGATATCGCACACCATTGGGTTAAAGCAAAGAAATGTAAAAAAAAATGTATGGGAGATACCCTAAAAAAAATTTTAGGTACTTTTTGTTTTACGGTTCTGTCGCCATGTATGATTTATGTATCCATGCCAAATTGCAGCTTTCTAGCATAAACGATCACGGAGCAAAGCCTCGGACAGACAGACAGACAGACGGACATGGCGAAACGATAAGGGTTCCTAGTTGACTACGGAACCCTAAAATAAAGCTATATACAAAAAAAAAATATCGGGTTCCAGTGTTATACTAATAGTCTTCCAGTCCGGTAATAAAGAGTAGAAAATTTAGGGCGCCAGTATATATTATGTTGCAGGCAATATTGTATATTATGTTGCATTCACGCGATATTAAGAAATACCAAACAATAATACATGTTATTTTGCTTCATAATGCGTCCTGTAAGTTGGCAGTCTGCCACACTATTTGTTTGTTGTAAATGCAACAATATTTGTTTGTTATGACACATCGTATTTGGCCACAAAACTGGTCTTAATCTGGTCAAAACCTTATACTTTGAAATAACAATTCAATACACTTTATTGTAATCTTTAACAGTTTTATTTGCTGTCGTCATAAAATAGTTATTTGTTTTACAAGGGGGCAAAGTTGTTGTTTAAACTCTCCTGCTAATTGATACCCGAGCAAGAGAAAGATTCCAAAAAAGTTCGTAAATTGGAATCTTGGGCGTTGCGCGGTTTAAATAAATTTTGCCACAGCACTGAAACGCAACATTAAATTTATCACCACACGAACAAGGAAAGTACTAACTGTAAAAATATCAAACAAAATCAATTTAATTTAAATGAATGTTATTAAATATATATTATTCGAAATCATTATTTAAAAGTCAATTCTCTCAGCCAACATAAGGAAACAACTCAAAATTAGATTATTTTGCCATATATGTAGATAAAATACAACTTTTTTTACCAGCTGGTGTGGTGAAAAGTATGTTACTTCCTCGTTAAATTTTTGCTCTTTTTTGTCCGTCTTCACAGAAACAACACTCGACTAAAGAAAACTATTTGAAAAGAATTTAGCGGAGCCGCTCAGGCGAGAGTCCCCGGGTCCTCAAAAGCCACTCAACCCGCCTCCATTTTCCTCTTAAGCCTTTGTGAGGCAAAGGGAGTAGACTTCCCACAAAGATTTTGAGTTTATTTCAAAGTAATAGGGTTCAATTTAGCGTAACTTCTAAGAATCCATGTCCGTTAAAGGGTTTAACGAAAAACGGTATTTTATCACCCAAACAATTTACGGTTATAGCGCAAACCGATTTCTGTAAGAAAATAAGGTGTTTATGTATGTATGCGTATAAAGTTTAGGTTTATGACCCCGGAATAGTGGTGTTACTAAGTAGTATAGGGATATACGGCCCTCGACGGGATTCGTGAAGGGAGAGATGTCCGTGTTCGAAGTCAGTCGGTAGTGATACTTTTCCTGTCTACGAAACAGGAGGTTCAAATTCTGGTTAGGACATTTTTTTTCATCACAGATATTAAATTTGTTTGCGTTATGGATGTTTGCTATATATTTATGTAATTATCCTTATTTGTCTATTTTTTATGTACTTATATTATTATATTGTCACAACACGATCCTTATTCAGCTAACTGAGGGGATAAGTTGATTTGTGTAATATTGTTCCATAATAAGTGATATTTGTTTGTGATAACGGTGCATTTAAGTATTAATAATTAGTTTATTTATCGAGCTCACCAAATTTCATGAGAATCGGTTGGGAAATACGAGCTGTATAGGACAAAAGGTTACAAAACCTTGGAATCCGTAAAAACGGGTCTCTGTTACATAACGTGTCATATAACATTTTGTTGTTGTAGTATTTAATCTGGTAAACCGTCTATTACTGGTAGGGTTTGCATGACTGATCTGAAATGTATGGGAAGATTCGAATCCAGATCCGGATAATTTCATACATTTCGGATCCGGATTACAAACCCCAAATTACTGGCCACCTTGTACTAAAACTGCAATGAAATTCTAATTACTTATTCACACAATTCAAGTAACCCAAATAACATTAATTCTGAAAAGTTACTGGAATTGTGTGAATATTAAACACAGTCCTTTTTAGTATAAGGTGTCCAATTATTTGCCCGATAATGAAAAAAATTGTTTTAATGTCATGTTTGTACTAACCCTAGATTTAAGTATTAGTATGTTACTAACACATTATGGACTTTTGTTCGCAATTTGATTTTTGATTTGATTTAATTTGAAGGTGGCATAGACGGTTTAAATAATTTATAATAATTAAAATTCACAACAATAAACAACTGCAATAACGAGTTTAATAATTATATTATAGGAATAAATATTAAATATTATAGGACATTATTATTACACAAATTGACTAAGACCCACAGCTCAATAAGGCTTGTGTTGAGGGTACTTAGGCAACGACATATATAATATTTATAAATACTTAAATACATAGAAAACACCCATGACTCAGGAACAAATATCCATGCTCATCACACGAATAAATGCCCTCACCAGGATTTGAACCCGAGACCATCGGCTTCATAGGCAGGGTCACTACCCACAAGGCCAGACGGGTCGTCGGATAATGTTACCACATAAAAAATGTCGATTTAAAAAACTATGTTGATATTGGCAACAAAATCTGCAATGTTAATTTAAATGTTAACTCCAAGTCTAAATTCCGTTTTTTATCCAGCCCGTCTATCAATGTCGTGTATAAAATGAATGGAATTTGAAGTGCTCAAACGAGTTTTTGGATAACACGAGGAACATAAACAACTGTTATCTTACATAGAATCAAGATTATATTATCCAATGTTTTAAATTAATTACGAAAAGGATATCTCTTGATTTTTCGTTATCTTTTTTATATGCGTGTTTTATGTTTGCTCTCGCAAATCAAATCGGATAAAATTCGCATTTATTCCCTCGTTATACTCTGCTTTTCAGTTACATTACGAGGAAAATAGACAGAAATATGAAATATTTAAAGTTTTTTAGGGTTCCGTACCTCGAAAGGAAAAAACGGAACCCTTATAGGATCACTCTGTTGTCCGTCCGTCCGTCTGTCTGTCTGTCAAGGCCCTTTTTCTCAGGAACGCGTGGAAGTATCAAGCTGGAATGTATATCAAATCCAGGTCTACTGTCCCTTGGAGCTGTGAAAAAATCAAACTTTTAAGCCAACGCAATCAAAAGATACAGCCGTTTATGCCGCAAATTTCCGCAAATTTCCGCAAATTTTCGACACTCGCAAGGGAATCAAATCCTTCAGGGTACTTCCCGTGAACTCAGAATCATGAAATTTGGCACGAAGTTACGTCTTATAGCACAGATAAAGGAAAAATTGCGAAAACCGTAAATTTTTAGTTTCATCATATAAATAATATATACCTACAGGTTTGTACGGAACCCTCGGTGTGCGAGTCTGACTCGCACTTAGCCGATTTTTTCCCTATTTATTCAACAATAACGAAGTTAGTACTCGGGACATAGATATATATTATTTAAGCATGTCGTTTTAAAACATTTACTTTTATATCACTTCGTTGGTCCCCATAGGGCCCGTCTATGGGGACCAAGAATGGGGACAGGAGGCCTACCGCGAAAATCGAAGTTCGTCAATTGCGGGCATTTTTCTCTGATTGTGTTCACCATTCATTCATTCGTGTGAATGCGAGCTAATCGTGCAGTCCAACGCAACTAGTTGCGACTGGCGACCAATCGCACGCGTGATGCGAACTCGGCAACCAATCGCATTGTGCGATTCCACTGGTGGTGCGCACCAAACGAGAATGTTTGGTCGGATATGAACGGGCCTATCTTCGCTTTTGAAATCGTTGTTTTAAAATGACAGCAGAACTTCAATTGTATGGGAGCGGCTTTTTGGCGGCGGTGCGTTCGTATGACTTTTGAAATCAGTTGTATTTAGACTATTTACCGATAGCAAGTTCAATAAGAAGATTGACCAAACATTTTTTTCAATCATTAATACATATTCAATGTTTAATTCAATTACTATCGTTTTTGCAATTAGTCTATAAAGCCTACACCGATTATTTAATGTATAAATACCGTGTAGTCCAACTTCTAACAAAAAATAGGGAAAAAAAAAGTGACGACGCGACAGATTTAAACAAAATCATTTTGATTTTGATGCTGATCGCTTCAAGATAATATTCTGGGTTTAAATGTTTTGCTTTTTTCTAAAAAAAATTGTATTGCAATAAAAAAAGGAAAACCTGTAAACCTAGTTTTCCATTGTGACAAATAATATAAAATTAATAATGTAATGAATGAATTTAAAAATAAAAGAAATGCCTTGGTACAGCCCCGCGTACGAATTTTGAATTTCGATCGAAAATCATAAAATGTTCTAATTAGACTGCTGGGCTGGGTCATCATATTTCTATGGGGTCTAAAAAGACAGCTTCCTTGCGATATCACAAGGAAAGACACATTTATATAGCTGTGTCTTTCCTACCAATATAGGTATTCCAGGATTTGCGCTGAAAAAAGCGCTGGTGGCCTAGCGGTAAGAGCGTGCGACTTGCAATCCGGAGGTCGCGGGTTCAAACCCTAGCTCGTACCAATGAGTTTTTCGGAACTTATGTACGAAATATCATTTGATATTTACCAGTCGCTTTTCGGTGAAGGAAAACATCGTGAGGAAACCGGATTAATCCCAACAAGGCCTAGTTTACCCTCTGGGTTGGAAGGTCAGATGGCAGTCGCTTTCGTAAAAACTAGTGCCTAGGCCAAACCTTGGGATTAGTTGTCAAGCGGACCCCAGACTCCCACGAGCATTGGCAAAATGCCGGGACAACGCGAGGAAGAAGGATAGGTATTCCAGGATTTCCAGGATGTCGATTCTAATTTAACAGTTTGTTATGGTTTCGATAACTTGACGTGAAACATGTATTTCATAGGTACTTATTATTTTTTATTCTTTGACACTTGGAGAGCCTTTGCCTCCAAATCTTATTAATGGGTATTATTATTTTTCTCAGACCGTGGGGACCTTATGCATCTCCAAATTTAATGTATTAACTGTGGAGACAATATACACGGTGCTCACGAGGAACCCGAAAGATTTTAACCACGTACTTCTGAGGCCAAAAGACGGAAAAATAGTTATATGAGTTTCACTATGTTTCGCCAAAAAAATTTTTTTTTTTGTTTTTATTTTGTTTCAAATTTTGAAATTTTTGTCTCTAAATGTGATCAGTAATACACTGTCAAAATCTTTTGGGTTCCTCGTGAGCACCGTGTATACGACTCTGTAATATTGTATAATGTACTTGACTTTATACAATATTACAGAGTAAATACTATTTATGTATTCTGTAGCATTGGCTTATAAGACAACAAAAACAGTCTAGACGCGATGTATTGATATTGGGCATATTGGCTACGCATTCTGGACAAATAATATATTCCATCATATATAAAATTAAAAATATTATATAATACAGTGTGTATTTTTGATACGACCACATATTACAAAGTTTGTAAGTATAGGTCCTAATGAAGAACTTAGATATCTACAGGTAATAAAAAAATTACTAAAGTCCGACCAGAAATATATGATCAATTGATCATTGTCAAGAGGGCGCTTTAATTCACACGTATAAAAGTGACAGTTCAGTTTAGTATGAAAAATTTAGTTCCAATGAAATCCCGCAATATGGCGCGTGATCATGTATTACTGGTCAGTTTTTACTTTTATTTTCCATTACAAGAAAATCAGTTTGCTTTAATTAAAACGTTGGAAACATTTAAAATTAACTACGCTCTTTTAATAAAGTCTAAATTGAGAAATTCTTACAAAATCATTTCATGGCACTAAAACTCAGGTTTTGTATCGTTTTGCGGTTGCATCTAAAAATGAATTAGTATTGGCATAGAATTATATTGATTTAATATCTAAATTTTATTAGGAGTGAACACATACACGTGTCGGTGCGACGAACTATAAGTAAATGAGATCAGAACTACATCCGATCCAAAGTCTATCATTAATAATGTACGGTAGCCTAACCAATTTTTCTCGCTTTTTTCAACGACCACGGTTTTTTTTTTAACGACCGGTTTGGCCTAGTGGGTAGTGACCCTGCCTACGAAGCTGATGGTCCCGGGTTCAAATCCTGGTAAGGGCATTTATTCGTGTGATGAGCATGGATATTTGTTCCTGAGTCATGGGTGTTTTCTATGTATTTAAGTATTTATAAATATTTATACATTATATATATCGTTGTCTAAGTACCCTCAACACAAGCCTTATTGAGCTTACTGTGGGACTTAGTCAATTTGTGTAATAATGTCCTATAATATTTATTTATTTATTTTATTTATTTCGAAAAAACACGAATTTCACAAATATATGATATCTTATGACTTTTTTTGCTCTGCAAGTTCATTGTGATCACACGCATCAGTTAATTTGAAGAATACATTTTTAAATCGTGTTTTAACCCACTTTTTTCACGTCTTAGAGGTCGGGCAAAGATATCTGGAGTTGTCGCCTACATTGCCCACGTCAATTTAGTACTCAAATTATAGCTTGATGTCCAAGAATAACAAAAAATTGTTGTCAAAGGATCTCAATGGAAATAATCCTTGTTTCATGTTTTATAACTGAAACCCGGAAATATTTGTCAATGTGTTCTTAGTTTTTTTTATACATACTTGCGTCCATTTTTCAACAAGCGTTTGGCCGCAGAAATATACCTATAGGTATTTAACAACTCGCTCAAAATTCCCATGTCTAGTTGAGTACATATGTATCATGTAGTTTTGTCACAAATATAATCTTTTACTACTAAATATCGTTATGTTAATATAACTGTTATACAATTATCGAAATTGGCTTAAAATGTGTTTTTGGGCAAAGTTGGCTAGTTTCACGGTACACTTATGAGAGTTATTAGCAATGAAAATGGGTCACGTTGTATGGAAATTTCTATGCAAATGTCTATTTTTTATTGCTTTTAACAGTAGCCTTAAAGGCTGGCCCGTGTAAGTAAAAAATTACCTTGCAACATGGCGCTTGAAAATAGCTGCACGTAATAAGTGGATCGAGATTTCGAGATAGTGAACATTCTTAGGAAGTTTCAGTAGAAGTATTTTGCATATAAATATTCGGATTTTGTATAGGTACGTTCCTTAGAATTGAGTAAATATAAAGTATCTTATTATCATAAACAGGTTTTCTGCATTTTCTGTTTCCGATAGAACATTGGTAACTTAAAAAATAACAGTACAATTAACTGATCGAGCAGTAGCGATATTTGGACCCCGTTTCAGCTTGGGCAAAACGTCGTATGTCTGTATGTTCTCCTCTGCAGGTTGCACTTCTTAACAGATTCACGTGAAATTTTGTGAGCAGGTTCCGTAGTTTGATAGATTTTTTGTTGTTCCGTTTTGTGGGAAAATTTAAAATAGTTGAAATATAAAGAACTTAGCACCAGTAGGGTCTTTGGCACTTACGAAGAGAAAAAATGGCAGAACGATTTGTACGGTAAAATATTGGGCTCCTCCCGTCTGTCGTGTCGAGAGCCGGTGTTGCTCGAAGCTAGGGGAAAAAAAGACTTGCTTATTTGTTACGATTGTAAATAGGAATTTTGCTTGTATTTAAATTAACCTATTTCTCACCAGAAAAATATTAGAAAAACCTAGACCTATTTTCAGACACAATTTCTATTCAGTAAATCTGAAAGAAATACAAGAAGTAGGTAACTTGTCCGTGACTTCATTGTTCTGTTTTTCATAGATTCCATAGTTAATCGTTTTGATTGTTCGAAAAAACAACAGATTTTTCTAGTCAGTCAACTACACTATTTCTGTACTACAATAAATTATTTGCTTTTCTGCATGATCCTTTATTCGGGTGAAAGTCACCATTTCTAATGGCGTCTCGTCTGCAATGTGGCCATTTATCGCTTGGTTGACAAAGTGTCATTTCCACTACCCACACTCAAAGTTATTTCTCAAACGTCAAATCGTATTCCAATGCTCATAACCAGACAGATGTAATAAAATCTCGAGTTTCTTAAAAAAGTTGAAATTTGATTCCGAATTCTACGAAAAGTTTTCTGTCGTCTGATTATTTGATTAGACTGTATCCTGAGAATATTTTATGAGATATTGAGGTTTTTTTATACTACGTCGGTGGCAAATAAGCATACGGCCCGCCTGATGGTAAGCAGTCACCGTAGCTCGCTCTCCTCCCCCGTTGAGCCAAACAACCTTACTCACCGGCAGGAACACAACACTAGTTTATAGGGTTATTCAATGCAATTAAATTATTTATTCATAAAATTTACATCTTATAGGTCACTATATATTTACAGGTTACATGTATATAATAGATTTAATAATTTTGCCGCAATTAGGGCGTTCCGGATCCGGCCCTGAGCATGGGCTTATTTACTTTTCCAGGTTATAATTTATGCTGCATTTCCAATTACTGTTTATACATTTACAGTACGTCTTTATACATTTACAATTTATTGTATTTATTTAACATTGCTACATATTTGTTACAAGAAAAATTCATCGATAGTGTACAAAGCGTCTTTAACTAGCTTTGTTTTCATTTGTCGTACAAATGAAGCGTAACTCGGGGCCTGCTTAATTTGAACGTTATATTATAGATTAGGAATCGGTTCAGTCAGTCGATGTCAGACCGCGAGCAGAGCAGTCGTGTCACGTGATGTTTGTGTTGGCGAGCCGTTGGAAATACATTACATCGTATGATTTATAGTGACGTTCGAATGTCAACTGCGTCTGCGTTACTGTTGCGGTGTCATTGTTTCCTCCGTTGTATATGTTAATTTCCTTGATAAAATGAGTCTTCTTATTTTCGTGTCGAGGTTCCATTTTCATACGATGGATGCCCCGTAGGCAGCGGTGTTGATAGCCCTGACTGTCGCGTCCCTCAGATCCAGGGTGCCTACTGCGAATTTCGGGGTTCTTTCTTTTTTAGAGTGACAGAGCAAAATGCCAGCAATTGACGTATTCGATTTTCGCGGTTATAGCTGCACCGAGCAGTGATGCGGGCATGCGGGGCACGCCAGTAGATGTGCCACGGTTTGCGTTACTGTGTGGCAGGTACATTAAGGCGAGTGAGAGATAAAATGAGTGACGGAATGATACATTATAATCGCGGCAGTTATGCGTAAATTTATCAAAGAAAGTTATCAGTGCGAGCGAGGTGGACTGCGATCGAGTTTACGCAGTCGCTGATGTAAACATCGTGTCAACTCGTGGTATGACTACTATACCTTTAAAAGAAAATTTACGTAATTTAACATGCTGTAAAGCCAGAAAATTAGAAGGAAACGTATGATATGGCACGCCGCGCGAAACTTGAACGATTAACCTATACAGCGCTAATCACGAAACCTTAGCATTTTACCTCTACGAAGCATTTCCGCAACATACCGGGAAACCCACGTTATCGACTACGACGTAGCTCCACGACCGTAGTACAGCAGTGAATGTGTTAAAACGTTAAAAAAAATATAACTACTTCAATTTTGCTACTTCAAGTATGTAAATAAACATCTTTCTAGCGTGTCTTTTAGATTAAAATGGCCACTAGGAAGTTTCTAGAAATATAACTAATAATGTTCTATTAACGTTTTATACTCGTATGTACGTGTATAGATCGAGTCATTCAGAAAGACGCGTGTCTTAACTCATATTGTCATGTTATTATAGCTTAGATTTGACAAATCTGCGCGTCAATGTGTATGACACGATCACGAACTATAGCTAAACAAAAACAATAGCATTTATTTGACTAAATGTTTACGTTTTCCTTGCATGTTTTGACATCCGCGATCATAAAACTGACATACATGATGGCGCAGTAAGTAGTAAATATACATTTAAATGTCTATTATATCGTGTCGTACTATGTAGCCGTGGAGCGGTCACATTTACGCCTTGAATTCAGTTTATGTTGCACAAGAATTCGTTTTTATTGCCAGCTGCCCGTGAAACGCTTATTTCCGTATTTACGTATTCAAATACTACACTGTTTTACTAACAATGTAATTTGTTGTTTAGTAAACTAGATCGCAGTGCATCTCGCTCGCACTGAAGTATCTAATAATTTAACTAATTTTGTTACAACTTTCAACCAGAATTATTACTTTTAATGTTTACCTAACGGAAACATGGTCGCCTTAAATCTACTTGACGCCGTTTCGTGGAGCAAGAGTTAGGTGTATTGGGGATGGGGTGGGAGGAGGTTACCCAAGCAGCCCCGGACCGGAGTCAGTGGAAGAAAATGGTTCAAGCCCTACAACCCGGGGTAACAGGATGAAAAGAAGAAGAAGGTTTACCTATAAAATGCTCCTAAAATGACTTTTAATTAAATTTTCTGAGAGACGCCAGTACCTATAAGTTTTACATACAAAACTTCTTCGCGCTCTATTTTCTTTGTAAAATGAAAGCGTAACTTCGATTGTATGGAAGCGGCTTTTTAACGACGTGTTCGTGTTACCATTTAGTGTGACCATAGAGAAACAAGTAAGCATAGAGTGCTCACTCCATACATCAGTTTTCTTGCCAAAACGCTTATTATTTTCGTAGTCGACATCTAGCGTCAAGTCTCAAGGAGCGGATTTGTCAGTACTGTTACTTGACACTAGATGTCACGGGTGTCGCGAATGACGAAAAGTGTATTGCTCAACAATTTACAACTAATATTACAAGCAGAATGAGTTGAAAATAGAATAACCGGAATTCTATTTCCAACTCCTCCAGTTATAATATTAATTGAAAATTGTTGAGTATCATACTTTACGTTCGTTGCGACATCTGTTGTCAAATAGCAGCACTGATAAATCCGCTAGTTTTCATCTTTTTTTTTCTCTAGCGATGTTGACAATAAAAAGAATAAGCGTTTTGGTAAAAAAAACTGATGTATGAATGAAGTGAGCACTCTATGTTTCGTATTTCTCTATGGTATATATGACTCAAGTCGATACAAAAATAGAAATGGGATTAATGCAATATGACGAGCATACAATCTTGTTGGATGAGCCAACAGCATTTGTAGGTGATATTAATAATAAAGCACTCAACAGTCCGTCGTTGAGTGTTCACAAATAACATAATTATAATCAGATATTGTTTCAAATGAAATATTCCAATGATATAATAATCTTTAACAACAACATTTTCCTTACAACAGTTTAACATGCGATCATTTTTAGGGTTCCGTACCCAAAGGGTTAAACGTTATTTATATATTATTTATTTATTATTACCGCTAATACAAAAAATACTAAAAAGTACGGAATCCTCGGTTCCACTATAACTAATGGCACCAGTCAGCATCAAAAGTAGCTGATTAGACTAAACGTCAAAAGTACCATTCTCTTATAATTTTACATAAAGAGTACGTGTCTCTTATGATATATCAGGGAAACCAGCAGACAAATGGCCCATGGACACCTGCAACACAGGGTTTGTAAGTGCGTTGCCGGCATTTAAGATGTAGAAGTAGTAGTAGCTAAGAACCTAGGCGTTATTGACGGAGTGAAGTGCGCTGTCTATGATTAGATTAATTTTTACAAGTATTCTTAGTATTGTAGCGCCACCTATTTAAGGTTTTTTGATGACACTTTTTGATACATGGATATTTCATTCCATACCTCCACCTTCCATAGGCATATGCAAAGGATTTCGTACAGTAAAGGCACTTGTGACAGTTGTGACGTCGCCACGTCATTAAATTCGACGTTTTGAGTTAAAACAAAGTAGTTGTACACTGCTTGCTGAAATATTTTATATGGAAAAATGAATGTCATCTCATCTGTTTTTTTTTAACCAATGAAAGTATGTTCGTTAAAGCCCCCTACCCTTTAAAACTACCTTTTGGTTATGCAGCCGTTACAAAAATAAATGCTGCATAATTCTATTCGCAAAAGTATTCCGGAGTGGCAGATACTTTTGGGGCGTCGTTCCATTTGAAGGCAAATGCACTATGACCATTAAAATTACCCAAATCTTAAAGAAAGGTGTATCTACTTTTAACCCCTTAAGGAAAACACTGATGTTATACCTAATTTTAAAGTATTTGCATCTTTGAATCTGTCTATGAAATCGAAGCTCCCCTATAGATAGATGAACAGACATGTGTACATATTTTTTATCGAAACTGTTCATAGATAGATCTGCAAGTGAGTAGATGGCACTGTTTTAAATTCGTCGGGGGTTATTAAATATAATAGTTATAGCTATGCCATGAATTCCGTAGATTTCATCATCAGAGCCTGTTTTGTTAAAGATGTGTCAACTTTTTTGTATTCTTTTAGCAGTTGTCCAAATGATAATAGTGATACAGTTAATAAACTAAAATAAATATCATACACTCAAGAAAAAATTACCAAGTCCACCGCCTAGACTTTCAAAGATAGCATACACCAGAGAATTTGGGACGCGTACCGCCGTGTCTGGGTGGTCTAGTGGTCAGGACGTTAGCCGCGTAAGCTAAAGACGCGGGTTCAATTCCCGCCTCGGCCACCGGTGAACTTGGCCACTTTTTCTTTAGTGTATGATTTCTATTTCAGTTAATAATTTATATTATAGTAGTGTGACTACTAAAAACACAAATCAAAAAATATTTCATAAAATAATTTGATGTATTCCCTAGTTGGATTGGTGGTACAGTTTGTTATAAGAAATAACTCATTATGAAAATGGGTTATAACTACGGAAAAATGCATAGTTTGTAAATGAGCATCTTAAAATCAGGGTTTTAAATGTTGTCCAGGAGAATTTAACACATTCACTGCCAAAAACACACTAGAGTACATTAGTATTGGAAATGGAGCGCTGGGGGACAAAACATTCACCCTTAAAAGGAATTTTTCAAACCGATACGAGACACCATTCCCCCGAAGCTTTTAAGCGAACAAATGTTTAGAATATTGAAAATTTTGTGGGTTTATTAAACAAAATGAGGCCCGTACGAAAGTAATTAGGTGCGTCTACTGTTCACAGCCAGGACCCCAATTTGTCAGGGCCTTAATTAATTAGGCCCATCATGGCCCTCACACGCACTTTATGGAAAAGTGTGATGTTTCTCGGTGAAAAGTGGACTTCAGGTTTCCATCGTTTAAGTAATTATTGTTTACAACTACAGAGTAGTTTGGTTATATCTAGCCAACATACATATGTTATTCGTGATAAAACTTAAATTACATACAGAAGTATAAATGTTACAAAAAAAGACTAAAACATATGCCATTGTTTACCACGAAATAGGCTCGCCTCAGCATAATGCTGACCCGAAGCGTGCAATGAATGATTGAATGAAGAATGCTGCTGAATACCTATATAAGATTCTATTTGAAAGGTAACCACAAAATTATGATCATATATCTACGCCAAATTTATCAAAATTGTTATTATTTAATTAACTTATGATGGTGTTATAACAACAATTTTAACAAACTAGGCGTATATGATCATAATTGTAGGATTGCTTTCAAATAAGATCCCATATATATGATCATTTCTATGATACAATTGCGGCCTTAGGAAGCTTTATCGGTAAGTGCCGTTACTGTTCACGACTTTGAGAAAATCCTGTAAAAAGTACGAAAACCTTAACATTAATATTGATAGGAAATATACCAACTAGATCATGTACGACTATATCTAGAATACAAACTAGGCGATAGGCATATAACTTGAGCATCGCCCAAAATCAAATCAAACCGGCAAGTTGTAATATTGAGCACCTATTTCCGATTCGGCTCCCAACCCTCAAGGTCCAGTGAATCTCGTACGCAATTTTGCATGAAATTGAGCAGTGACTCATTCCAATAGCTTACCGAGATTACTTATTCGATTTTTTTTTCAAATCAAGGACGTACTCAACGCCATCATTTATTAACCAAACAAACACAATAGACACAAACAGGAAGGAAGGAAGATAATAATCACGTAAAACTAAACCTTTAAACCGGTTCGGATTCAAGTGTTTTTTAACCCTTTGAACGCTTTAACCCTTGGAGTGGTAGTGGTAGGCCGTCGACTCCCGACCGATTATGTCATTTAAATTTCAAATTTGATTAATTGAAATAAAATCAAAATTCCAATAACTCAAAAACGACATATGCCACTTGAAGAGTTATATCATGAACATAAATATCACTCAAACGCCAAGCTCCTGGGAGCAAGGGAGCTAATAATTATAAACCTTCGAAAATGTGAAAGTTACTTTGACAGCGTCTGCCATAACACCTATAGTTGTCTTTGACGCTGTGGGCACGACTAGTGACGAAGGCTTTAGGGCCTCCGCTAGCTGACGCGGATTATCCGGAACGGACGCCCAGTTTAATAAACAGTTAAATGAACAGCGCTAACTGGCACGGGCGCGTGCGACGGATTTGGCTTGGGAGCAGGGCGGCTGCCGGGAAAATCGAAATTCGTCAATTCCGGGCAATTTTCTCTGTCACTCTAATTACATCTTACTAAGAGTAAAAGAGAAAGATCCCCGCAATTTGCGAATTTCGGTTTTCGCGGTAGGCCCCCAGGACCCGCGAGCGTGCGCACGCGGCGGGTGTCCGCGTCAGCTAGCGGAGGCCCTTAGGTGTTCTTGGCGTTCAATTGCTGTTATAACTAAATAAAAAGTGGCCAAGTCCATCGTTGGCTTAGACGGGAAATGAATGGCATGGGGTACCGTTGTCTAGGTTTTTTCAAACCAATAAGGGTCTTCAACAAACATTTTTTGATAAAGTTAATACTTTCGGAAATAATCGTACCAAAAGAATAAAAAAATGTGTGTCCCCACTTCTAATTTTTGAACTGTGGGTCCGAAATATAAAATATGTTCTTGATTTATTTCGTGTTTTGAATCAATGAAATTACAAGAGAACGGCCTAAAGATTGCTTTTCATATTTTTTGGCGCCGTATTATGAACTAACAAAGCGCTAAGATTTTTTAAATCCCTGTTGGCTGAACCCATTGTACTTTAGAGCGTTTTCACACTGTCCGATCCGATATCGGATGTGATCCTCAATGTCGGGCCGCGGTATGTATTGGGGCACGCCGACGCTACGCCGTCCCCACATACCTATACGCACACAAACCAAAATGATCGGTCCGACGGCTGACGTAGGCTCCGACAATGTCTGAAATTATCGGTCGATATCGAATATCAGATGGCCATGGGAAAGACAGTTATTATAGAGTGCCGTGTGATGTGAAATGCGCCTTTTTTCGGTTAACATTCTTTATTTGCCATGGTCAAGCATCCTTACACAAAGATACCCAAACGCGCAAATGGCATTGGATTGGGCGTATCCTCAGGAAGCCTGATACCCACCTATCCAAAGTGGCCTTGACCTGGAAGATGCTCGGAAAACGGAAACATGGTCGCCCTAAATTTACTTGGCGCCATTCCGTGGAGCAATGGTGTATTGCGGATGGGGTGGTAGGAGGTTATCTAAGCAGCCCAGGACCGGAGTCAGTGGAAGAAAATGGTTCGAGCCCTACCCCAGCAGGGGGTAACAGGATGGATAGAAAAAGAGGGTTTGCCATACAGATTTCTTAAGTGAGTAAATGCATATAGAAATTATAGGATTAGCGTTTCTTAACATATTTTGAAACTTCTTATTCTTTCAAAATAAAACTTAAATGCACAAGTTGCATGTATATTGTTAATCGTCTTTCAAAGCTGTTTATTTCGATACCCCACTCGATTTACAAGATATTTTTACTAAATGTTACGTTATATGACGTATTAAGTCCGCCCTATTGTTATTATAATGACGTGAGATGTCACCTGGGATAACATAAGGATTCTAATGATATATCATACATCTAAATCAGTTAAGGCATTCAGAAGTTATGGTGGAATAAACTCACATACATCCAAACATGAACGCTGAAAACAATACTCCTTTTTTGGGCAGTCGTATAAAAAAACGTATGTTTTACTTATATCCGACGTCCGATATCGAATCGGATAGTGTGAAAACGCTCTTAAGGTCACCGCTACACTGGTTATAAGCGACCAAGTTCTTCAATAAACTACTTTTACGCAACGCTGAACAAATAAACAAATTGATTCTGACGAGCGCTCCTGCCTTAAATGAACTTAGGAGGATATTTTACTTTGTATTATGAAAGTTGTGACATTACAGTCTCATTTGCAATGCGACGACCGGTCTAGCCTAGTGGGTAGTGACTCTGCGTATGAAACCGTTGGTCCTGGGTTCGAATCCCGGTAAGGGCATTTTATTTGTGTGACGAACACAGATATTTGTTCCTGAGTCATGTCATGGGTGTTCTTTATGTATATAAATGTGTTTTTATCTATAGAACGTGTTACACCAGCCACTGAAAGTGGGGTGGGTACATGTTGTATATTATAGGTATACCTACATTTTGGCTGGCTGATGTTGATTTCTTGTATTGTATTGTATTGTATTTATTTATTTGCAATTGTATGGGAGAATCACATTTTTTCGCGATTTCGGGGTTGGGCCTATAGTAAAAGTTGCTCCGTATGACCTATACAACGTGTACCCACCCCACTTTCAGTGGCTGGTGTAACACGTTGTATATTGTCACCTAGTACCCATAGTAAACCCCGACCAAAAATACATGATCATTGTCAAGAGGGCGCTGTTATTCTCATGTATACGGTGACAGTTCAGTTTAGTATGAAAAATTTAGTTCCAAGAAAATTCCGCAATATGGCGCGTGATCATATATTACTGGTCAGGCTTTACATGCTTTGGTTAGTTTGGGGGTAGGTTGATCTGAAATAATTAAATATTTATTTTCTCAATTCACCTGTAAAAGCCAGAATATTAATTTCTCAAAACTTTCAGGAGTTACATATTCTTCTGCCTGACAAGATTCTATTTGGCCATGAAATAGAGTCGCTATACTTGCTGCAAAACTAACTGGCGACTGAGATCATAATGCTATCTCGTTTACCCCTGTTAAGACCAACCAAGACTGAAAGAGACGTCATTATGACTTAGTTTTGTGGCAAGTATAGAAGCAGTTTACTCATGACTAGTCATATATAGTCAAATAATGTCAGTATGTACCCGTCATGTCAACGACTAATTTCGAAACGAATTCAAATCATGGGTTGTCGTTGAGATTCAAGATGGCGAAGACGTCTCGAGAATATTTTTTTGTGTTTTTGTGTGTTTGTTCAAAGTGTAGTATTGATAGCTTATTATGCAGTGAACAATCGTGGAAGTGTGCACTTGATGAAAAACTAATCTTGAAACGCGTTTAACCATGTTTTAATCAACATCTGGCAATCCATCGTGGCTTTTAGTAAAGTCCAGCTATCTCTTTACTAAAAGCAACTACCGAACAACGTCATGCTCTACGAGCACACTTAAAACTTACAACGAAACTTGACATTGGCAAAATCATCATAGATTTGATGGAAGCCATATTTTAAAAGAAGAAGAATTCAAATCATTGTTTATAATAGTAATGTTTCGCAATCCTTTTTTCCTTTTATTGGTGTAAATATATCTGTATTTTAAATATTTTTTCTTGCATATATGTCAATCTCTTTTGGCATTTTTGTGGTAAAATCGTTAATGAATGCCAAATGTTTTCTTCGTGTTTACATCGGTGACATTCAATGACTTTCAACGTATGTTGTCCGAGAGTCTCCTCGTCAGTAAAACAAATTAATACCACTGAAATTTCGCAACATGGCGAAGGTCAGATAAGATCTTGTCTCTCATCTAGAGGTACCTAATATACAAAAATAATCAAATACTTGTTATGTCACCAATTAATACAGCCTGACATTTCTCCAATTGAGAGGCAGTTGAGAGGTTAGATTACACGTTGCATTAATATTATCATTTATCAATCAATCGATCAGCAGTGGCAGCATGGTTCCATTTTTATCACTCGTCACTATGCCCGTCACTTTCACACTTACATACTTGTTAGAACGTGACAGGCATGGTGACAAATGATAAAGACCCGACCATCTTAGCCCTACAGGTTTGTTTTGAGGATCAAATGTCTATAGGGACCGTGCGCGTTGGAGGGTCTGCCATCTTGTGGCCTGAATCGGAACCATAAACATGTACATTTACACATCACGTGTTTTCTTGTGCATAGTAGGTTCTGCCATCTAGTGGGCTAAATCGGAACAATAAACATCACATTTACGGCTCGCGCCATAAATCTGACGGCTCCTGTGCTGCCTCCTACAGTTCAAGCACGCTCCCTATATGGGACCCATTGCGTTAATTCAATACAAAGGTCAGAAATGATAGTCAAAGTCTCACAACAACACTCTACTCATGAAAGGCTTCTGAAAACTGCAAGCAATCGTGACTGTTGCTGAGAAGCCGAAGTCCATACTTCAAACAAGGAAATTGCGACTTGGTGAAATATTGCGTTTATGTATTTAGATGAAGCATGGCGGTCTTTGGTGTCGGAGGCCAAGATCCACTTCGGGTCGCTGCGCCAAAGCAGTAAGTAAGTATGTATTCAGATGCAATACAATTTGTTTTTAATAAAATGTAAAGAATCGAATGGTGCCGTATATTTTGTCCTTTTTGGGAGTAAAAAATCTTTAATTTTGAAATTTGTTGTTGATATCTTGTTTTTTTTTATAATTTCCATATATTTTTAAGTGTCCGATTTATTATATGTTAAAACGGGTCACTCACGTATTTTAAGTCGAAAACACACTCCCGCCCCCAGCAGTCTGCGTCACTCCTCGGTACGGAGTGAAACATGTCCAGCGTTTTCCACCTAAAATACGTGAGTGACCCGTTTTAACATATTTAATACGTCTGTGTCTCAAAATTTTCCATTTTATTATAACAACAATAATTTATTTACAAGATTATGTCATACAATTCAATACATGTCTTCATCCCTATTCTGGCCATTAGTCTCTACCTGTCGGAGAATATTGTTTACCCTAAATCAGGAAATCTCACAACAAAAAGAAAGTGTTTTTCCTCTAACTTCCTAAATATTTCGAGCAAAGTTCGTTTATTGGTTCTTCTGTTTCCGAGAAGTTTACTCGTAATTTACTGTTTTTGTCATTACTGTCATTTATTATGTACAAGCTTTTGCCCGCCACTTCGTCTGCGTGAAATCAGTTCAGTTCAAATATACTTTATTCATGTAGGCCTAGCAACAAGCACTTATAAATAGTAAGACATACATATAATTATCTTAAGCTAATTATCAGAGCAATTTATTGATGTTGTAAATATTATTCCATATATAATACTAATGAATATAATTCATAGATCAAATTTAATACCAAGAATTTCACAAAATATCGTCATACAAAAAAAAACAATTGTATAAAAAATACTTGTCTAGAATGTTTCTAGAATAAATTCTAAATGTCAAACAAGTAAAATTAAAAATAAAAACAACAAAGGAATTAATAATTTAGGTAGTTTATTTTTTTCCAATCCCATTTTTATTGATTCTCCTTACAAACTTCCATATTTAAGAGATAATTATAACGCCTAGTTAAAGTGTAATGACAATCATTCAATTTGAGCATATGACTACATTAATTATCAGGCGATGCATCAATTATCTCATTTCCACCACGCTTTTCACCCTCTTAAGGGATAATTTCCGGGATAAAAACTATTTTATGTCCTTTCCCGGGACTCAAACTAATCTCTATACCTAATTTCAACTAAATCGGTTCAGCGGTTTAAGAGTGAAAAAATGACAGGCAGACAGATAGACAGACACGCTTTCCACACGACAGAACTAGTCCGTCAGCGCCAGGCGCAGAATACACAAAATGCGCACGCACACGCACACGCAGACGCACAGGCACACGCGCGCACACACACACACACACACACACACACACACACACACACACACTATTTTTTCTGATTGACTAAGTCCCACATTAAGCTCAAGAAGGCTTGTGTCGTGGGTACTTAGACAACCATATATACCTGTATACTGAACTACATTTTTCATACTGAACTGTCACCCTATACATGAGAATAACAGCGCCCTCTTAACAATGACCATATATTTAGTATAGTAGGGCTTTGAAATGAGAGTGAAACTACTTTTGTATGAGGAACCGCTTGCTGCGGACTCTTAAGTCGGTATTATGTACATACATACTTGTTGGATTGTAATAAAACTGTAATAAAATGTATGTTTGGAGTATCGAGACAAACCATTCTGGTTTAACGATACTTTTTGATCAAATATTCTGTAATTCTGATTTATCTGTAATAAATAAATACTTACTTACTTACTTACTCCTCTGGCGCAGCGACACAAAGTGTGTCTTGGCCTCCAACACTACTGCTCGCCACTGATCCCGGTCCTGTGCAGTTTCTCGCCAGTCTTCAACCTGGAGCTCGCGTAGATCCGTGTCCACCACATCCACCCATCGATACCTAGGTCGACCGACCGGGCGGCGTGCCCGCGTATAAATAAATAAAATAATAAATAATAATTGAAGATAATATTCGTTTTAAAACAATAATAATACTAACCTACGCAAACAACTTTTAATGTTACTGTAACATTGTTAGTATCTATCAAGGGCGGGTTAATTGGTTGTAAATATAGGCAATAATGTGACATCATGGTTGTCGTAACGGATGTACAAGTAGTAAAATTCTCTTTGTAACACGCCTTATCTTACAGACCTATAAAACCACTACAAAGTACAAGGTATTCAAACTTTAAAAATACGCGATTAATCTGCAATAAAATTATTGTTTATGTTTCTTGCATCACGTCACGTTTGCACCAATAGATAAGTAACTTACAAGCGAGATGCACGAATTATTTCAAATCGGTCACAGTTCGTACGTACTATACTTGCCGCAATACTGGCGATAATGCCATCTCCTTTACCCTTGTTAAGACCAACCAAGAGTGAAAGAGATGGTATTATGACCGGACTCACCACTTAGTTTTGCGGCAAGTATAACCCAACGGCCACGAAACGCACGCTCAAGCGCGTTGCACGCTCGACGCTGACGCCACAGAGGACCTACCGCGAATACCGAATTCGCAAATTTAGGGCATCTTTCTCTTTTACTAATTAATTAGAGTAACAGAGATAGTTACTTGAAATTTACAAACTTCGATTTTCGCAATAATAGGCCAGAAGTATGCCACAGATGCAGCCCAGAATTGGCCCCCTGTGTCTACTTTCTGTTCAGACTCCTAGAATATCTTAAGGGTGAAGTTTCTAAACTGATAAAAATACTCATTCCTTTCTTTGGGTGCGTAAGACAACGACAGTATCATTCTTTATGTCTATATTTGAAATGAAACAGTCAGTAATTGTCGGCCGAGTTACGAGTAAAGCCGAGGACGAAGAACATTTGATCTAAGGCTTCCTTATTGACTGCCCGAGGTTTGTATAAGTATACTACATATTTTTCTGCACGACGGAGCAGGAAAACGGCACTTCGTTAAACGCAGCGGGTCGAAAGTTGACGATTTCCGCACGGAGGGCAGAAATATTTTTTGTAGGTTTGACAAATGTTTTAAGTACATTTCTCTAGGAGGTTATATATATGTTTATTTCTTTGTTTTTGGATATTAAAAATTTAATGGTTATATAGAAAAATACATAGACTAATCAAAATATACGTCTTTCTTTCACAGTGAGGTAGATTACTTTTCAGCCACCTCGTATACTGATCAAAATCATAACGGGTTCCTTTTGCTTTGTCGTAGTTGGGTAAAAAGTAGTACCAAACATAATTTAAAATATATGTTAAGGAGAGCGAAACCCCATACAAAATGGAGTTTTGTTCTCATTTTAAACTACGTGTTAGATTGTAATGAAACTTTCCACAATACAATGACATGAGGTATATCTAGTCTTGTAATTAGTTTATGACCGAAATGTACATATGCATTAGGGTATTTAGAACCATTGTACAAAGTATCATAACAACCGGTGTAGCGGTTTCGAAGAAATTAACAAATTACTGTTTTTTACTTTGGAACAGCCTGTATGTGTTAGTAGCTCCTAAGGTAATATCCTCAAAGAATAGTATAAATATTATAGGACATTATTACACAGGGCCTACTGTGCAGAGCGCCTACCGCGAACCATGTTCGACGTGTTGCCTCTCTGTCACACTTGTAAATTCGTACGTAAGTATGACAGGGAGGCAACACGTCGAACGTGGTTCGCGGTAGGCCTTCTGTCTCCTACAGTTTATGCACGCTCCCTTCCCTTCCCTGTTGCCAAAAATCTGACGGGTCCTGTGCTGCCTCCTACAGTTTATGCACGCTCACTTCCCTTTCCTGTTGCCAAAAATCTGCCAGGTCCTGTGCTGTCTCCTACAGTTTATGCACGCTCCCTTCCCTTCCCTGTTGCCAAAAATCTGACGGGTCCTGTGCAGAGGGCCTACCGCGAACCATGTTCGACGTGTTGCCTCTCTGTCACACTTGTAAATTCGTACGTAAGTATGACAGGGAGGTAACACGTCGAACGTGGTTCGCGGTAGGCCTTCTATCTCCTACAGTTTATGCACGCTCCCTTCCCTTCCCTGTTGCCAAAAATCTGACGGGTCCTGTACTGCCTCCTACAGTTTATGCACACTCACTTCCCTTTCCTGTTGCCAAAAATCTGCCAGGTCCTGTGCTGTCTCCTACAGTTTATGCACGCTCCCTTCCCTTCCCTGTTGCCAAAAATCTGACGGGTCCTGTGCAGAGGGCCTACCGCGAACCATATTCGACGTGTTGCCTCTCTGTCACACTTGTAAATTCGTACGTAAGTATGACAGGGAGGTAACACGTCGAACGTGGTTCGCGGTAGGCCTTCTATCTCCTACAGTTTATGCACGCTCCCTTCCCTTCCCTGTTGCCAAAAATCTGACGGGTCCTGTGCTGCCTCCTACAGTTTATGCACGCTCACTTCCCTTTCCTGTTGCCAAAAATCTGCCAGGTCCTGTGCTGTCTCCTACAGTTTATGCACGCTCCCTTCCCTTCCCTGTTGCCAAAAATCTGACGGATCCTGCGCAGAGGGCCTACCGCGAACCATGTTCGACGTGTTGCCTCTCTGTCACACTTGTAAATTCCTACGTAAGTATGACAGGGAGGCAACACATCGAACGTGGTTCGCGGTAGGCCTTCTGTCTCCTACAGTTTATGCACGCTCCCTTCCCTTTCCTGTTGCCAAAACTCTGACGGGTCCTGTGCTGCCTCCTACAGTTTATGCACGCTCCCTTCCCTTCCCTGTTGCCAAAAATCTGACGGGTCCTGTGCAGAGGGCCTGCCGCGAACCATGTTCGACGTGTTGCCTCTCTGTCACACTTGTAAATTCGTACGTAAGTATGACAGGGAGGCAACACGTCGAACGTGGTTCGCGGTAGGCCTTCTGTCTCCTACAGTTTATGCACGCTCCCTTCCCTTCCCTGTTGCCAAAAATCTGACGGGTCCTGTGCTGCCTCCTACAGTTTATGCACGCTCCCTTCCCTTTCCTGTTGCCAAAAATCTGACGGATCCTGTGCTGCCTCCTACAGTTTATGCACGCTCCCTTCCCTTTCCTGTTGCCAAAAATCTGACGGATCCTGTGCAGAGGGCCTACCGCGAACCATGTTCGACGTGTTGCCTCTCTGTCACACTTGTAAATTCCTACGTAAGTATGACAGGGAGGCAACACGTCGAACGTGGTTCGCGGTAGGCCTTCTGTCTCCTACAGTTTATGCACGCTCCCTTCCCTTCCCTGCTGCCAAAAATCTGACGGGTCCTGTGCTGCCTCCTACAGTTTATGCACGCTCACTTCCCTTTCCTGTTGCCAAAAATCTGCCAGGTCCTGTGCTGTCTCCTACAGTTTATGCACGCTCCCTTCCCTTCCCTGTTGCCAAAAATCTGACGGGTCCTGTGCAGAGGGCCTACCGCGAACCATGTTCGACGTGTTGCCTCTCTGTCACACTTGTAAATTCCTACGTAAGTATGACAGGGAGGCAACACGTCGAACGTGGTTCGCGGTAGGCCTTCTGTCTCCTACAGTTTATGCACGCTCCCTTCCCTTCCCTGCTGCCAAAAATCTGACGGGTCCTGTGCTGCCTCCTACAGTTTATGCACGCTTTATAGGTTATACCAGTGGTTAATAGTTAATACTCATACATAAGGAGCACAAAAAATATTTCCATATTTATTTGTACACTTACGAAAACATTTGTTATATTTAATTAATTTTCGCATTCATTTCATCTTTGTCATACTCGTTGTTAAATATGAGCTTGTATCTTTCTCTATCGGTGAGCGGGAGCTCATTAGGACGTGTACATTTCTTGCTTACCCAGGTACGACTAAAGGCAACTTGTACAATTTGTCACAAGGTAAGTGCTTCAATTTTGGAACCTATCTTGAGTTACTATTAGAAGTATTAGAACAAATTAAATTATTTTGTAAAAATATTTTAATTTGTTTTTATTTCAAGTAGAAACACTACTATATAAATTATAAACGGAAATAAATGTGATATACTAAGAAAAAGTGACCAAGGCCTCCAGTGCCCCAGGCTAGGGGGCGCCTAAGCCTTTAGTAAGAGATGCATATACATGGAAAAATTTGACCAATGCTGCCGTGACCCCAGTGGCCGAGTGGCTCAAGAACCTGCCGCGATAGCAGAGGACTGCTGGTTTGATTCCAGCCTGGGGCACTGGAGAACTTGGTCAATTTTTCTTAGTATATGAAATTATTTCAGTCTATCTTGAGTTATTAATCATTGGCAATTATTACCTTAAACCAGAAGCTGGCTCATTCCTACTTTCATCGGGTTATGTGCACGGCAGCGGCACAGCCTGGCGCCATTTGGCCTCATTAATTATTTGACAGTTGACATTTGTGACAAGTGATGTAATGAATGCTCAGTGCGGAGAAGTTATAAATTCACGTAACAGCAGCTAACAGCAGGCACTGAAATGTGATAGTTTTCTGGGCATTTCACGTTGAATAACGGAAGTGATATTTTTACAGATTTGTTTTTTTTTTGTAACTTTTTTTATTTGTCGCTTAAGAGGGAAGAATATCTTTGCGATCCTAGTGAAGTAATGATATTTTTTCTATGAAATTCCATTTCTGGAGAAAACGGTTATCAGTACTAAATCTTAACAGATCACTTTGATTTTGATTCCGATCGCCTTAGCATAATATATCATAGGTTTATAGGTTTCGCTCAAAAAAAAAAAACATTTTTTTTTGTTTCGCAAATTTTGAAAAATAGAAAACCTAGTTTTTCATTGTGTCAATAACATACTAAAAAATCTTGGAGAATGGAAAATATTAAGAAGTAGAAAAACGTTATTTTTTTATTTATTATTTACAATACATATTATGTCAAAAACCTAAAAGGCCATATCATATGTAAGTACTGTAAAACGTTGTAGAATAGAATAGAATAGAATATTTTTTATTGTATAACTGTGTACATACAAAGGTGGTCTATTTTTACATTATACGTGTGAACAGTTGCCTGCTAGGGCGTACAATTTTCTTATGGTAGGTAACCTACCTATCCTAAAACTAAGCTTAAACTTAAGTACATAGTATAGCCGGTAAAACCACTCTGCCAGTAGAAAAATACGATACATGTGTGTACGATAGAAGTGCGAAAAATAGAAAATTCGAAACGAGTGGCGATAAATTAAAACACGACCGAAGGGAGGGGGATGACTACGCTACGCTGCGGAGCGTACGATTTGTAACGTTGGCTACGCGGCCAGAGCAGAATAAATCGTTCCCGAAAAAAATGCAAAAAGGACTACAAATTATGTTAGGATCCTTATCATAAGTATACCTTCTTCCTCCTCGCGTTGTTATTGAATTTGCACACTGTATATCGCATCGTCGTCTAGCTCAGTTTATTCATCTCATGTATACTGTTTTCACACAGTTAAAAATATAGGTACTTACATTTCAGCTTGTGTTATCGTATAATGATCGTTTTTTTCAAATAATCATCATCTTCCTCGCGTTGTCCCGGCATTTTGCCACGGCTCATGGAAGCTTGAGGTCCGCTTGGCAACTAATCCCGCGAATTGACGTGAGCACTAGTTTTTACGAAAGCGACTGCTTTCTGACCTTTCAACCCAGAGGGTAAACTAGACCTTATTGGGATTAGTCCGGTTTCCTCACTATGTTTTCGTTCACCGAAAAGCGACTCGCTTTCGTAAAAACTATTGCCTACGCCGATTCGGATTAGTTGCCAAGCGGACCCCAGGCTCCCATGCGCCGTGCAAAATGCCGGGACAACGCGAGGAATTATCTCCGAATATATTCACTTTATCAAAAAATGTTTCTTAAAAACCCCTATTAGTTTTGAAAGACCTTTCCAACGATACCCCACACTCTAGGGTAGAAGCGAAAAAAAAAATTCACCCCCACTTTACGTGTAGGGGAGGTACCCTAAAAAAAATTAAATTTTTAGATTTTATTGTACGACTTTGTCGGCTTTATTGATTTATATATCCATGCCAAATTTCAGCTTTCTAGCACTAACGACCACGGAGCAAAGCCTCGGACAGACAGACAGACAGACAGACAGACAGACGGACATGGCGAAACTATAAGGGTTCCGTTTTTATGCCATTTGGCTACGGAACCCTAAAAAACGATCATTATACGATAAGTAATACAAACTGAAATGTAAGTACCTATATTTTTAACTGTGTGAAAACAGTATACATGAGATGAATAAACTGAGCTAGACGACGATGCGATATACAGTGTTCAAATTCAATACGGGCGAATAATGAAACGGTTGTTACCATAAGACATAAGAAGTATATTGAAATAAATATTGCCTAGAAATACAATAAAAATATTAGCCATACAAATTAATTAGGCCCGCAATTAAAGCAACACGCTAGTTACGAGATACGAGCTTTTTGAAGTAACTGTCAACAATTGTTGGCAGTTACTATAAAAAGCTCGTATCTCGTAAAGCCATGTCATGTCATGTTATGTCTTGTAATGTTTGCAGTAGGTTGCTGCTCCGTAAATTTTCAAAAAAACCGGCCAAGGGCGAGTTGGACTCGCGCATGAAGGATTCCGTACCATTATCTAAAAAACGGTCACCCATCCAAGTACTGACCCCGCCCGACGTTGCTTAACTTCGGTGATTGGATGAGAACCTCGAGATTGGAAAGAAATATTTATTTTATTCTGTTTTTAGTATTTGTTGTTATATAGCGGCAATAAAAATACCTAATCTATAAAAATTTCAACTGGCTAACTATCACCGTTCATGAGATACAGCCTGGTGACAGACGGACGGACGGACGGACAGACGGATGGACAGCAGAGTCCCGTTTGACCCTTTGGGTACGGAACCCTAAAAACTTCTGGATTAATGATTACACGTATTCTATATCTGGTTTAATTTATCGCTGGTATTGGATGTACACACTACACACTGCATTATATAAATATATGGAAAACATCCACAACTTTACTCAAGAACAAAATATTTAAGATAAACACACAAATAAATGCCCTTACCAGGATTTGAACTAGGCCAGAATGCTGACCAAATTGCACACGGTCCGATCCGAACTTTGCTGTTTAAAGAAACGTCACTTTTGACACTGATATCAAATCCATATCGTATCTAGAATCTACACCTAATATTTGATGTACCGACAGACAAGAGGTTAATTCGAATGCTACTCGGGAGCCAAAGTGATCGATTTAACCCCCATGTATCTAAATAATGGTAATTTCCCACATAGCCATTAGCGACATGGAAATAGAACATCAGAAGCGTTACAGTTTTTTATCTCATGATATGAAAAAGTCGTTGCTGTTCTAAAAAGTACACAGAAAATAATACGTTTTTGCACTAGAGCATTTTACTCTCCCAGTACGTTTTTTTCGTTTGTATTACGATAAACAATTATAATTTCATATTAAATTGATTTGCTTTCCATTCCATAAATCACGATAATTTAACCTAAATTGTTAATTGAAACCCTCGAGAAATACTGTAAAAGTTTATACTTAGTCAAGTTTTTAATACACATGTATTTTACTTTCCTCGTAGTCGTGAAAGGTACCATTTCGGTCTCGGACTATTGACGCTCGAACGCAATGGAACTATCCCGCCAGAAATAAGTTCCTTTCATACCTTGGTTAACAATCTACTATTTTCTACTCCAGAACTTCAATATGCCAATTAAATGATTGCCAGGGATAGTCCGACCAAGCTAAGTTTAAGTAAGATTTTTTTATTTTAAAACTTCATTCTGCGGCGGCAGCATGGTTGCATTTCTATCACATCACTATATGCCTGTCACTTTCGCACTTACTTACTTGTTAGAAAGTGACAGGCATGGTGACAGGCGAGAAAAATGCGCCTTTGCTTAGTCCGCTGATCTATCATGAAATGTAACATTCAAATACTGATGTAACATAATATATATCTATGTCCAGGCCTAGGTTTCGTTGATAGAAATTGTAATATAAATAAACTAGTGGCTCTCGAGCTACTGGAAAAGTGCAATCATGAGAGTTGCGAGGGTTTCAAGGTGCGAGGGTTAAACAAATATTGCCACCGAGTGAAACACAAAAATTGTTCACCGCAATGACACGAGGAAAATGCTAACATTAAAACGTCGAATAAAACGTTATTTATTCATATTTATCATTTTATAGTCAATTCTACCAATCAACATACAGAAACAACTTAAAATTTACCTCAAATTACTTTTCCACTCTTCTGGATAAAATGCAACTTTCTTATCTGTTTATGAAGAAGAAAGAAAGCCTTTACGAGCTGGTGTGGTGAAATAGTACATTACGATACAAGTGCGAAAAATAGGAAATTCGAAACGAGTGGTGATAAATTAAAACACGACCGAAGGAAGTGTTTTAAATCGACACGAGTTGCGAATTACCTATTCGCACATGTATCGTACAACGTTTTACAGTACCCTTTAAATGTTTCACACTGTAACGTAATATGCTTATTTGCGCACTAGTGCGGTAAGGTAGCACCATATGTACTGTAATAGTTGTTTACGATACAAGTGCCAAAAGTAGGTAATTCGCCATTCGTGTCGATTTAAAACACTCCCTACCTATTCTCACATGTATCTTACAATATTGTACAGTACATATGGCCCTTTAAATTTTAAACATCATTACGTAATGTACTAATTATCGCACTAGTGCGTTAAGTAGCAGGTAGCACCATATATATATATATATATATAGTGTAAATTACTATTACTTACTATGTCCCTTTTAAGCGGTTTCATAAACAAAATATTTCTCAAAAAAAAACCTATATACCTATTAAACAACTACTAATTTACGCTGCCTAAAGCTAGAGATATATTTAATACATAGCCATAAAGATATAATTTATTACAAAACAAGTTTAATTTAAAACTTAGGTGATTACCATAAATATTTTGAATAGGTACCTATCCACATTCTGTTCGAACGAAATAACAAGTTTACATAATTTAAACGCGAATATCAAAAAAATATGGTTCAAAGTTACATAAATAAAAATCTTATTATTTAAACCCTAACAATATTTAACGTAACATAATTACTAATTAACCTTTAAGAATAAATAAAATACAATTCACTCAATGCTTAATTAGTTTAATAATGAAATCCACTTAGCCCTTGATGTTCGTTCGAAATTAACATTTTAATTTACATATCCGGCATCACACGCAGTAAAATAGGTAATTGACAGATTTAAGGTCAATACAAAACGTTGTTCTTGTAAGCGCATTTGCTTTTATGTCGACAAGATTCATTACAAGAAGTTTTTGAAGTGAAAACTTCTTTAGCGGCGCTGTGCACTTTTTGTGATGGGGAAAAAATGTTAAACTCGAAGGTCACGTGACCGACAGATTCGACAGATTGAAAATTCGTAAGACGGACACGTTGAAATAATTGGATGGAAGTTGATTTTTCTGAGAGATAAACTTTTTAATGATAAATAATTGTAATAGTTCAGAAGTGTTAATTTTTTAATGTAATATAAATTGTCATGTTTGTGTACGATGGCGTAATAAATGAATATTGTATTTTACGACATAAATGATAGTACTTTTATAATGATAATTAAAGCAATTCGTGCAAAATTATTCCCTAACCATTCTAAAACATAAAAAATGCAGAACGTTAATATTCAAGTTTTCACTTCTGCCGGCACTCCCGGAGTGCAACCAGTTTTTTTTTTATATATTTAATATCTTATTAATAAACATATAATTGTTGACCTGTCTGGCCTAGTGAGTAGGCAGGGGCCTATGAAGCTGACGGTCCCGGCCGGCTTAATCCTGGTAAGGGCATTTATTCGTGTGATAAGCACGGATATTTGTTCCTAAATCATGGGTGTTTTCTATGTATATATTTATCTATACAAATATGTATATCGTAGCCTAGTACCCATAGTACAAGCTTTGCTTATTTAGTTTGGGGCTAGGTTGAACTGAGTAAGATGTCCCCATATTTTTATATATTTATAATATTAATAAAGCAGGAATTACCTACTGAGTCAGCGGTCTGTATTACCTAAATATATGTGTCCATTACACAAATAAACGCCGGGATTCGAACCCAGGACCATCGGCTTCATAGGCAGGGTCACTAACTCACTACCCAATAGGCCATACCGGTCGTCAAATGAGAAAAGTAACTCTCTGTATGTCTGTCTGCCTGCCTGTCTGTCTGTCTGTCTGTATTAAACCGGTCACGCTTAAAAACCGATGAACCGATTGAGATGAAATTTTGTGTGGACAAAGAATAGTTTTTATCAATCATTATCATACAGAAGCTAGTTACATATAAATTGTTAAAAAAATAACTGCTTTAGTGCATGCAGCATGGTCTAAAACTCTAAAATTATGTATTTTATAGGGGTTTACAGAAAAAAGTGTACCAATTACTTTTCGAGGAAACGCCGCCAGCGTAATGGGAACTTTTTTATGATTAGGTTTATTTTAGTATTAATTTTAATTATTTTGCCATATATTGTTTCAATTTTATTAAATAATTACTTTTTCACTTCTCATTCTCGTAAAATTGACATTTAAGTCGCGTATAAGCGACATAAAATTTCTTATTATGCTCTAGAGCGTAAAGTAAAATCATCTATTACGACCCTTATTCACTTAGCTATGAAGTCCAAAATCTGCTATACCAATTTCCCCCGCCCGCGCCCCCGACCAGCGCGCTCCCGACAGGCGCGCCCTTGACCGGAGTTAACCGGCCTAAGTACGATTTCTATAGTCTACTTAAATAAATACGGCAAAATAACCTAAATTTTTGAATATTTTTGTATAATTTCCTCGCAATAGAAGTGAAAAGCAGAGTGTATAACTTAGGAATAAATGTCCATTTTTATCCTCGACTATATTGCCTTAGATAAAAATGGATCGCTTTATGCCCTTGTTGTACAATCTACTATTTTTCGAAATACTAACATCTCTTGGGTTATTTCGCCTCAGAAGCACGATGACTATTGATTTAAACAAAGAAAAAAAGGGTCCCTAGTTTTACATACAATTTTGTATGTCAGTTTTTTCGGACACTTTTTATTCCTTTCTCTCTTCGTGATTCTGGGTAGAAATAATCCAAAAGTCGATTTTCGAAATAAAGTTAACATTACACTCTTTACTTCTTCTTTTTTTGTGGTTCCTTACTCAAAAGGGTAAAAACGGGACCCTATTACGAACACTATCTTTCTGTCTGTCACCAGTGTCTGTATCTCATGCCGTGAATAGCTATCATAGTTGAAATTTTCACAGATGATGTGTTTCTGTTGCCGCTATAACAAATATAAAAACAGAAAAAGAAAATATTTAAGTGGGGCTCCCATACAACAACCGTGATCGTTTTGCCGGTTTTTGTGTAATTGTACGGAACCCTTCGTGCGCGAGTCCGTCTCGCACTTGGCCGGTCTTTCTTGAGCTTACTGTGAGGTTTAGTCAATTTGTGCAATAATGTCCTATACTATTTATTTATTTACTGAAAATTCCCTTAAACACAGTCAACATCCCTACCCTACAGTTATCAAGTTGATCACTCCCGAAAACTTTGTAGAGACGGCTACTGGTTGATGTAAATCATAATCCAAAATTAGGCGGTCTTTAACTTTCGGGTCCAGAACCGACATTATTTGTATTACTGCAGTACATGAATGTACCTATTTTTTCGTAATATAGGAGGCAAAGAAGCAAACAAATTGCCTGATATGCAGCAATTACCGTCATCCCTGGACACCTGCAACACTAGACTAGACACTAGGGTTGCAGGCATGTGAGAACAGAGGGCCTACCGCGAACCACGTTCGACGTGTTGCCTCTCTGTCGTACTTGTAAATGTGTACGTAAGTGTGACAGGGAGGGAAGACGTCGAATGTGGTTTCCGGTAGGCCCTCTGGTACGCTCTTTTCTTGAAGGTTTGAAGGTCGTATCGTGTCGTACTCGTACCGGCAATATCGCGGGCGACAGTTCATTCCACAGTTTAGCTGTGCGAGGCAGGAGGTTTCTGGAGAAAATTACAGTTGAGAACTGCCAACCATCTAAGTGGTAAAGATTAGTACACATACTATACGAGTACGACAATTTTGTTTAATGATTAACCTTAAATACAAATCATATCAGTGATGGTACGAGTATAAAAGTGAAAACAATTTATAAGCACTTTACAAACTGTAAAGTAGTTTTATCCTAAAAAATATTTATGTATTCTTTAAGGATGAAATATTTTTTAAGCTGTGATTGAATCACAGACCAACCAACCCCTAGCGGTTTTCTGTGGATTGAATGAACAGCATTTGTGTCAATAAAAATAAACATATTATCTATTATACTATTGTTCTCATAGACATATCGTAAACTGTACCCCTAGTGTAAATAAACTCGATTTTGAAACGTGACGTACGCGTTTGCGTTTAGTCTCATTTTGTATTGGATTTAGAAAGAGCGCGCCAAGCGGAACGTTTTGGAAACTCAAAATCCTATACAAAATGAGACTTAACGCAAACGCGTTCGTCACGTTATGATGTCGATAAAATTTACACTACTTCTTTCTTCTTTTAAAATATGGCTTCCATCAAATCTATGATGATTTTGCCAATGTCAAGTTTCGTTGTAAGTTTTAAGTGTGCTCGTAGAGCATGACGTTGTTCGGTAGTTGCTTTTAGTAAAGAGATAGCTGGACTTTACTAAAAGCCACGATGGATTGCCGGATGTTGATTAAAACATGGTTAAACGCGTTTCAAGATTAGTTTTTCATTAACTGCACACTTCCACGATAGTTCACTGCATAATAAGCTATCAATACTACACTTTGAACAACATAAATGAGCAAAACACAAAAAAATATTCTCGAGACGTCTTCGCCATCTTGAATCTCAACGACAACCCCAAATTTACACTAGGGGTACAGGTAACCGTCACGATGAGTGACGGGCTGATTTTTTATATTCGAGTGCTCAATTTCTTCACTTGAAAATCGTAGAAAAACGGCGAAATGCTATTTTTTAAATACAAACAATAGAAACCGGGAATCTAGTGGTATTAATGACTCGTTTTCAATTGCATTAGTAGAATTTAAATGCCTAGTAGTGGTAACAGTATTGAACGAAATACACGTAATCGAGAGGTCGAAATTCAAAAATCTTCCTAAGCATTCTTACGGCCTAGCTAAAGTTATTTTATTTATAAGGGGGCAAAATTGTTGTTTAACCGCTCGTGCTAATATTGATACCCGAGCACGCGAAAGATTCCAAAATTGATCCACGAACGTAGCGGGTGGCTCGGAAAGTGGAATATTGAGCGCTGCGAGGGTTTCAAGGTACTAGAGTTCAACAAATTTTGCCACCGAGTGACACACAAAGTTGTTAACCAAACAAAATCAAATCCAAGTGAATGTTCAAAATCGTCATTTAAAAGTCAATCAGCTGACATAAGGAAACGACTCAATATTTGCATCAGATTAACACCATGCATGTAACACGTCTGGTGTTGCAGGCGTCCATAGGCTTCGGTGACTGCTTACCATCAGGCGGATACGGCCCGCCTTGTTTGCTACCGACGTGGTATAAAAAATACTTTGTCACACATGTTGATAAAATGCAACTTTCTCATCCGTTTTTCAACAAGAGAGCCTTTACCCGCTGGTGTGGTGAAAAGTTATTTGCAGATATCAGATTTTATGACAGGTAAGGAGTTCCTATATCGATAACTCAACTATCGATGTTTTTCCCATATACCAATGATCGCTCTGGGTTGTAAAAATATAATTTTGTGAAAATTATAAACATTAAATAAAATAATAGCTCAATTTAATTAGTCCCACCTCCAACGGACTAATGTAAAAGCGGGCGCAGCGGCGGAAAGCGCCGAAATTTTGAAACGTAATAAATATAAGAGCCTCGGTAGAGAGTACCATTTTGTACCATTTGGCGTTGAAACTCTAGGTCCATGGGGTCCCAGCGCGCACAAGTTTTTTGGAGAAATCGCGAAACGTCTGGTTGACGTAACTGGTGACCGAAGAGCTGGCGGCTTCCTCGCACAACGTATCAGTATTGCGATACAACGAGGAAATGCCGCCAGCATCCTTGGTATCCTTGGTCCTCAAGGGCCTATTTTAGATGTAAGCTAGTTATAGTAATCATCTGTATATATCCATTATGTATATTGTTATTGTCAATAAATAGATTTAAAAAAAATTGCTCAATTCTCGTCTTCCTTATTTTAAAATAATATTTTATACGTGGTACAGTCAAGTCTGAAAATATCGGTACGAAAAATGTGCCAAAAATATGTATATACTACCTAAATATATGGGCAATAAAGTCGTGTATACACATTTTGACGCTTTTTTCGTATCGATATTTTCAGACGTGACCGTACTCATACCTAGCGGTCATTTAAAATTATTGTTATTTGTGTGAACTTTATTATCGTATCGCTCCGGCTTTTGTTTGTAAAAATATAATTTTGTTAAAATTATAAAAATTAAACAAAATAAAGAGCTCAACGAGGGGGGGGCGGATTTAGGGTCGGCAACGCGCATGTAATTCCTCTGGAGTTGCAGGCGTACATAGGCTACGGAGACTGCTTACGATCAGGCGGGCCGTATGCTTGTTTGCCACCGACGTAGTTTAAAAAAAAAATAGCTTAGTTATCGTCTTCATTATTTTAAAATAATATTTGAATCGTGTTACTCAAACCTAGGGGTCAATTAAAATTATTATCCTTTGTGTGAACTGTAATATCGTCTTCAAAAAATAATTCAGACAAAAAAATAACGCACTTACTAATAAAATTTGGAGCGATCCCGATTATATTACCTACTTGTAGAAAAGCATAAAACAGCCAATGATCATCATCATATTTTTGCTTTATCCTTTATCCTCACTTTTTTACCACAGCTAGTAAGACTGGGGTCCGTTCAGTAACGTAATACCAAGGATTAGCACTGGCATCAGTATTTACGCTGTTCAATACAATTAGTTTAGTTTATTTCATAATAATAAATTACATTACAAATTATTGTAATTACGTTAATATGCACCTGACTGCGCCTTGTTTGCTGACAAAAATCATAAACTTTTTAAAGTTCATTACGTTTTTGTTAATCAACATAGGCAGCTTGTTCATTTATTCTCATATTTATCCTATTATTTTATTACCTAGCTTATAGCTTTATTACTTCTTAATCTTACAGCCCCTTAGCTGTAATGCTGTAAAGTTGTATTTGAAGAAATATCAATATCGAAAAAGTCGAGATTCTTAATTAATTCCCATATAATATCAATCTACAATCAAATTTCGGTATGTAGCCATAAGGTAAACTTACATCTAGACACAGGATCTCTACCCATACCTTCTACCACCCCTAATCCTTGATACTTATTCAGAATAATTGTTTTTTTTTTGTTAGAGCAAAATTAATAATTTGAATTTGAGGCCTTATTATTTCTATACCTCTTTTAATTTCTTGTTTATTTAAATCGACACTTAAAAACGTGGCATAACCCTAGATTAAAAAAAACACCCAAATATGATTAAAAACTTACTTCCAAAAATTTTTTGTCCCTCTTATAATTTCCAAATAAAATATACGTACTTCCAAAAAAAATCCTCTCCTGACACCTCACGAATCAAACATCATCATCACTCCACTTTCACACCAAAGTTCGCGCGTTTACGTAGACCGAACCGATACCGAAAAGGGCGCGAATGCGTCGCGATCGACGTCTCCTCAAACACTGCCGCGTGCGGCGCCGCGCCGCCACGCGTAAGGTCATTGCCAATACATTACACCTCACAATCGTCATTTCTTTAATCTTTATAACACCAATCAAAACAAATAGGCCCGAAATAAGCGTCCATTTTAATAGGAAAAATATTGAGTGATCTTTTGTGGTTTCCGGGAGATTTCAGTCAAATATAAACTGCGGTGTAGTTGGAGTTTGGAGTAACGTCAGAATAGATATTTGATAGTTATGAATATGATATGACCCTTATGTACATATATGGACCGATTTTTACTTTTATTTCGTTAGATTTGAATAAAATTTGACTGCTTTGAAGAGTATGTGGGAACATACATAAATAAATATATTTATGTATTTGGACTAACGACAAAATCCCAATTTGGAACAAAAAATGTATGTGATTTCCGTGAATCACTAAAATACGATATGGTACTGGGGAGACACTAGAGCGTTCGGGCATTCTCGGCTCTCCGTTCGGCTCAGCATTGCTCCTAGCAATATTAGGGCACAACTTAACGTCCCTTTGCGTACACAACCACAGATAAGATAATGACTTGAATTTTGTCAACCCTAAATAACCGAAAGGGAGAGACATTTGTAAGAGGCAGCATGATTTATCCTTGAATTTTCGGAAATTTCGGTTTTACAAAAATGCCATTTCTGTACGGTATTTATTCTGTGCGTACGGTAAATAGCGCTTATTATGTACAATATAGGGAACTCCCTTCCCTATATTGTACATAATACCCACCTAATTTAATCGAAATCTGATGATATAAATTTACAGTAAAATAAACATAGGCTCATACATGTAACAGAAATAGTAGTGATCCGCTTAAGGGCATATTCAGTGTAGTGTTATAGTTAGGAATAAGTAGAATGAAAAAAAATTACCGTGTGTTTTTTATTATATGGGGCAGGTCGTTTAGCCAGGCCGGCCAACCCTCAAAACAAACACCAAAAAAATTTGCGTCTAAAAAAAATTTCCTACTTTTTCCTAATCAGACCTCGATACTAATACCCAGATTATACCCGATACCGATAATCAGAACGGATCTCCACTATTTTAGTTACACATTGTATATCAATTCTTATGTCATGCCGACAATAATATTGTAAAGGTGTCCGTAGAATAGTTAAGACGAATGATTGTAATCACTTAACACCCACTCAGCTAGCATAGAGTACTAATTGCAAGAAAAGTGGTGAATGAAAGAATGAGTGATTCATTTGGCTGTTAAACTTTCTATCGGTTGGGAAAAAGAACACTAGAGTCGGAACAAAATAACTGCGACAACGATAAATTGTAGCAATTCATTATTAATCTAAAATGACGACATTTATAATGACACCACCTAACTTTATTTTATTCAAATGGGTGCAAAGTTTAGTTAGTTATGTATCATGAATCTAGTCTAGTATTTAGTATGGATTGGGCACTGAAGAACGGGATAGTCTTATGTATCTTTCAGTAGGGGTAGCAGAGAAAGCGTTATTATTATTTGTCCGTGTCACGGTTTAATGTTTTTTTAGTCTCCACCGTAAATTTTAGTATGGTTTATGGGGGGCAACAAATAACCCGACCAAATTACGTAAGTTGTTTTTGGTATTGACCACGTACATACCATGAAATATTAAAATGTGTTTTTGATTTGTCGCATTGCATATGTTCTGTCCCTCACGGGCGGACGTGGTATAGCAAATCTATATTATGACCCTACCATCTATGATATGCATAGATGGAGGCAAGCTAGTTTTGCCAGTAGAAAAGGGCGGCAAATTTGAAAAACGAGGGCGCGAAGAATATCTCTCTTACGAATTTTGAATTTCGCGCCTTTTTCTACTGAGAAAGTTAGCTTGCCGGAGTATAATTAATATCCCTCTATCATTCGGTACATGGCATTTTATGGCGTGCGTGACGTCAACTTTGCGTGGTGCCGTTAGCTATAATACAAAGGTAAATCAGGGGTAAACCCACTTTTTCTTGTCAATTGTAACAAAAATAAGTTGAACCACTCACAATTAAATACAAAGAGTATTTCACACATACATTTACGAGTAACTTACCTATATATTAATCAATACGATTAGTATTCGCAAATAATCCAGTAATTTGAGCTGTGGTTAACTTGCAATATATTGTGGTAAAATATTAAGGAAGGAAAATGGGGACTACGCTTGTAGGTACTTATTGAGAAGCAATCGACAATTTTTTTGTTTTTCGACGATAACTTTTTAGTGTCTATCAAATCTATCAAAGTTAGTAAAGATCTTGGGAATCTGTACCCCTAGTGTAAATTTTATCGACATCATAACGTGACGAACGCGTTTGCGTTAAGTCTCATTTTGTATAGGATTTTGAGTTTCCAAAACGTCCCGCTTGGCGCGCTCTTTCTAAATCCAATACAAAATGAGACTAAACGCAAACGCGTACGTCACGTTTCAAAATCGAATTTATTTACACTAGGGGTACTGTACCCCTCGTGTAAAATTCGATAGCGAGACGTGACGTACGCGTTAAGTTTAATTTGTATGGGATTTTGAGCTTCCAAAACGTGCCTCTTGGCGCGCTGTTTCTAAATCCCATACAAAATGAGACTTAACGCAAACGCGTACGTCACGCCACACTATCGAATAAATTTACACTAGGGGTTCTGATGTCAGTGTACATTCGAATTGGAATTTGAATGAGAGTATAAGTACTTTAAGCTCAGCTAAAAGGATCTCCTTTAGTCATCTTGACTTCGGTCTTCTATTTCTAAGTAAAAGTCTATAGGGACCGTGCGCGTTGGAGGGTCTGCCATCTTGTGGCCTAAATCGGAACCATAAACATGTACATTTACACGTCACGTGTTTTCTTGTGCATAGTAGGTACTGCCATATTGTGGGCTACATCGGAACAATAAACATCACATTTACGCCTCGCGCTAAAAATCTAACGGCTCCTGTGCTGCCTCCTACAGTTCATGCACGCTCCCATGTCATAATCTACATATTGGTATATCTATCAATCTATATATAAGTACTTTAGCAAAGGGCTGATGGATATAAACGCTACAGGGGACAATCGAATTGGGTCAATATTACTCAATATTGGGAAATCGGATAGGTACTATCAGAGGTGGGAATTTTCTTACGAGGAAACACCGTGCAGCAAATTCGGAGCTAAGTCAATTAAAAAATGTTCCCGCCGCTGACCTTTGACATTTGAAAATATGGGTTATTTTCATTCAATTATAGCTTGTCCGCGCAGAAGTTAAAAACACACCTTAAAAAAAACTTTTTTTTTTATACATAAATAAAAATAAATATTATAGGGACATTCTTACTCGAATTGACTAAGGCCCACCCCTTGGTAAGCCAAGAAGGCTTGTGTTGTGGGTACTCAGACAACGATATATATAATATACAAATACTTAAAGACAGATATTTACTCATCACACAAATAAATGCCTTTACCGGGATTCGATTCCAGGACCATCGGCTTCATAAGCAGGGTCACTACCTACTAGGCCAGGCCAGACCGATCATCAAACGTGTTGAATAAATACGATTATCGGTCCGATTCGAAGAATGATTAAGAACCGTTTAAGATCTTAGAAAGATCTTTACATCGATAACTAATCGACATGTCAAAATTGACGTTTATTTCGATTCCGCTGTGATCCCAATAAGATCTATCTACGATATTTCTAACGTCAAAGTGACATTGGTTGCCCGAATCGAGCTGCTTCTGTCAATTTTACGACATACAATACAAACGATATTTAAATGAGAGCTTATCTAAGCCAGAACTTATCGTTATCGTATCTCATTCTTCGAATCGGGCCGTATGTATATCTATTAGTATGTATGCAACGTATATCGTTGGCTATTCAACGCGGGAACGAACGCCACTGGTATTTTGGGGACGTTTGTGCAATATTATTTTAATTAAAAAAAAACTGCATTGTAAATTATATGTCCAATCACGTTAAGCCTCTGATTGACTTGTAGAAAAACATAAAATAGGCACCAATTAACATTTTATTGAAACGATAGCCTTATCGATACTATTTTTATTTAACCTGTTGTGTCTGACGCAGGGTACATCATTCACAGCTAGTCACTTCTCAGTAAATTGGGTCTTAGCATAATAAACGGACCAAATAACGTCAATATTTTTGCAAGTGTGTAACAAGAAATAACAGACTGCAATACGTTTCGAATCTTTTACATATATATGCACCTACCTATATAATAAAGGTAATTATCGTGGGACAATCTTAAGTACCTATCAACTCAATCTCAAATTAAGCTCAACATCTAAAATAGGTCACTCAAATGCGCTACATATTTTGATCCATAATGAGCAGCTTCCACGGGAGGACACGGACCGACGCAGCTCTCCGCGCCCGATGGCTCGGCGCGTAGCAGTGGCAGGGAGGCGAGAAACTACCCTCGTTTTCGACAATATTGTTAAATGATGGGTTGCCCACTACACTCACTACGTTATTCGTTAAAGGTTCGTCCACACTGACCACCGACGTAATTATTAACATTATAGAAAATAATTTTATACAATTTGATCTATATTAACTACAGCTATCCCCCTAGCTATGCCCTTTCGTTATTTTTTTCCATTTCAATTAAGATAACAGTTACTTAAAAGCTTTTTAAATTTTGTATGGATTTGTTTTTCGCGCCTAACTCTTATAATAATAAATAAAAAAATCTAACGAAGGTCCATAGCTATAGTTAATATACATCAAATTCTGTTAAAACATTTTCCATGATTCATAGAAGAAAATGAGGACTAGGTACGTTTAAAGTTATCAAGTTAGAAAATTTGATAAAAAAAAGGACATATCAGCATCTCAAATTGATTGTAAATGTGTATCAATTTATCCAGAAAACGTATAACAGCCAATTACCGGCGGGTTTACCCAGCTCGAGTCACTGATCCATGTTTATCATCTCAACGTTAGGTATTACTCGTACGGCGAAATAAATAAGTTTTTATATGGTTTCTAAATATTCCGTCGGAGGTTGAAGGTCGCCAGCCTGCCCTTGATGTTGTGAATACATATATGCGTGATGTTTGGCTACAAATTTATAATTAAATATCGGATCTGAGGAATCTCACACGTATCTTGAACCATGAATCCAAACCTCAAGATAAATAATAAATAAAGTGTCGTACGTGGTCCAACAGGACCAGTGAAAATGAAATTATGGGTGGCACCCGGTGCGGGAATTCTTGGTGTCACCCCAAAATACAATCAAAATTGTAAAATGTATTAAAAAAGTAATAGTAATTTATGTTTAATATTCCATAGCTCAGAATTTCCTCCATCGCTTTCATTTTAGATTCCATGAACTTTCAATACTCCTAACAAGCTGGCGGGTGTTCCCTCTGCGTGCGTTCTATGACACGGGCAAGGACAGCATCCGCTCACATACGACCTTACTAGCTATGCAGAATGTGATCTCGAGTTCCTCGTGGGCACGTTGTATATTATTTCCATAATGGCGGTTGTGCAATCAGTCCACAGTTTTACGAATTTGTATAGGTGGCACTACTGATGTTCACGGACGGGTGTCACCTCTAAATGGGGTTTGCTGGGCAAAGGTAAGTCATGTACTCCGCCACCCATCACGGCTAATACGGCTTTGTGCATGCTCCCGCCAGTCGCCACAAAATGAGTCCAGGCCCCGCCATCAGATCTCCTTTTTGGCCTGCCTCTGCCTCGGGTTATCTGTGGTGCCCCCACAGATGTGTCCCGCCCAATCCCACTTGATTATTATTTATTTAGGAATCGTATATTTTTGTAACCTCACCAAAGCCATGGCTTAAACCCATGGGTTTGGATCGCGGCTCATACCAGCATATTATAAAGTTTTTCTTACCCAACTCAAATCCAGTTTTTTTGTAATATATGTAAGACCCATGTGATCTACGTAAGGCCCAGTAACTAAAAAGCGCAAAATTAATGTTTGATCCTATTTACGGTTGCTGTAAATAATATTTTCTAAGCCAAAGTTACTATTAACACGTCGATGATTCAATATCTACTTTATTTTCAAATTCATATTTTTATATTTGTATCTAAACATAAATAAGATGGGCTTACATGGGTCGGATACCTTATGCCATCGCCATATTTTTATTCACCCTAGTTTTGCTAACTATTTAGAAAAACTAACCTATGTAGTTTTTATTATTTCTATTTATAAACACTGATCGGAAACTGGTCTTATCAAAACTTCATCAAAGTCAACGAACTGATCAAACATAACTTTGGCAGCTGTAATCTCGCAGAGGACTGCAAAAAATATGAGTAGTACGTTACAGACGGTTTTGTTTGGTGACGTTCCAGATAAGTAAAGCGGAATACGTGAAGCAATTTTTTTAACACTTCTCTTCTGATAAAGCTAAGACGCCGATATATGGCAAGATAACTCAGCTTTAAATTCTACGGTATATAATACAGCTTTCTGCAGATATTAATGTGCCGCACACGTTGGTTCCTTGAGAGCGCGTATTTGAAGAAAGTTTAGAAAAAAAGGGAACTCAAAAGATGCGTGATCATTGTTGCTGTAACTGGAGGGCCACGAAATACGCTCGGAGAGACGCTTGACGCGGGTTTGAAGTTGTATTGGTAGTGTAGTATCCCTAGGACACCCAGAAGTTCAGAATTAGTTACTACGGGACTTGGCTCCAACACGCCACCTCCTGTCAACGCCCGGTGAATAACTGTCTACCCCCTCCTGCGTTAGATGTGATGTATGCGCTATATATAAGACATAGCAATATTACAAAATATTATTATATATATATATATATATATATATATATATATATATATATATATATATATATATATAGTAGTATAGGTAGCATCTCATTTATTTATTTGAACTTTATTGCACAAAATACAAAAAAAAAATACAAATGTGGGACTTAATGCCTAAATTTCTATTCTGCATTCTCTAGCAATCAACCATAGGGCTAATCATAAATGTAAAAATGGTGCAAGAAAAAAAGTACATATTAAAACTTATCAAATCTTTACGGGACTTTAATTAACAATATAACACCTTTAAATATGAAACTTAATGAACACATTAAATAAGAAATCACTATGACAACTCGAATCTACCAATATTCCGGTAACCATATCTGACGCTGAAAACGACGTCAACCACCAACTCCTCAGTAGGTTCGAAGCGTTTTTCCCGACAGCGTAAACGCTTCACATACCTTACTTAATTCAGTACTTACCTCACAGGATGCAGAAATACGTAGAAGTGAGATGCAGATATCTACCGTGTCTAACGTATAGTTGCGTCCCTGTCGTCAGTTACTGCATTTAGTGATGTGTGTGAAGCGCTGTAGAGACGCTTGACACTGACTCTTACGACTAGCGTCGGCGTCCAATCAGCGCTATGGAAAATGGCGTCGCTGCGCAGTTGCGCCAACGTCGCGTCGAGCAGCAGCCATAGAGTTTACGAGACGGCGACGCTCGGAAGACGCTAGTGTGAGGCTTACAACGCTGAGCAATTACGCTGTCCGTTTTTTTCGTGGCCTCAGCTGGCTATGCTATACTTCCTTGTGCTTTCGATATGATTAATTCGTTTAATTCCGGAAGCGAGCAGATTTCCGCCCAAAGCGGTGCGGTGTCAACCGGATGGTTCGCTTTGTCCGGGACACGGAGGTTCCCACAAGCAAATAGCTGGGGATCCTTAGGAAGGCAGAATCCTTTAAACGATTAACAAAAGAATTTAGGGTCATTCTACTTTTTACTGCAGGTTTTTTTGTTCCCAGCAGCAAGTATCTGACTTATATTAGTAAATTATTATTTTTTTAATTGTATATTGTATATCAATATAAAGTACATTTTAATGCCGCATGAACGATACCTTGTAACCAAGGTAAAAAATGTTTTACAGTACATATGGGGCTACTTTATAGCACTAGTGCGAGAAGTAGCATATTACGTTACTGTGTCGAACATTTAAAGGGCCATATGTACTGTAAAACGTTGTACGATACATGTGCGAATAGGTATTTCGCAACTCGTGTCGATTTAAAACACTCCCTTCGGTCGTGTTTTAATTTATCGCCACTCGTTTCGAATTTCCTATTTTTCGCACTTGTATCGTAATGTACTATTATCTATTTTTATATTTTTTATTATAAAATTGTCATTATGTCATGGGCAGGGACGGTAACATATGTAGTTGTATGCTTGCACACTCTAGGCTATAAATTAAAAAAAAGGGTCAAATATTGAGGCCTATTCTGTGTATTGTATTGTAGTACGGGCGATTTTCCGCAACTCGATGACTAAAGGGTTGGCTATTCTTGCCAGTCCAACTCCTCGAGGAATCCTATCAAACCTTTGATGTTGAGTTGGACCTCAGGGAGGTCTCTCGGGGATCCGAGATGTTTTGCCCTGTATGGGGCCAAAGCTTCGCTCTTTCTGCTCTGCCGACCTTCTGTAAACTAGTGGAGTATGTGTACAAACCCAAGAGTTAAAAGCGACCAAAAGAGCTTGCTAGACGATGTTCCCGGATAGACGGTAATCCCCACATTGACTTTATCTATTATTATATTATGAATGCACAGGCAGCCTATAGCTGATACTCGTACGTGCACATCAATGTCCTGTACTTGTATTCGTTATATCATTGACTTTGACCGTCTGTTGCATTTTTTTTAATAACAAGAATTATCAGAACTAATTGCGCATCGAGGAGGTTTGAACTCACAACCTTTCATGTTTTCTGACAATATAAAAGCTGAAAATATATATAAATAAAACAGTTCAACTTATTTACGTTGAAGTCGCGAATATTGCGACGTAATTTTATTTTATTTATAAGCCACACTAAGCAGACAATATTCAAAACATTATTACAATAAGTGGTAGGAATTACATAATAATGCCATCCAAAATAAGCATGCACAGCGAGAAAAAAATAAAACCAGCAAGAACTATCCTAAAATTATAAAGAAAACCTAATAATATTTCGAATGCGTCAAAACCGGCAAATACCTACTATCCTAAAATTATAAAAGATATTCTATATAATAATATTTCGGTCAAAAAATCCTCAAAAACACCACGCAATCAGTGGACGCCCGACGGACGATTTGACCGTAATGAGAATGGGATTCGAAAATAGATACCGTTAGCAAAACCGTAGTTCTAAAATAAGCCATGACGATTTCATTATAATATGTTCATTAGTCGATCGATGATGTCTTCTTTGAATGAATCTCTCTGTGGAATGTTATACTATTTTTATCAATATATTTAGTTTAATACGAAGTGGATACTATATGTTAACGGCACCAATCATGGGACATTTAAGAGAAAAATTGGAGTATTATTGATATTTCACCAACATCTGTAAATTTTCTACCGCTTTATGCTTTAAAAATGGAATGTCCAATTCGTCCTCTATATTTTCTATATATTTTATTACCTAAACCGTGCGTCGTAGCGCATAAATAATCAAATTATCGTCCCCTTTTAAAACCCGACGCACTGAATAACCTATCACATTAGAACATGAAACAATCATCATCATCCTATTTTTATTATTATTATTTCATTGCAAGTTTGAGAAAAGCACTATACAAATCTCGGCGAGAAACGGGGTTGCCGGCCGCGTATCCCTTTACGACCTCGCTACGCTCGGCCGTCTATATCTACTTGGCCTGCAACCCTTCGTTTCCCGTCCTCTATAGTAATGTACTATATTACCATACTATTTATATGGTTCAAAATCAAACAACAGCCCATTCGGAGATGACAAGATTTGTTATTTCCAAAAATAATGCCCTGTTGTTTATGCCACCCACGTGGCTGATTACTCTTCGAATAAGCTGTCATATAGATTTGAATCTTAATATTGTCACGATACAGTTGCTTTTTAAACGACATTATCGCTTTGCCACGTGCCTAACACGGGAACTGACAGCTCTGCATAAAAGAAACAAGGCTTTTGTTTAACAAATTGGGGTCTAAGGGTTAAATATTATTTCATAAAATTCATACATATTTCGTTGAGTATCGTATCGTATCTATGTCCAGGGGTGGCAGAATACCGGGCACAATACCTCGGTTCCCCGGGGTCTCTCCCAGAAGTCGTCGGCAACATCAAGGGTCTGCTAGGCTTCCTGGTAGAGTTGGGTTGGCAGGAGTAGTGCCGACAACCCACCATCACGCAAAATAGGCGCGAATTGCGACGTCGAGTTGCGGAAACCAAGCCCACGAATACGAATACGAATATCACAGCTAACTCACGGTAGTCTTAAGCGCCACAAAGAAAGATGTTTATGCATTTTTCTCCCCAAACGTATGAAAATAAGGTTGAACGTTTTAACGACTTCACCGCGGACGTAGGCCAATTTGAACGTGCTCATCAAACCGACATTAGATGATATTGGAATCATATCAGTTAGCTGTCATTCGCGCGTTCATTTCGCTTTGACTTGTCCGTACAAGTATTAGTGCGAGCGAGTCGCCCATGTGAATGTCAATTAACTGATATGCTTCTGATTCTAGTTCTTTAATATTCCAAAAACGTTGACTAAAATAGCAGGCTACGACAGTATCTCTACCGCGACTTAGACTAGCCGTCGTTTTCTACCTGTATTAATGAGAGAGGGACAGGTAGTTTATCTCGCGGGTAAGATACTGTCGTGTCGCGGCGCTCCTGGGCTTAGCCGGTAATAGTAGATTGTTAACCAAGGGTTGAAAGGCACCCAATCCTGCCGAGGTAGTTTGGCGCTCGAACGCAGTGAGAGCGCTAATAATCCGAGACTGAAATAGTGCTTCACACTCTACTTTTCCAAAACGAAGAAAGTAAAATACATATGCATTTTAAAAAGAAACATGGCTAAATATAAACTTCAGTAGTATTTCTTGTGCGTACTTTTAATTAAAAATTTAGGTAAAAATAACTTTATTTATGAATTGGGGAGGTAATTATAAGAATGTACAACAAATCCATCTAAATCCAAAAAAAAAACAATATACGTACTAAGAAAGTACAGTGCTTTAGAGCAGAAACGTATAATTATCGGCACACTTTTTAGAACAACAACGACTTACTTTCAGAGCATAAGAAATGAAAAGATATTTAAATACGGTACGGAACCACAAGTTGCTTGTGGGAATCACTCAAGGCTAGTGCCTCCATCTCGAGGTAATTACACCTCGAGGGGTAAAATGAAGCAGGTGGCAGTAAATTTTGTAAAAGGTAATACGTCGAAGGTTTCCTAAAACGTTTCTTAGATAAATGAGGATCTTAATAGTAGTTTCATTACTATTTGTTTTGAGCCTTTAAGGGGCACACTTGGATAATGATGATGATAAATAAATAAATAAATATTATAGGACATTATTAAACAAATTGACTAAGTCCCACAATAAGCTCAATAAGGCTGGTGTTGAGGGTACTTAGACAACGATATATATAATATATAAATATTTATAAATACTTAAATACATAGATGATGATGTAATCCTGTTATTCCTCATTACGAACTTAGGGCTCGCAGAAGAAGTTTCTATTTGGCGCGATCTTGGGCGGCTACTTCCAGCTCTTTCCAGCCGAGTTCAGTTGAGCCAGCCTCCTTCTCAACTTGGATATTATATGGGAAAAAATCAGTCTACGTGGCACGATACCACACCAGCATCCTCAAGATCACTAGAATCTCAAAGTTACCAAAATGTCAGGGTTATCTAAAGCCGAATCAGAGCACCCCACTATCCATGTGGTCTTGTCTGTCCTACCCCTACAGAACAACTGCGAAAAGAACACATCCCTCGCTACGCATTCACGCACATCTCTGGTGGTAACGCAACTCAAAAAGCCAATCGTAGCGTAGCGTAGCTCTATCACTCCTCCATTTAGGGCGACAGTGACAGTTGCGTTACGTTCGCTGCGGAGCGTTAACGATTGGCACGTTGACTGTTTGCTACGCGGGCTGGGCTATAAATTTATTTTATTTTCGTCAAATTTCGCCAAAATTTTGTGAATGGAGAAAACTCAACAGAAAATTTTACGTTTCAGTTAATTATTCCATGTTTTTGTCCCAAATTGGAATTTTGTGTTTAATTCAAATTCCGCCCAAAAACCAAAATTTGACAAAAAAAAATTGACAGCAAAATTAAAAATCGGCCAAGCTATGTCCGGGTCGTTTGATGATTTTTTAATTATAAAAGTTAGGTGAGTCCCAAATTCGGAAAACTTGCTCAATTAAAACGCGAAATGCAGAAAACTTCGGACAAATCAAATGTTAAAGCCTGTTTTATGAACCTGAAACAAGTTTCAAAGTGTGACGACCGGTTTGGCCTAGTGGGTAGTGACCCTGCCCACGAAGCTGATGGTTCCGGGTTCAAATCCTGGTAAGGGCATTTATTCGTGTGATGAGCATGGATATTTGTTCCTGAGTCATGGGTGTTTTCTTTGTATTTAAGTATTTATAAATATTTATATATTATATATATCGTTGTCTAAGTACCCTCTACACAAGCCTTATTGAGCTTACTGAGGGATTTAGTCAATTTGTGTAATAATATCCTATCATATTTATTTTATTTATTTTAAGTAGTCAAATTCATTCTTTGGAGGCCAACTCAAACTTAATGCCGTCGTCGTCTTAGTGACGTCGTGTTAATGACATCATTTAGAGATGTCATTTTTGTCAACAAGCATACGGCCCGCCTGATGTAAGCAGTCTCCAGAAGAGTTAGATGCGCGTTGCCGACCCTAACACTCCGCAACCTAGTTGAAGCTCCGGCAAACTTACTCACCGGCAGGAACACAACACTATGAAGGGTCTAGTGTTATTTAGCTGCGGTTTTTTGTAAGGTGGAGGTACCTACTTCCTCAGTTGGGCTCTGCTCTAGATCTGGAATGACTTCCGCTGTGCTGTGCCCTACCACATAAAGCGAGATGACATTCACAGTGCTCATACCTCTCTTTTGGACGTAATTTAAGGACCCAGGAGGTCCAGAAGGACGTATCCGGGCTTGGCGCGCTGATTCTAAATCTCATACAAAATGAGACTTAACGCAAACGCGTACGTTACGTTTCTCTATCGAATAAATTTACACTAGGGGTATAGAGCATGAGAAATGAAAAATACTTATGTATCTACTTATAAGCAACTAAGTAGCTACGGATATTAGTTTTATCGGCAATTTCTCGGTCAAAACATGGAAAAGTAGACAATTTTTTGCAGTCATATCATCAAAGCGAGATGATATTCACAGTGCTCATATCTCTCTTTTGGACGTAGTTTAAGAACATGCTCGGGTCCGGGTAATTTGCTATCTATTTATCAAACGTCGGTGCATCTCGCCCGCGCTAAGACATGTTCGGACAAGTGACAAAAAATAAAATAAAGTCCAAGCGAAATGCAGGATAACTAATTATCATTATCAGTGTATATTCGAATTAGCCTGCTATTTTGATAAACTGGGTGACAAAAGAATAACATGTGCACAAAAGATAGTAAATACCTACCTATACTTCGTTTTTCTTCGCAGAAGTAAGCTTGTAGTTGCAAATCAGGCACTTTTTGCGGTATAATTTTGAAGTACATAAATTATAAGTTTTGTCCATGGTACATTCGATAATTCCATTTTATTTAAAAGAGCTTGATAAAAACTGTACGCTACTACTGTGGAATTATTCTATCTAATGTAAAAAAAAAATTAAGTATAGTATGTATAGTCCACAGGAGTGACATTTTTTTAAGAGTCTATGTAGGTATAATTTTGGCTTATCTTGTTTAAGCGCAAAAAAGTACAGTGAGATGGAAAAATATTAAGAAGAAGATATTGATATTATGGAAAATATTTTTAGATAGTATGATGTATATTAACCGTAGCTTTGCCCCTACGTTTGACCTTTTTTTGATTTATTTATTATTATAAAAAAGCGGCCAAGTGCGAGCCGGACTCGCCCATGAAGGGTTCCGTACCATTTATGACGTATAAAAAAAAACTTCTTACTAGATCTCGTTCAAACCAATTTTCGGTGGAAGTTTGCATGGTAATGTATATCATATATTTTTTTATATTTTTTATTTATTTTATATTTTATTTTATTTTATATTTTATTTTATATTTTTTTTTATTTTTTTTTATTTTTTTTAGATTTTTCATTCTGTTATTTTAGAAGTTACAGGGGGGGGGGGGACACACATTTTTTCACTTTGGAAGTGTCTCTCGCGCAAACTATTCAGTTTAGTAAAAAATGATATTAGGAACCTACATATCATTTTTGAAGACCTATCCAAAGATACCCCACACGTATGGGTCTGATGAAAAAAAATTTTTTTTTTTAATTTTATGACGTATAAAAAAGAAATACTTACTAGATCTCGTTCAAACCAACTTTCGGTGGAAGTTTGCATGGCAATGTATAACATATATTTTTTTTAGATTTTTCATTCCGTTATTTTAGAAGTTACGGGGGGGGGACACACATTTTACCACTTTGGAAGTGTCTCTCGCGCAAACTATTCAGTTTAGAAAAAAAATATATTCGAAACCTCAATATCATTTTTAAAGATCTATCCATAGATACCCCACACGTATGGGTTTGATGAAAAAAGATTTTTTGAGTTTCAGTTCTAAGTATGGGGAACCCCCAAAATTTATTGTTTTTTTCTATTTTTGTGTAAAAATCCTAATGCGGTTCATAGAATACATCTACTTACCAAGTTTGAACAGTATAACCCTTATAGTTTCGGAAAAAAGTGGCGGTGACATAATCGGACAGACAGACGGACATGACGAATCTATAAGGGTTCCGTTTTTTGCCATTTGGCTACGGAACCCTAAAAAATGTGTTAAAAGTTTTTCAATATTGTTAATATCCAGAGAGGAAAATGAGGGCCCTTGACTTTCGTCTTAATATACCTTCGTTGATCTCGAAAAGTTTAGTAGTCCACAATCCTCTTGCACATGGTGAAGAAAACTTTGGAGAATACTTCCAGAGAGGTTTTCTCTATTATTAGTTTCATTTTTATATATTACACAGCTACAGAGCAATAAAACGGGTACATTTAATATGCAGGCCGATTCAAATTTATCAACTTGTTGTGGTTTTGATTTCTTTTTAAGAAATTGCACGATAAGCATAAATTACAAACACAAAAGTTGGTAAACTTAAGTGTTAATGAAATGAAAAGTTGGCTACAGTAGTAATATTAGGCTAATCTTTAAATACAATACAATATAGGGGTACTGGTGGTCCCCGCACTAGGCAAGCCTGTACCGCGGGGCCCGCTCATGATGTGTTTCATACATTGTTTGGACGGCAGACACCTGAACTACTTATTAAAGGGGTTACACATATCGTTAAAATCTGGTTTATCCTTTCTCCATAAAATTACCTTTCCCGCAGCTATGAAAATAATGGTCTAAGATACGTTTTAAGGGATATCTACCCTCATCTGTTATTTATTTTTGATAACAGCGCGGTTTACGTGAGCGACGACGGCCCAACGGCATTCGGAGATTGCCCACGTAGGACAATTCCATAGGTATCAAACGATCACCGCGCCGCTTCGCGTTCGCGAGCTATTCGCTCTGGTAAGACACTGCCTAAGAAATAAATGGTAAATAATATTCACATTGACACATTGCAAATAGTCTGCCTAGTAAAATTGTGTACCGACAGAAAAAAAATGTACTACACTTTTGTCTGAGATATTAACAATCTAGGCTTTATAGTAAAAAATAATTTAGATGACTTCGTAGAAAAAGAATTTTATTTTATTTTATTTATTTTATTTTTATTTATTCACCAACTTACAGTTAAACCAGACATGCAAGTTATGGGTTACATACATACTTCAAACTAAATAGATTAAGCTTATCACTAGATTTAATTAATATTAATAGTTGTGGGTGTAGATATTGACTCTAGGTAGCGAGCTGCTGTGGCTAGGAATTTCAGTTCTATTTGTGTACAATATTGTATACAATAGTGGTAGGCCGCCTTTACACCTGTAAGTTTTACTTACGTAAGTCACTTACGTAACCGACTTACGATAAATTTTCAAGTGTAAATACTTGTTGTAAGTAGCTTACTGTAATTTTTTACTACTTTCGTAAATTGGTAAATTGCAAGTCTAAACACGTTCGTGTTTGTTTACGGAAGCGACTCACAGCAGTCACAGCTTATCGAGCTAAATTGATAAGTTGAGAACTTACAGGTCTCTCAGGTGGTGAAATTGCCTGTCGAAAATGTGAACCTTTTTTTTTAATGATTGGTGCAACTTTTTCCAAAATATATTCATAACTTGTAGCATTCATTCTTATAAAATTGAAAAATTGGGCTCGGTCTTCCATTCTCAACTCCTTCAAAAGATTTTCAAACGCACCTCGTGCCATTCTTTTTTCTAGCCAATGTTTTACCCAGCATTTTCTTTCAGCATTATTATGCTTTCGCCTTTTGTTGTATAAAATTATATATACAGCAACCGCTTGTACGTGGCGACTATGAGTAGACATTTTTAATACTGATTTAGTAAGCATATGTAAATGGGCGTGTAATAATTTATGCAAGTTTAAACTTACAACATTTACGTAAGCATTTTTTACTGTAAGTTTATTTTAAGTGTAAATGCAACGGTAAGTAAGTTACACAAATATTACGAAAGTAACTTACAGGTGTAAAGGCGGCCGTATAATCAAGCTTTTTCAATCTCGAACCTTACCTAGGCAACTCAGCCAGATTCGTTGCCTAAACACGGTACTCGACTGACAGCTCTCTATTATATCACGATTTATGAAATCCTATTTTTTTTTATCAGAGAGCGTAACTTGGATTGTAAAGCGGCGGCTACTTTCATGTGAATCTTAAAAGGCTAAAATGGCCGCCTAATTTTCATATTTATCGGATTACTAACATTTATTATTATTTTTATAGCTTAAAATATTTACTCAAATCTCACACTGGGAATTCCCAACACTATATCTTGCTTTTAAGTATTTTTAAACCAGCCAGGGGAATAACCTAAACACAAAACCGAAAAAAGATACAAAAGTTCAGCTCTGCAACGCATAGCCCCAACGGCCATCGAAAAACTAGTTTGAATTTGGAATGTATTGCTCAATAATACGGTGAATAATTAAGTCAGTTATCCAATGGCTGTTGCAGGTTGCAGGTAAATACGGTCCGCGCCTGCCTGAACCCAAAAAAGTACAAAAGCCATAAAAAAAAACACATAAGGTCAATAAGGATAAGTGTAGCAATGTACCAAAGAGAATTTTCAAAAACTGCAAAGTATCAAATATTCTCTGTTTTTTTTCTGAACGTTTATTGCCAAACCATGTAAATTCAGCTCTTTAGCTCTATTTAGTATGGAGGTATGGTTCCATCTGACAGAACTTGGCAAGCATAATATAAGCTTTTACGTTTCTGAGAACCACAATGAGAATAAATGGAAATAGAAACATGCCTTTTATATCCCCATTTTTAGTTTTTATAAATTTTCATGAAAACTCATAGCTCCATAAAATTCTCTACAATATTGTCTTTGAAAGTATATTGTTAAGACTAGATATAGTTTTCAAATTATATATTATAGGTAGTTATAATATTTGTGATTTTGAAAGTTTGAAAAACAACGACAAATTAGTACCAAAAAATCCCTCGTACCTGAGTTATATGTACGAAAATGATATACAATGCCCAAGTTGCTAAAAGCAGGTAGAAATATAGCATAGATTGGACCTGGACACCCCCCCCCCCCCTCGTCCTGTTTTTCAGGGGTAGACCCGCACGATTTCGTGGTTACCGGGCAAAATCAGCTTTGACTTAGGGGACGATCGTGCCAAGCGGTATCGACAAAAGTGCATGCTCACTGCACTTATTTTCGCCACAAGTTGTCGGACGCAAATATTATAAGGACAAATTAAGCATAATATTAAAAGTATAAGTCTCAAGGGTCCCCAGCAAGTTCGGTTCTCTATACAAACGTAGTTACTTTCTCATTTTAAAACGACTAATTAGATTGCTCTGAAACATTGTACTTACAATAAGATAAGGTATATCTAGTCCTGCGGCGGTATCATGGTTCCATTTTTATCACTTGTCACTATGCCCGTCACTTTCGCACTAACATACTTGTTAGAACGTGACAGGCATGGTGACTAATGATAAAGAGACGCCATCTTAGCCCTACTGTAATTAGTTTATGTAGTGTTCGCACCTGGCTGTTATAATTCCGCACTTAAATACTGCACTTTAAGGTTCACTTTACTGTTACTAAACACTGTTATTTTATTACTATTTCACTGTATCACTGTCGCTCCATTTTTGGTTACCGACTTGACCATGGAAACTGTTTGACTCCATTGTTTTAGGAAAACACATCGTCATTTAGTTTGAATTTTAAAAAGCGACATCTAGCGATCTATTCAGTAACTAATTTACAGTATGTACTCTTATGGGGCAATTTTAAATCTCAACATGTAGCTTCCGATACCATTAGTTAAAAAAATACAGCGAATTTAAGTTTTTCATAGAAAACTTGTTATTGCTGTATTCCGTTTATTAAAAACTGGAGCTATATGGAGCTCATGCCATTGTATGTGCAAAGTTTCATTACAGTCGAACACGTAGTTTTAAAATACGAACGAAACTTCGTTTGTATGGGAAGGTGACATTCGGCGGAGCTTGCCGGGAACTCTTAACAGTATAAAATAAATGTGACGTTATCTATGAAAAACCGGACAAGTCCCACCCACCGAAGGTTCCGTACTTTTTAGTATTTGTCGTTATAGTGGCAACAGAAATACATAATCTGTGAAAATTTCAACTGTTTAGCTATCACGGTTCATGAGATACAGCCTGGTGGCAGACGGCCGGACGGACAGCGGATTATGCTTTAAAAGTTGAATGTCCAATTCGTCCTTCATGTATTCTATGTATTTAATGAAAGTTACTGCAATTGGTTTTAATATTATTAACCAGTTAAAACTATGGTTTTTTGCTCCAGTCATGGGATGTATGGCGCCATTCATTTTCAAACTAAGAAATATCAAAGAAAATTTTTTTAAGCAGCTCTTTGGCTCTTGTTTATGGTAAAATGTTGCCAGCGATTAAAAACTGATGGTAAATACTTGTTTTAGGTACAGAATTTGTCTATATTATCCCATTAGTGGTGCCTGTTCCATTATAGGGGTGTTTACTATATGTGTACAAAAATCATTAATCTAGGGTCAAAAACCACAGAGGAAACGGTCGAGTACCTACGCTTGTATGGAGAAGTGACCACTCCATTTGCCTCTTCATTTAGAGGAGAACGCCACATAGTATTCGTAATGGCGAATACAAATATTGGGTCAACGTATGCAATGGCTTGAATTTTAGCAGCCCTAAATAGCCGAAAGGGATAGTGCCACACATTATTATTATTATGTCTGTCTTTTACAAATTCTCGGGACCATGGGGTCCCGGACATTTGGAAGGCGTGCGTGGGGCCGAAGCCAACATGTAGAGGCCCCTTGTAATAAGACAATTTACTCTAAATGTAACGTGAAACCAACCGACTATCCCTGTTCACACTATAGCAGTGCACCCAAGGACAAGCCCCGGTTAGTGTAGGACTATTGTAAAAAAAAAGGGTACCAAAATAAACCGGGCTATTGGGTTGAGTTGCAAGTGGACTGGTAACCGGGACTATGGAGAATACTATGGCATCTGCCCTGATCATATGTTTTTAAAAACACGACAAAATGGGCAGGTGGTGACTTGCCTACTCACAATATGGGTCCCCGAAAACGGCCGCTCGCACGGAGCGACAAGGGGACTTATTATTTTATTGATAAAAATGTTTACATGACATTACATTTGAACCAATGCGTCACGAAACTTAGTCTAACAACAATAATAATTATAAACATTAACAATTATAAAACAATAATGGCACATTGACAAATTAAATTGGAACAGTTGAGCACATAGCATCCATTGCCTCACAGAATCTCAAGCATTCACTATACACTGCCGCCCATCGCCAAGCAAATAGATCGCATTCAGGCGTCAATGCCAGGAGCGCATTGAGCAGTGAGAGGGCGCGGGGCAGCGCCGGCGAGTTCCTGCGTGATACGGTGCGCGCCGGCGGCACGGCCAGCAGGTCGCGTTGTCGTGGTCTGAGGGCCATTCTCGGGACGTCCGGAACAACAGGCGCACGAGACCAGAAACAACTTCGGGACAGTCTGACTCGGACGCAAGGCTCGGCATTAGAATGGGACATCATGATTCGTCCCTGAATCGCTGTCAAACTTCGGTTTTGTAGGAAGTGACATTTCTGTACGGTAGCACTATTATTTATTCTGTGGCTGTATGACAATCACTTCATGAGTTTCCTGACACAGAGGGCTTGCCTTGAGTAAGGCTATTAAATACAAGTGCAGAAAGTAGTTCAAAATGTGTTCCTCGAACATAAAACCGGCATTTAAGAAGCAATTACATCCAACAATTTTAATAAAACTAATGACCTTGTTTTAATGTAGTAAAAATACCGCATATATATAAATCTTAAAAATATTAACGTTTTTAACGCAGGTTGTTAACGAGCATAAACTCAATGAGGTTGCGTTGTTTTATCACAGAGTTCCTATACTTCGGTGTCCGCGGTGTTTACTGCATAAATAAAATGTAGAAATGACGCACTTAATGCCAACAGGCTTTACTACGCGAATCATAGGTTCAAACAGATACATATATGTTGGTGCAAGAGAGATTCATATCACATATACCGTAAAGTCAAATATTACATATATGTGTATATACATGTACATAATAAATATTATAATTTATCTATATTATCACTGGTCTTAAATAAGTATGCCTAATGTCAGCCCCATCAGACATCAGGATCAGGAACCGGCCAACAGGGATCGGAAACGGGTATTTTTTGTATGGGAACGAAAACGGTATTTTTTCGTTCTTTGTTAATTATTTCATTTCTAATTTTCATTTCAATTTTCATTGTTAATAAGCAGGCTGTCTACAAGGCGGAAAGACATAAAAAATGCTGTAGTCCCTAGGCTTAACGTTATGAAGCACGCCGCAAATTACCAGGCCGTCTTCCTTTTCAATAAGTTACCCACTGAATTTAAAACAATTACTAACAGTAAAATTTTCAATGCAAGACTCAAGAGTTATCTTTTAAAAAAGTCGTACTATTGTATAACCGACTTTATAGACGATAGCTGTACTTAATTTTATTATAGATTATTTGAATTTTTGCTGAGTTTACGTTTTTACTATGTACATATTAGTGTATTATTCTAGTAGGATACCAAAGTGACGATATTATTATTTATTGTTGACATATCTTAGTTATTAAATTTTAAATCTAACATTTTTTTATTTATTGATATTTTATTTGCTTGGTTGATATTTAAATCTTATTGACATGATACAAATTTCAGTTAATATTATGCATATATTCTTCAATACTTTTAATTAATATCATCATCTTGGGATCACTAATTAAGCTTTAATTTCTTTAATATAATGTAATGTTTTATTTTTAATTTTAAGCTATGTTCAACACAATATTTTATTGTTATGAATGAATAAAGAAGAATTGGGCAATCTAATAATACGAAGTCGTTATCTAAAAACACAACCGAGTCCTATATTTGGAGTATAAAAAAAAGGGAATATATGTTTATTTCAGAGTTTTTCCAAAAAACCGGTTCCGATCCCTGCCGGCCAAAACTTGCTTCCAAGTTTAACCCCACACACTACCTAAATAATTACGAAAAACGAGGTATAAAACATGCAATAATTACATGTCATGCTTATTTGTTTAATTGAGATTTAAATTGTTTTGTGAATCAATAAAACAATTATACATGGTAAATTCCCCGTTTGAAATAAAATTGTACCTAATTATAATGTAAATTACCATGTCAGTTTAATTAAAATCGTAAATAAAAGAGCGCTTGCAAAAAGCAAAGGCACCTTGGTGGTTAAAGGGTCAAATTTAATGCTTGTTCATTCAAATATTGTCCATAACTATTACTAAGACTCCGCTGTCCGTCCGTCTGTCTGTCTGTCCGTCTGTCACCATGCTGTATCTCTTGAACCGTGATAGTTAGACAGTTGAAAAATTCACACATGATGATATATCTGTTGCCGCTATAACAACAAATAAGTAAACATTATAGATAATGGTACGGAACCCTTCGTGCGCAAGTCCGACTAGCACTTGGCCGGTTTTTTTTAGAATTAGAAAGAAGGTAAGCGATTTTAACGTGTATTTTTATTTTAAAATTCACGTTAAAATCGCTTACCTTCACGTACCTTTTGAAAATTAAGTCAGCAATTATGTCCATAACAATTAAAAAACATACACGATCATTTACATTATTTTGCTTTTGTATTGAATAGTTACTGATTTTTATAAAGCGTTATTCAATTAAAAGACACGTCAATATTGTTTACCTTTTTTTCTAATGCAAAAAAAAACGAACTATAACCGTATAATGTTATAGTGACATTCAAAGTCGGTTCGCTAAAACTAATCTGTATAAAATTAAATTGGTTTATTTTGTTTACACGCGGACCATTACTCGAAACTGGCGTAAATCTGGCCTGGCAATAACAAACGCTTGAAAAATGTTTGTCTCAGCCAAACCATTGTTTACTTTTATAAAAAAGAGATTTTAAATAACAGTTTTGAATGATTCACAGTTACTTTCACTAGACTTAAACCCTACCCGTGAACAATATTCACGTAACTGCATCGAAATATCGGGAGCTCAAAAATAATATAACAGGTAATCACGGTTTATATCCCGGCCGATTTGCCTAGATTTTAAATAAATATTACTTATAAGAAACTGAGCTGCGTGCCTAGCCAACGAAACGCATCTGTCGTACTGTGTCGTAATATGGAAGAGTGATAGAGACGGATGACTACGCTACGCTCTACGGAGCGTAAACGATTGGCACGTTGGCTAGGCTAGGCTAGGCACTTATTAAGACGAAAGGGGACGAACGCTTCTCCATTCAAGTGAAGGCTTCATTTTTATAAGAAACGTGCGGCTGCAGCTTGGTTCCATTTTCATCGCCTGTCACTATTCCCGTCACTTTCGCAATTATATACTTGTTGGAACGTGACAGCCATAGTAACAGGCGATAAAAATGCGACCGTGCTACCGCCGCTGAGCAGTGATTGACTATTTTAATCACATAATAATAGAAAGTGATAAAATGTCAACAATTAGTACTAGACTAATATTATTAGTCCACGAACTGTCAAATCGTATGGGTTACCATGGCAACACACTTATAATATTAGACTAATACAATTCGAGAAATGGGCCCCTGGTTTAGTCTCTAAAAAGCGTCTACAAGTTGATTTGAAGATATACAATATTAGTCAGAAAATACAGAGAATGTCAGTCATTCCTAAACTGGTCTACTTTCGCCAACATTCGCCAACAACAGAGCAATTAGCCCTCGGCCGTCTAAAGTACCCTCAAGGTCGCCCTTAAACCTTTGAGCAGGACCCCAACAGGACACATTTTTGCATACAAAGCACCACTTCCCGCAATCTTTTGGTCGAATAACCACAATTTCTAAGAAATCTCTTCAATTTCGTTACAAACTTGCGGTTAGGAGTTAAAAATAAAAGTATGAAATGCAAATATTAATTTCAGATATTTTTGCGGGTTATCGAGAATCTACAGAAATCTCATTCCCCTGGCTAATACCCATACCTACCCTACCTACCCATACCTATTCGCAATTTCTTAGGAAATTCCACTTTATTAGTATCTTGTTTTTGGTGACTGTGTAACACGTGCCAAGTTCCATCTACATCCAAAACAGATTAGCGGAATCTCCTGGGCATTTGCGAATTGGCATAGCCAGGGTAATGAGATTCTAGGGGCCCATTTCTCGAACCATGGGCCCATTTCTCGAACGGTATTAGATTAATATTATTAGTCCACACACTTTCAAATCGTATGGGTTTCCATAACAACACACTTATAATATTAGCCTAATATGGGGCCTAATATATAAAACCATACGATTTGAGAGTTTGTGGACTAATAAAATTTGTTTAATGCCGTTCGAGAAATGGGCCCCTGGAAAATGAGAGTAGAATGACTCTTCTATGGTTTTATTGGAAGAATAATACTTTATAGATGTCTTTTCGGGAAAATATTCGATTTAGTTAAAGGTTATATTTGTATCTGGAGTCGGACTTAACTCGTAGCTACCTTTTTATGGCATTGGCTAGGACAAAGTGTGGAATGTATTCATAAACGTGAATTAATATGAAAATAATGACGTTTATATTGACACCTACACTTTGATACGTCAAAGTCTATACAGAGCTAGCTTAATGTTTTATAACGGTTAAGGCCACATTTCTCAAAGACGGTCTGCGTTTTAACTCGGGCAATCTGTTGTCGTATGTCCGGATATTCTCCTCTACAGGTCGCGATTCTTATCCGATTCGCGTAAAATTTTGAGACCAAATTCTATAAGTAAATAGTTTATTTTTGTCAATCCAGTTTTTAGATTTTTTTCAAAATGGCGGAGTCATGGTACGTCCCGCGTGGTCCCGCCTAAACAAATAGCCGTATCGATATCATTAGAGTCTTTCCTTGTGAGCGAGGTTTACAGAGTGCTTTGCAAAAAATTCACACATTTTAGAACGCTGGTTGGGGGAAAAATTCACGCATTTTAGAAAGGGGGTATTTAGATATTTAGGTTTTTACTCGAGAATAAGTAGCCTAATTTCGTTCATTCATTCATATATCCTTTCGTGGCTCAGTTGGAATACACTCGCTTTGTAATGGCTAGGTTCCAGGTTCAAACTCCCAACAATGAATTCTATCCGAACAATGAATATAAAAATTTTGCACTTTAATTACATATATTTTTGATTGACTAAGCTTTGTAGCAGCGCTGCTAAGCGCTGATGGCCTAGTGGTGAGAGCGTGAGTGACCAATGAGTTTTTCGGAACTTATGTACGAAATATCATTTGATATTTACCAGTCGCTTTTCGGTGAAGGAAAACATCTCTGGTTTGGAAGGTCAGATGGCAGTCGCTTTCGTGAAAACGAGTGCCTGCCAATTCTCAGGATTACTTACTAAACGGACGCCAGGCTCCCATGAACCGTAGCAAAATGACGGGACAACGCGAGGAAGAAGAAGAAGACCGTCACGTCTGAAAACATCGACACGATCGAAGTGCCAAAAAATATGTATACACGACCTTATGGCCCATTTATTAGGAACTACCCTAGGTGCATATTTTTGGCACTTTGTCCGTATCAATATTTTCAGACGTGACCGTACCTTCTAGGTTTTGGTGCTAAAAATTGCAAATTTAAGCATTTTGTTTGAAAATAAGAACATAACTTACTTACATTAGGCAGGGGTCATTAAATGGCAGACCGGATCCTGACCGCCGATTACTTAATTTTTTTTTTACTTAAACGGACCGCGATGGACATTTTATTATAAGAACCGGACCCCTGAAGAAACTAATTGGTGACCCCTGTCATTAGGTAATGGGAGCGGGTTAAAAAATAATAATAATAATAAAAACCGTTTATTTCAGATCACTGATTTTAGGCGGTGAGATGTCTCTTAAAAACCGACAGATTTAATATCCAAACAATATCAAAACTATAATACTTAAATTGTAAAAACAGAAAACTTAAGACGTTGTTTCACGTAGGTACTTCATCTTAGTTTTCAGAACTGGATTTAAGTATCTCAGACTTCCGGGTAAGTTGCAAATTGCCTACGTGTGCGACTTGTACGATACGAGGGGCCTATTCGACTTTGCATTACGACGAAATATAACACTGAAAGTGTTTGCATGAACAGTAACAAAATTATGTTGCTACTAAATAGTACCGTCAAACTAGCCAACATTGCCTCCAGGGGCTCTTGTTTCAACGTCTTACGAGCTGTATTTCGATACAAAATCGACTTGGGCAATGTTAGCAAACTCAGATAACATTACCCGTTTAAAGTGGGTTTAATGATAATTTAAAAAATGTTTTTTAAAATAAAATGATGCGTATGATCACAACAGATGCGGTAAGCCAGAATAAATGATAGCCTTTCATAGATTTATTTTCAGAAAATTGTGTTTTTTCGAAAAAAGCGGGTAAAGTTGGCTAGTTTGATGGTAGCAGACTTGGAGGATTTAACAACGACGCCTTGTCTGTAATTTTCTTTACAAAACAGTCTGCTGATTTTGGCGGGGGACGTCAAATGTATGATAACGGCCGTCCATTCCATACAATACATATGACCTTTGGCCGAGGTTTTCGAAAGAGGGGTAAGCTCTTATAGGCGATTTCAGTTATTAAATCCTCCAAGGTACCAGACATAGATATACGAGTAGGGTTGCCATCCGGGTTTCCCCGGATTTGTCCCAGTTTAGAAGGTGTCCGGGGAGCGTCCCCGGGCTTCCTTTGTAGTCAGGGTTTAAATTTTTAAAGTCTTAGGCCGCCCGCGACACACGCACAACCTGTTTAAAAAAACCTCTTGACATGTCCGGGTTCTGGACTCTAAAATCCGGGGTTTTCACGTGTTAGCTTATTTATTAATAATTTATAAGTAATTAATATATGTTTAATTTATTACGTGCAAGTCACTTGATTATCCCTCGGCAAACCAAGAAGTCATTAGTACAGTTGTTATTTGACTATATCCGTCCAGCGCCTTCTACAACTTGTTTCGACGGTTGCCGAGCGATAATAAAAGGGGCAGACCCAGTCATCGGCTCATTGCCTTGACAGCAGTCGAACAGTGCAGACGCTTAGAGTTGAGTGCCGGATGTAAAAATAATTTATTATAAAAACGAATTGTGTAAAGAAAGTGAATACAATTATTATTCAGTATCCTGTGAAGTTTATTTTAGTGAAGAATACCCCTTATAACTCAGAAGAAGGGATCACAAAAAAATCTAAAAGATTTTTTTTTACCACGCCACACACGTAAGTACGGTTGTTACTTTTTTTTTTTGCTATTTCATCTTTATCCGTCAATATTAATCATTTCTCGATTCGAAATAACTGTATTTTCCGTAACGGAGGAAGTCCGGAGGTTAATATGGTTAAACACGCATGTTTATCTTGCCCGGGTACTCCCTGGATATAAACATGTGTGGACATTTTGGTTTTAGGTGGTAATTTAAACGAAATAACTGTATTTTCCGTAACGGAGGAAGTCCGGAGGTTAATATGGTTAAACACACATGTTTATCTTGCCCGGGTACTCCCTGGATATAGACATGTGTGGACATTTTGGTTTTAGGTGCTAATTTAAACGAAATAACTGTATTTTCCGTAACGGAGGAAGTCCGGAGGTTAATATGGTTAAACACGCATGTTTATCTTGCCCGGGTACTCCCTGGATATAAACATGTGTGGACATTTTGGTTTTAGGTGATAATTTAAACGAAACAACTGTATTTTCCGTAACGGAGGAAGTCCGGAGGTTAATATGGTTAAACACGCATGTTTATCTTGCCCGGGTACTCCCTGGATATAGACATGTGTGGACATATGTAGAGTCGATATGTAGAGTCGATATGTAGAGTCGATATGTAGAGTCGATATGTAGAGTCGATATGTAGAGTCGATATGTAGAGTCGATATGTAGAGTCGATATGTAGAATCGATATGTAGAGTCGATATGTAGAGTCGATATGTAGAGTCGATATGTAGAGTCGATATGTAGAGTCGATATGTAGAGTACATTCGATATGTAGTCGATATGTAGAGTACATTCGATATGTAGTCGATATGTAGAGTACATTCGATATGTAGTCGATATGTAGAGTACATTCGATATGTAGAGTCGATATGTAGAGTACATTCGATATGTAGCGGCGATATGTAGAGCCGATATGTAGAGACGATTGCTTTAAGTTTCAGGAATGGAGGCGGACGATGACCCAGGGACACCCAGGTCACAAGGCCAGGACTTGTCTTACAACAGCCCAGAAACACCTAGGTCGCGGGGCCAGGACTCTTATCACAACGGCGAGAGAGTGTATTACGACAGCCCAGGAGCGCCCAGGTCACAGGGCCAGGGTTCGTATTACGACAGCCCAAGAGCGCCCAGGTCACAGGGCCAGGGTTCGTATTACGACAGCCCAAGAGCGCCCAGGTCACAGGGCCAGGGTTCGTATTACGACAGCCCAAGAGCGCCCAGGTCACAGGGCCAGGGTTCGTATTACGACAGCCCAGGAGCGCCCAGGTCACAGGGCCAGGGTTCATGTTATTATATCCCAGAAGCGCCCAGGCAGCAGGGTCAGGGATCGTATTACGGCAGCCCGGAAGCGCCCAGGTCACGGGACCAGGTAATGTACCACGACATATCACCATCACCTAGATCACGAAGCCAGCCGCTGTACCATAATGACCTAGGAGCACATAGGTCAAAAGATTACGGTTACGAAAATGAAAACTACGGTTACAGAAGAGGTAGAGGCAGCCGCAGACATCGTCGCAGTCCATCAGAAAGAGACAGCCGCAGATATCCACGCAGCCCGTCAGAAAGAGGTAACCGCAGACATCGACACAGTCCGTCAGGCCGCAGATATCCACGCAGCCCGTCAGAAAGAGGCAGCCGCAGACGTCGACACAGTCCGTCGGAAAGAGTCAATCGCCAACATCGACGCAGCTCGTCAGAAGAATCTGGTGAACACTACGATAGATATATAAAACGGCCAAGGTTATCGAAATCAAACGGGGAATATCGCGACTCTGCTGTCCTAGATAAGTTTCTTCATGTGTTGAAGCAAATCAAACGATCTGATAAACCGAAACTTTCCTTTAATACTAATGTTGTACCCGAATTTGACCCAATGTCCAAGGAACAGACTGTAATAAATTGGCTTACAAAGGTCGAAGAATGCGCCAGTATATACCAATGGGACGATAGAGAATTGATTCACTATGCTCTCCCCAAACTCACAGGCGTTGCAAAAACTTGGTACCAAGGTCTATCTAGCGTTTTATTCACATGGCCCGAGTGGAAGAAAAAACTCATCGAATCATTTCCCTGTCGCGAGGATTACGCCGAGATTCTTACAGAAATGCTCTCAAAAAGGGCCCGTTTTGGAGAATCACTGGAACAGTACTACTATGCGAAGGTAAATCTCTTAAACAGATGCAAAATATACGGAAGACAAGCTGTTGATTGTATTCTCTACGGCGTAGATGACCGCGCGGTAAAGGTAGGTGCCCAAGCAGCCCAGTTCTCTGAACCTGAACAAGTCTTGAAGTACTTTAGAACAGTGAAGGTGGGGCAGATACGGGATAGAGACATTCAAGATTATTCTCGAAAGTTTCGCCAAAATGACTACAGGAATAAATCTGCCCGGCCTCAGATGTCGAAGGACACGTCGAAAGACAACTCTAACAACGGCGAGGTATGTTTTAATTGCAGTGAAACTGGACACCGCGCCAGTAAATGTAAGAAACCTGCTGCCACATGCACGTATTGCGACAAAAGGAATCACTTGGCAGAACACTGTTTTAAGCGACTGCGCGAGTCTAACGATGTGAAAGTGGAGGAATCACGAGGGAAAGAGCGTAAGGAGAAGCAGGTTGCCGCAGTACACATGGGTGATACAAATAATAAATATAAAATGGACGTCAAGGTCAACAACTCAATGATTAAATGTTTCGTAGATCTCGGCAGCGAATGCTCGCTAATAACAATTAATGCAGCCAAACAGTTGAATCTGGACATTGACACGTCCGAGGAACTCCCAGTGCTGAACACCGTTGGAGCTAATTTGGTATCACCTGTGGGTATAGTAACAGGCAGTGTTGAAGTTCAAGGCATAAAGGAAGTTATTGATCTATATGTCGTTGAAAACCACGTGATTAAACGACCAGTTTTACTGGGCCATTCCTTCACGGAAAAACCGGACATCACAATAATTAAAACTTCAAAGGAACTTATCTTCATCAAGACTGCAAATGGCAAGTTACACCTGAAGGTACGTAACCAAGTCTCCCTGCCATGCAATATGTTGACACCAGTCACTGTGGAATCGACGTCTCTCGTTACTGGAACAATTACCATTAACGGCTCACTAAGAGGAGCAGAAGGAAAGAAATATTACTTGCTCCCAGGACAATACGACATCAACTCCGGTACCAGCACACTGCTCCTTCTGAATGCATCGTCTGACGTAATTACTCTGAACAGTGGTTTTCTTCTGACGCGTGCCGAGTTCCAGCCAACCGACGACGGCGACGACACCACATACGACTGTTGTGGAGTGACATTCGACGAAAAGGAAGTTGATGCGTCAGTTAACTGTGGTACAAATGTGAAAAAAGAAGAACGTTTGAAGCTTCAACAACTTTTATCGAAATTCGGCGATTGTTTTTCGAAAGGTCTCGGTGATCTAGGTTTCACGAAGGTATCAGAAATGGTTATCGAACTTGAAGAGTCAACTCCGGTCGTTTACCGCCCGTACCGCATGTCACACGCCGAAAGAACACTGGTAAGAAATATGGTTCAAGAAATGCTTGATAGTGGGATCGTAAGGGAGTCTTCGTCACCATATGCGAGCCCTATAGTATTAGTCCAAAAGAAGACCGGCGAGAAGCGATTGTGCGTGGACTATAGGGCCCTTAACCGCAAAACTAAGAAGGATCATTACCCACTCCCCAGAGTTGAAGATCAGCTGGACCAGCTTTCTGGAAACACATTATTCACTTCCCTGGATTTAGCATCGGGATACTATCAGATCCCCATTTCGGAGGAGTCACGGCACAAAACTGCTTTTGTCACACCTGACGGACAATATGAATATAACCGAATGCCATTCGGACTAGTTAACGCGCCGTCAGTGTTCCAGAGGACAATAAACAAAATTTTGTCGGAAGCCAAAGTTAAGTACGCCATTGTCTATATGGATGACATTTTAATCCCATCAAAAGATGTTGATGAGGGATTACAAAGGCTGGAAGAAGTACTTAACTTACTAAAGGAAGGAGGACTAACGCTAAAATTAAGTAAGTGCAATTTCTTCCAGAATCAGATCGACTTTCTTGGGTTCGAGGTCAGCGCTGAAGGCATTCGGCCTGGATCTAGAAAAACTGATGCTGTTTCCAACTTCCCTACACCAAGGAATCAGCACGAGGTAAGACAGTTTCTTGGACTGTCAGGATTCTTCCGACGTTTTATCAAGGGCTACGCTCTCATAACATCCCCATTGACAGACTTACTACGAAAGGGATCTACATGGGTATGGGGAGAACCACAAAGGAAAGCTTTTGATGATATCAAAGCTCTACTGACTCAGAGACCACTTCTAGCCCTGTATGACCCAAAGGCGGATACCCAGCTGCACACGGATGCCAGCAAAGATGGCATTGCAGGGATATTACTCCAAGCTAATTCGAACGGAATTTTCCAACCGATTTCCTACTTTAGTCGCAAGACTACTCCCGAGGAACGCAAACTTCACTCGTACGAACAAGAAACTCTCGCTGTAATAGCATCACTGAATCGCTTCAGGGTGTATCTGGTAGGTATATCATTTAAAATCTTTACAGATTGCAATGCCCTCAGATATACACTCACCAAACGCGACGTTATTCCACGGGTGGCGAGATGGTGGGTACAAATACAAGAATATGATTGTTCCATCGAATATCGACCCGGCGCACGCATGCTACACGCAGATGCACTTAGTCGCCACCCTGTTGATGACGGTGTACAAGAATCTCACGTTCTTGATGTACTACTCACTACGGAAGTAAGTGACCAAGACTGGATTTCGACTGTCCAGAGCGCGGATACAGAAATTAAAAAAATAAAGGAAACCCTCAACGACCCAAATTCCGAACAGGTAATTGACTACCTTAATAATTATAAACTCAAAAATGACCGTGTCTACCGCATCGTGGCTGACGAATTAAAATGGGTAGTGCCCAAGAGTGTTCGTTGGCAAATACTTCAAAAAAACCACGACGATGTCGGACATTGTGGGTTCGATAAAACACTTCAACGGATACAGAAACATTATTGGTTCGCCAAAATGAGAAGGTTTGTTAAAAAGTATGTTGCGTCATGTCTAGAATGCGCACATCACAAAAAGCCGGGAGGTAAACGGGAAGGCGAACTACACCCTATAGAAAAGGTCAGTATACCTTTCCATACTATTCACGCCGATCACTTAGGCCCTTTTGTAAAGAGCAAGAAAGGACACTGTTACCTTCTTGTAATTATAGATGGCTTCACAAAGTACGCAAACATAACCCCTGTCAAGAACACAAAGTCAGCTACCTCTATCAAAGTAATTAAAGAGCACATAAGTTATTTCGGAGTACCAACCCGTCTCATTACAGATAAAGGAACTAGCTTCACAAGCAAGACGTTCAAAGAATTCGTCTCATCTCATGGCATTAAACATATTGAGAATGCCGTGGCTACTCCCCGGGCCAACGGCCAAGTAGAGAGATTTAATAGAACAATCCTTAATGCCTTATCTACCTCTACACATGGCAAAGATGAGAAGGATTGGGACCAATACGTTGCCGAGATTCAGGTAGGTCTGAACACCACAACGCATAAAACTACTCAGAAAACTCCATCTGAACTTCTATTTGGATTCAATGTTACAAGTAATTCGCAAGGGATACTGAACTCTGTCATAAGAGACACGCTAAATGTTGTAAATACGGAAGACCTAAATGATGTTAGAGAACAGGCTAAACAAAAAATAACTGAGCAGCAAAATAAAGATGCACTAAGGTTTAATAAAAGCCGAAAACCCGGTACGACTTACAGGGAAGGTGATCTGGTGCGCGTAGAGAGACAAGTACCACATGATGGAAAGTCACAAAAGCTTGTAAGTAAGTACCAGGGACCATATCGTATCTTGAAAGTTCTCCCTAATGATAGATACCTTATAGGAGATACCCCCTTAACAAAGAAGAAAGGTCGCAGGTATGAAAATGTGGTAGCACTCGATAAAATTCAACCCTGGTTAAATTTTGTAAGAGAATTCGATAGCGATGTTGATACTGGATGTTCTAGTAGTGATCATGAACAATAACCCATCTAATTGAATTGATATTATATAGTTTAATGAAATAAAATGTCATCTATTTTATAGCTAATCATATTCATTGTGATTTGGTAACGTTGAATAGAATATATATTATATGATTCAAATATGATAATATGTGGATGTACTTAAATCTTATAGGTAGATATGGCGTTTTCTAATTCATTTATATTTACAATTAATAATTCAACATTAACAGGTTATTGTTATGAGATTTAAATATTATGCTAACGGTATTAATTATTAAAATATTATCCTTGCATCTGTAGAAATTATGAATTTTGATTATGGCATTTGTGATTATTAAAGTTTAACATTTGTGTAGCAATGGGACTTGCTACAAACAGGATGGCCGAACTGTTAGCTTATTTATTAATAATTTATAAGTAATTAATATATGTTTAATTTATTACGTGCAAGTCACTTGATTATCCCTCGGCAAACCAAGAAGTCATTAGTACAGTTGTTATTTGACTATATCCGTCCAGCGCCTTCTACAACTTGTTTCGACGGTTGCCGAGCGATAATAAAAGGGGCAGACCCAGTCATCGGCTCATTGCCTTGACAGCAGTCGAACAGTGCAGACGCTTAGAGTTGAGTGCCGGATGTAAAAATAATTTATTATAAAAACGAATTGTGTAAAGAAAGTGAATACAATTATTATTCAGTATCCTGTGAAGTTTATTTTAGTGAAGAATACCCCTTATACACGCGTCTTGTCCTGGTTTCCAAATTTTAGTGATGGCAACCCTATATACGAGTAGGTTACTTACTTGAATGTTCATGTCAAATTTCATGTTACGTATTTGAGAATATCTTTTTAAAATGAGAGCATAACCTTGTTTGTATGGCTAACTTCCTGTGTTTCTTAAGACATCCATATGCTACATGCAGTCATTTGGAGTCTATCGCAACGCTTGTCACCAATCGTTACGTTGCGATAGACTCCAATGACTCCATCGTGGATCAAATAAGTGGCAATGTCATTTGATAAGTCGAATACGGATCTAATAAGCTCCAGTCGACAGTAGAAAAACAAATGAAACTCTAGATGCCTTCGTGCCATTTCAACGGCTAATTCGACCATCCTCGTACCTCTCACCTAACTGTTACCGAATTGTAAACCCTATATTGTACGCAGTTCAGTGGATTTTACGTTAATGACATTTGGTGAGATATTATATGGGGGTGTTGGAATTTGATATTACACGGTGAAATGTCATGGTCACATACACGCACATTTACCCCAATACTTTATTCGAATCGATACAACAAAATATACGTCATGGAATTTCATAGCCTGTATTTTGGTAGGTAATTAAGTACAGCAAAAAATAAGTAAAATAAGGCAACTTTTTAAAATCAGGCTAGGTTAACTTTTATATTTTCTCGAACAACTTGAGGAAGTCCCGCGTAGGAGCATATATGTTCGCGTGCCATTTGTACGAGCGTTGTCGCGCTAATAAGCTCGTATGGTCGCTCGATTTGTAGCTGGCCCCGAGCGGCTAATCCCTTGTCTATTGTTAAGTAAAACGGCACGTGCCATTCCCTCCAAAAAAGAGTCGTATAACTGACACCTAAGCGCGGGCTAGTCCAACGCTCAAAAAACCAGTGTAGGTGCGCTCTCCGATAACGCGCCTTTGTTCCGCATACCGAGGACACATTTTAGACTGGTTCTGTAGCGTTCGACTCGTCGGCACCTAGGAACCGTAGAGGGACCACACAAGAAATAGCAAATTATTATTCCAACTGTTTATTTTGAATCTTATTGCAATTTCCATAAGAGTTGTAATTCAATAACCGTTCAAAGTAACCGGACCATTTTTTTATGCAGGCAGTAGCACGTGCGGTTTTACTTAACAATATACAAAGGCTGAGCTGTTTGGGGCCAGCTACAAATCGAAGCTCGTAACGTGCTGACACGCACCGGTTCCAGCGCACACTCCGGTGTAAGCTCGTATACGAGCGTCCGGAGTTTAGAAACGCGCGTATAAACGTCCGGCAAACGACCGTATTACGTGGGTAAAAATACGCTAGTTCGAAACCGCTATAACTAATGAGAGATTTGTTTAACTACCCATAGAAAAGTCTATGAAAAAATTGAGACATTACAAATTCAAAACACCATACACTAATTAGGTATTGTTACAACCAGTGTAATGTAACCTACGTCGAAACGTCGGATGTAAAGTACACAAAATTAATTCGCTATATACTAGAAAACTTACTTAGGTACTGTAGTGTCCCTAAGGCACCCAAAAGTTTAGGATTAGACTTACTACGGGACTTTGCTGCAACACGCACTACTAACGTAAAACGTAACGTCTAACCCCGCAGCTGCGCTAGGCGTGACGTATGCGCCAAAGATAAGACATAGTTACATTATGGATACCAAAAAATACCCCTCATGGGGTTACAAGAAATGTCTCAAATTACGTCACGCGACATTAGAAATCTATTTATAAGTGCGTAAATCACGCCATGTTTCGAGGAAAGTACGAACGCGAAGTGCGATTCGATCGAAACTCGATAAACACATTAAGGATTATGCTACGTTTGGAAAGGTAATAGTTTCGTTGAAATGTCGTGGCTGTTAAGTCGTCTAGTTATATTGAACGAAAGGGCTGCCCTTTAGCTTTAAATCATCGAGTGACGTCTAATATTATTATGGCGTTATTCATCAACGCACTTAGGGTTTGCAATCCGGATCCGAAATGTATGAAATTATCCGTATCTGGATCCGGATCAGCGAATCTTCCCATACAATACAGATCCGTCGTCCACACCCTAAACGCGCGACATGCCGCAATTAGTAATAGTAAAGTGCAGTTAAGGACCTGTGATTAGTCCTAAGGTTATTGATTCAATTGTGTGACGAAAATTAACTATGTAAATATTGTTTTGCATTTATTGTAATTAACTCAATTGTATACAAGTTTATGGTATTCGGCAATACCATTTCAATTTCATGCATGTAACTTAAATAGAAATTGCTTGATTGTCGTAACACAATGGAATCAATTAAGACTTTAATTTTTCATAGCCTCAATATGTCATAATCTGTCAATATCTGGGCGACCATGCTTCACTCGGAAAACATAAAAACTGAAAAATGCGGGTGTAGCAAATTTCATCGAAATCGTTAGAACCGATTCGGAGATCCCCGATATATATATGTAGACGAGTACGTAGATTGATGAACCTTATAGCTAAAACGATACAAATCATAAAAATATAAATTATAGGAATGTAATGAGGTCGACTGCGACACTTTCCAATTCAAATCTGACTGACGGTTCCTCTCAGGATGCCAGCCCTTTTCGGGCTGTTATCAGAATCAGCCAGGAACCAATCCATTAAAGCAGATATTCGGGTATTTCAAATAAAAGTCACTGTATCGGCAGTCAAACACACTCAAGCATAGACTATTTCAATAGGTACTTGATATTCCATCAAACGCAGCCATTATATACATATATATATACAAGAATTGCTCGTTTAAATGATCGCGCACTGTGCGGCTTAGGAGGAATTTCCTCCCGCGGACGGTATGGGGTTCTTCAAAAAAGTAGTATACAGGTTTTAAAGGGTCGGCAATATGCATGTAATTATATAAAACTAATTTTATACTCTGAAGTTGCAGGCGTCCATACCACTTACTGCACCAGGCATGCCGTACGCATGTTTGCCAAATTGCCACCCGCGTGTTATAAAATAAATATTACGTTTATATAATTTTATGATTCTAATGTGAGACGTGAAAACAAACGCATCTCAAATATTAAATTGGAAACGTGATTTCTTGGTAACTCTCGAGAAAATTTTGGTAACGCCTGAGACGTGAATAGTGTATATCTAATAGTTGTTTCACCCAGACACCAGAGCGATCTGCGACCGCAACAAATAAGTTACCTTTACCTCGGGATCGATCGCGAGGGATCAGTGAGAGGTGCCTTAATCACGGCCATAAATCTCCAATTTACTATAATGCGTTGTTTCGTTAGACGGGTAACTATTGTTTACCTTATTTTGGGACTGTAGGTGCTGGTTCTTGAGAGGAAAGGGGACGACCGATTCTCCATACAAACGTACTTTTTGTCTCAATATTGATATGGAATATATGTTTTTTAAAAGTGGACGCAGCTATGAAAAATTTAAATATTGTTAAAAATGTTCTGGTGATTAGTGAAACGGAAAACGATTCTTGCTCAGGCCAGGCAAATACAAGTTACTTTCAAAAGTCGCTGAACAAATGTTGGTCAGTTTGAGGAGTACAGCCTACGTATTGCCAGCTTGTGTATTATTATCGTTCTCAGACCGTGGGGACCTTATACATCTCCAAACTTAATGTATTAACCGTGGAGACTATACGTCTCTGTCATATTGTATAATACACTTGACTTGGTACATACTAGTTATGTATTCTGTAGCATTAGTTTAGGAGACTGCTCGCTTAACAGACCAGACGCGATTTATTTATTCATTATAAATTTTATTTTGACACTTGGAGAAACTTTACACTTCCAAATCTTATTAGTAGGTACTCTGACATTGGGGACCTTTTACATCTCCAGATTTAATGTATTTTTAACCATAGACACTATACATCTCTATTGTATTGTAGTAATTATTTATTTTAAGATTATTATGTTGTTTTATGTAATGTTTACCCAGGTATTGGCTGTTGTATTTATAAATGTTGTTATGTATTTTTCATGTCACTATATGATGTTACTATAAATGTTGTATTGACTTGTAAAAGAGTCTTTGAGGCCTACTTGCTGTATAAATTTTTGAACCCCCCCCCCCTATATTATCAGGGTACCAGCTGCTATTTTCTAATATTATATGCGTACGATATTGTTGCTTTTCCTTTGTGTGAAAAACACTTTCAAAGCTTGTTGTGAATACTATGAATATTTTATTTAAAGCTCGTATTTTCAACGCGAAATTCCATTTGTTAACATAACTTTGCCCATTGTTGAACTTCAATGTGCTAAATTGGAGCTTTTACGAGCCTGACATTTTGATAAGTTAGGTACGTTGAATAGATACATTGAAAATTTACTTAACAAAAAACCAATATCTTACTGAAAAGGTGACCAATCTTCTGTGAATTGGTATTTTCGACATGTGTTTACCCTTTTCTAATGCACTGTTAACATAACAATGAATAGCTAGCTTGAGACGAAAGTGGAGACCCGTGCGAAAATGTCTTTTCATACAAACGTAAACCTCATTTTCTCTCTGAATATTAAGATTATTAAAAATAAATGTTAACACAGTTGGTTGTATATCAAGTATCAACCACAGTTATGCCCCTATGTGTTACCCAATTTTTAGGGTTCCGTAGCCAAATGGCAAAAAACGGAACCCTTATAGATTCGTCATGTCCGTCTCTGTCTGTTCGATTATGTCACAGCCACTTTTTTCCGAAACTATAAGAGCTATACTGTTCAAACTTGGTAAGTAGATGTATTCTATGAACCGCATTATGATGTTTACACAAAAATAGAAAAAAAAAACAATAAATTTTGGGGGTTCCCCATACTTAGAACTGAAACTCAAAAAAACTTTTTTCAACAAACCCATACGTGTGGGGTATCTACATATGGATAGGTCTTTAAAAATGATATTGAGGTTTCTAATATCATTTTTTTCTAAACTGAATAGTTTGCGCGAGAGACACTTCCAAAGTGGTAAAAAGTGCCCCCCCCCCCCCCCTCCAATCTACACTTTTTTTATATAAGTTGCTGCGTTACCGGCACTTCCTTTTGTTTTATAATATTGTCTCAAGTCTCTATCAAAACCTAACGTTATCTAGTTTGCATCGGGAACAGCGACATCTCTGGGGAAATTTATACAGCAAATTAAAAGGTACACGGTAGGTAAAGTGAGGTTCAATACAAATTGCAAATAATGTAAACAAACCAATTTACCTTCATTACTCATTAAAATACAATACTCTATATTGCACACCTCACATATATACATAACAATGTACATTTATTGAAACAAAGAAAGACAACTACTTACTTACTTATTTACTTCATAATCTCACACTTTTTAAGCACAGCTATGATCTTATCAACTGATAGACATATAGACTTAAAGATATTATAAACATCGATGTTTAATTAAAATATATACTCGTAAATATGTGTCGAGCATGAGAGAAAGCCAGTGCCCAGCAGTGGGACGTATATACTTAGTTAGGCCGTTTTTTAATGTTAATTATTATTATTTCAGTAACAAAAACCTTCGTAAAAATGTAGGTACTGACATATATATATGTCAAATGCTAACAACAGCTGTCATATTTGTATACATTATGTGATTACATTCAATTTCTATTGACACTCACTCATTTTACTAATAAATTCAAATGGCTAAATTGGAATAGATTGCCGTGTCTCAATCTTAGTCAACTGGTAATAGCATTAAACATTAGCTGATAATCGCCATTACAGCGGCTTGGTGATGGCAGATCACTCAGATCAGTCACAGATTAGGTTATTATTTTCGGTGTCTTATTTTGGACTACTCTGCTCTGTCATGCTTGTATTTCTGTATTTAATCAAATAAGTAAAAAAACCGGGCAAGTGCGAGTCGGACTCGCCCACCGAGGGTTCCGTACTTTTTAGTATTTGTTGTTATAGCGGCAACAAAAATACATCATCTGTGAAAATTTCAACTGCCTAGCTATCACGGTTCATGAGATACAGCCTGGTGACAGACGGACGAACGGACGGACGGATAGACGGACGGACAGCGGAGTCTTAGTAATAGTGTTCCGTTTTACCCTTTGGGTACGGAACCCTAAAAAGACGAGTGCTACGAGTAGTGCATGTTTATATCTATTGTATTGTTTTGTTAAGTGTTTTTATATTTTACTTTTATATGCATATTGTAAAAAGCCTAGCCTAAGAAAAGAGATAAATAAAGGAGATAACAGTAATAAAACTTTGTAATATTTCGTTTTCTCGGGTATCAAATTGATACTAATCAATTTAATATGAATTACCAGCATATTTCGTTGGCCGTCCAAAGAGGTAACGCCAGCAGCGTGCTAGGCACATTTACCCGGGTACCTGTCGACCCTAGTATATAATATTGTAATTTTTTTAGATTTAGTTTTTAAGTTTGTTAACTACTATACAAAAGCACATGTAAATAATTTTTTAAGTCTTCAATGTAATAAAATAAACCACTCATTGATATGAATTATAAAACATGGCTTCTTATCTGATGTTGCTTATGTCCATGGGCGGCGATGACTGCTTCCTAATCTTCCTATCAGATGGCTCGTCTGCTCGTTGCTACCTATTACATAAAAAAAAACTACTTACTAGATCTCGTTCAAACCAATTTTCGGTGGAAGTTTGCATGCTAATGTATATCATATATTTTTTTTAGATTTTTCATTCTGTTATTTTAGAAGTTATAGGGGGGGGGGACAATAATTTTTTCACTTTGGAAGTGTCTCCCGCGCAAACTATTCAGTTTAGAAAAAAATGATATTAGAAACCTAAATATCATTTTTGAAGACCTATCCATAGATACCCCACACGTATGGGTTTGATGAATTTTTTTTTTTTTAATTTTATGACGTATTAAAAAAAACTACGTACTCGATCTCGTTCAAACCAATTTTCGGTGGTAGTTTGCATGACAATGTATATCATATATTTTTATTAGATTTTTCATTCTGTTATTTTAGAAGTTACGGGGGGGGGGGACACATTTTACCACTTTGGAAGTGCCTCTCGCGCAAACTATTCAGTTTAGAAAAAAATGATATTAGAAACCTCAATATCATTTTTAAAGACCTATCCATATAGATACCCCTCACGTATGGGTTTTTTTGAAAAAATGATTTTTTGAGTTTCAGTTCCAAGTATGGGGAACCCCCAAAATTTATTGGTTTTTTTTTCTATTTTTGTGTAAAAATCCTAATGCGGTTCATAGAATACATCTACTTAGCAAGTTTGAACAGTATAGCTCTTATAGTTTCGGAAAAAAGTGGCGGTGACATAATCGGACAGACAGACGGACATGACGAATCTATAAGGGTTCCGTTTTTTGCCATTTGGCTACGGAACCCTAAAAAGCTTTTATAGCAAACCGCGTAGATGACACCAACGGTCAAACGTCTACCGCGTTCAAATTACCCGCGCGCGCCTCTCGTGGACAACCAGCGCGCTACACGGAGTAGAGCGAAAGCCATCTATCTCACTCTAACGTTAGGAGTAGTAATGTCGTCCCGCTCCCGCGCAACAGCATGGCGGCGGTTTCTGTCTTGTCGTTTGTATTTTGACCCACAACTGTATTTGCCTACTTGTTCTTTACACTTTGTCAGTGGAGCATACACAGATAGAATCATACTCGTTTTCTAATGCTAGGACCCCGATTCTGAATTTCATTTCTTGTTCTGAAACTGTGATAGATTTTATCTATCTGCAATCAAAGTGACATTTATGAACCAGGTGCTAACGTGCGAAATGCTCGAGATCAGTACCCCTAGTGTAAATATTTTCGACAGCGAAACGTGACGTACGCGTTTGCGTTAAGTGTCATTTTGTATGAGATTTTTGACTTTCCAAAACGTCCCGCTTGGCGCGCTGTTCAAAAACCCATACAAAACGAGACTTAACGCAAACGCGTACGTCACGTTTCGCTATCGACTAAATTTACACTAGGGGTACGGAAGCTCAAAATGACCGTGCGATGAGTTTAATGTAACATATTCCATTTTCCATGTGTATTCAAAACTAACGTAAATACAAAATACAATTATTTAGCAGTGGCGCTAGTGAGCACATTGATGGGCTCTTAAAAGATATTACAGACCGCGCAGTAATGTGTGATTTTGTGCGGCATGGTGTATCTGCTGCAGTTATACAGTCCGTGGCAATTTCGCTGTGAAACGACAGTCGGCTGCCGGTTATTACCGCATTAATTTCGATGGAGCTGCTCGCATAAATTGCACCGGCAAATGTGAACAGAATTATGAATATAAGGCAGAACTCAAGTTAAATATAGGTACAAACTAAAGGTTAATAGATTTTGATATAATTTGGTAAGTGTTAATAACGTCTTTGATAATTCTGGGGAAAATAAACAGGAAATCCCAAACGTTGACAAAAAAATTCTTCGTTGAATTACGAAAAGTCCTTACATTTTTTTTTTACTCAGAGAAGATTTTCATGTTTAAAGATGACTCACGCTAGAACACACCACGTTTTCACCGATCACCTGTCATTAAAAAAAAAATGTCGGGAGCCTCGGCCCGGACCGTTCTATCGTGAGTCATCATATACGGTTAAATTACGCTCATTGTATAGAATAGGAAACTCTAGCCATTACCAAATTTTATCTAAATAGACGCCAAAAAGGACAAATACAAATCGGCTCCCCGTCTAAGAACTTTGTTTTACGAGTATCATATTCACTTATAATAATTAATTCACTTAAAATGTTATTACCAAAATTGCAAAATTAATTGGCTCCAAAATAAAAGGATCGGACCTTCCGAGGCGACACTGGTGCAAACTCAACAGACTTCGTATATTATTTACAATAGAGTACACATTTAGTAAAACATTTATACAAATTTATATTATGAGTCAACAAAAAAATAAGTAACATATACATAATAGTGTATGCATAAAATAAATACAGTAGAATTCATTTATAACGACGTCGCTTATAACGACTAACCGTTTTTAGCGTCGATATTATTTACTCAAGTTCGGTCCAATACATAATTACATACATATGTAAATATCCGTTTTATACGTCATCCGGTTAGTACGACATAATATCGCCGGTCCCTTGAAGGTCGTTATATCCGGATTCTACTGTAAATATAAAACAAAATATGCATATCGTTTAGAGTCAAATCACGCTAACTCTTTCAAGCAAACCATACAAACAGTGTCAGTTTGTTAGAAGTCTGAAGAGTTAGCGTTATTTCGTAAAACCACCCAAATATATTTGTGTGAAAATCCGGCCCTGTTTTTTACCTGCTCCTCGAGAAACATAACATTGCTTCCTTGGCGCTAGCTAGCCGTGCGCTCGCATTACCAGTGCAAGCGAGGTCTTCGAATACGTATCTTTGTTTCGGATCGCAGTGTCACAAGTTAAGCTGGTTTGAGAACGTTTAGTCGCCTACCTTAGACGCACCAATAGAGATCAGACAGCTATTCTGTTAGAATTCTGTATTAATTCATAATGAATCTTATTCCGTGCTCATTAGAGTAGTAATTCAATAAACGCTACCTATGCGGCTTGACCATTTTTTCATAGTGGCACGCGCCTTTGCGGTTTTTAAACAATAGATAAGACGATAATCCGTAGAAGCTCACGGAGGAAAATAGAAACTATACCGGCCACGAACGTTGTGCTCAACATAAACACCGCTGTATCCACAGCGTTCAGGTTCAGGTTGGATTCTCATGCTTGCGCTTGCGGTACTAAAACCCAGACTATCCAACACATAATTGAAGACTGCCCCATATTGCGCTATACTGCTGGTCCTCCAGAAGACCTGATCTCCCTGTGCGACGAAGCCATCAAATGGCTGACTGGTCTTTGTGTGGACATTTAATAATTTTTCCATGTTACATGCTTCTTTATTCTGTTATGCCAAACGATTAAATAAATAAAACTTAAAATTTAATTAACATCTAAGATTAAGCATAAATATTTTGTCTATGTCAAGCGATATTTTTTAAACGGTCCAGTCGACGTCAATGATATGCTTACACTTGGACCTTACTCCTTTGTAACAAGGCGAAAAATGTAATCATAATCTTTGAGGTCAACTACAAGCAAGAGCTGTTTTTTTTTTCATCTATACACGGCACATCTAAATATTATTGGCCGAGTGCGTGACTGTGACAACCTGGCAACGCCCTGGCGGTTAAGGAACTCAAAAGGAACAAAGGGTCTACCGCAAAAATCGAAAAACAAAATTGTATTATCTGCCACTCTATCAGTGGAATATGCAGATGACGAAATTTCGAATTCGATTTTAACGGTAGGCCCTCTGGTGTCAAATGATGCAAGCTTCTGTTTAAATGAGAGTGTCATATCTGCATCTAATATACTATTAAAGTATTATAAGATCTGTGGCAGTTATTCAGTGTAATATGATCATAGACTACTTACGACAAACTCGACATTATAAAACACCTACCTTATTACACAAATTGGCTAAGTCCCACAGTAAGCTCAATAAGGCTTGTGTTGAGGGTACTTAGACAACGACAATATATAAATATGAAATACTTAAATACATAGAAAACACCCATGACTCAAGAACAAATATTCACGCTCATCACACGAATAAATGCCCATACCAGGATTTGATTGATAGGCAGGACAGCTAGACACTTTTGCAACAATTCTGCCTAAGGAGTTTCTGTTCCTTGCCTCTGCCTTCCATACCTTGATCACTTGATGCATCAATGTCATATTTTATTATCTGTGAAAACTTATCAAAGAACAGTTTAAGGCACAGTATGTATAAGTTACTCTATGGTTTAAGATAGGTGCTAGTGCTGCACTTTGGCGGCAGAACATTGCAGTAATACTCCCTATTTCCTGGATAAAATGAGTGAATCATATATCATTATCATTTGTTTCCTTAACGCCCCCTCTTATACCTTTTAATATCTATAAAAACATAGTATCTAATCTGTGATAGTAGTCGAGTACCGAATATTACCCCATTAAATCCGATGGAGCTTGAAAAGGGGCGAGTGTGAACAGAAATTACCGTCACGGGAAATAACGTCATCTGCTGCGTGCCTGATCAACTGAGGGCGTATTCTCAAGGGCACAAGTAATGTATTGCAATTGGTATTTAATTAATATAGCCCGGTGCTTTGGGATAACTTCGAAAGCGGGGTAATTTTGAATATCGCTTATCTACTACACTATAAGCACTTTCTACTGTTGCAACTGTAAGCAAAATGTTGCTGTAGCGTAAGTGTTGTCAAAATGTAAAGTACTTCTAGTTTAATATTGGCTACGTGCGAAGTGCATGGTGGGGTAAGTAAAGCGATCGCAGTGCACGCGGTGGTGAAAATTGGAACTAACCAAAGATAACATCTCGTACAAGTTATATGGCTCGAAATGGAACTTTAATGTACGATTACTCCTGAAATATTCATTTAAATTGTATGGTCATTCACCATCACAGTTTTTTTTGTATACCCCTGAAAGAATGACAATCCTCTCCCTCTGTCTATCAGACAAGCTCAGAGCAAGCTTTCTTTCAAAAGCAAGTTGCGTAAGCACTTATTTGAAAACATTCGTGACTAAATGTCTGCGTGATATCTCACACTAATAGGTACATTATTATTATATATATGTATGTTTATTTATATATATTGAATATGTATATATGTAGGTATATTTAAAATATATATTTGTGTAAGTATAGTATCATAGTATTAGTCTCGACTTGTGTCTATTTCCATATCAACTCTTTACAATCCTGCACCAAACTAACTATTTCTGTTTAGCCCAATGGTTGACTGGTAGAGAATGCCTCAAGGCGTTAAGTCCGCCATTTGTACTCTTTTTGTAAATTTGTGCAATAAAGTTTAAACAAACAAACAAACAATCCCACCATACAAACGGTTTAGGGAGCGTTTTCGATTATAGCTCCTAGCCAGCGTGATTTTTTCCGACAACATCGTAACATTTCAACCAATTTACACAAAACCTTAACAAGTTATTTAACCTAATCTATCCTAAACCTTCCTCAAGAATCAGTCTATTGATAGATGAAGTCGTATGAAAATCCGTTCAGTAGTTTTTAGTTTTGGAGTAGTTTTACGAGAGGGGGTTTGGGAAGTAACTTGTTTCGCTTACGTATAGATGGCGTTGGCGTCAACTCTGTATGTATTGATTTAGTTTAATAACTAGAAATATTTAATCTGTGGTCATGTCATTTTTGGCGGGAATTTGACATTTGACAGTAATTCAAACAAAAGCGGTCTGAGTTACGTGGCAAAATGGAATTCGTGGAGTTATTCAGTTCTTTTTTTGGAAGGCAAAACTGCAAAACAAATCCATGAAAGGATTTTACCTACGTTGGGTAGTTCGTATCCTTCCTAAGCAACGGTCCGACTTTGGGTACCTAAATAAGTTTAAGCGAGGCAAGACAAGCATTAAAGATGCACCTCGCCCTGGAGCCCCAAAAACGGCAGTTTTACGCGAAGTCATGGATAAAATCTATGATTTAGTTTTAGCCGATCGAAGATTGAAAATACGCGAATTAGCTAAAGCCACAAACATCTTTTTCAAGCGGGTGCATTTATTTACACTTCAAGTTTCACATGAAAAAGCTTTCTGCAAGGTAATCATCCCGGAGACGAAACAACAGTCGAAACAATTGGTTGGCCGAGGTGAGCTAGCTCCAAGGAAAGCCAAATGCATTCTGTCTGCTGGAAAGGTGATGGCGTCTGTGTTTTGGGACGCAAAGGGAAAACTTTTAACTGACTACTTTGCCAAGGAGATAATTATAACTGGAGCATACGATGCATCACTTTTGGATCAGTTACAGGCGGTAATAGCTGAAAGACGTCCATGTCTAGCAAAAAATAAAGTGAAATTTCACCATGACTACGCTCTGGTGCATTCAAGTCTGCACAAAAATTGTCGGAGTTACGATTTGAACTTCTTCCACACCCTGCTTATTCACCAGATTTGACTCCGTCGGACTATCACCTCTTCCCGAAATTCAAAACATTTCGCTCAGGGCGAAAATTTAAGTCCAATGAGGTTATACGGAAGGTCCATGCCTATTTCGAGGCCCTTGAAGAGACGCACTTCCGTGAAAGCATAGAGAAGTCACAGATTCGTTGGGACAAGTGCGTAGAACCTTGAGGGGATTACGTACATAAATAAAATAAATATATTTGCAATACTATTCCTTCATATCAAACCAAGTTACTTCTCAAACAATCCTGTATAAGATGTAGTGAATTGGCGTTTTCTCCTAGATTGCGTGACAGTCGTGCACATAGCGAATAGGTAGTCTACAGTACAATTGAGTCGCTCGCGGTGGGTCGTTTTTGGCCCCTAGTGAGACTTCTACAGTTATTCTACTTTGCTGAAAGTAGGGTTCTTGAAAAAGGTATTTTTTAGGTAAAGTTTCAATCGTATATAAGCTACGGATAGTGTTTTATAATCTATGGTTACGGCAACTGCTAACCATCAGGCGAGCTGTATCTGGGTAAAATTATTTTCTGTGTCTTGTTTCTGACCACTCTATCACACTTGTATTGGTGTCTTCTATCAAATGAATAAAAATAGACGAGTGATATTACATGTCTTTATATCTATAAATTTATATTTTACCTGAGAAAAAATAAAAACTAAAAAACAGGAGACAAAAAACAAGACACAAAAATTATTTTAATACCTATGGTTGCTTGCCACTGACGGCCGACCTGAGATTAAATCTTTTTTTCTTCAAATTTAGATTATATTGTACTTCGCTGAATGCAGACTCACATCTACGCGAATATTGGAATTAATCATACCTCAATTTTGGGGTAATTATTATTCCAAAATGAATTATTAATAAATTAACACGACAATCAGTGTAAAATTTAACGTTGAAAACCAGTAATTTCAAGCTCAACGGCACAACAGCACAGAAATTGTAGCTTAATCAGTACAGCCACTAACGATGATATAGTTAACGTGCATGAACTGTAGGGGGCAGCACAGGAGCCCCTTAATTATTGGCGCAAAGCATAATGTCAAGTTTAAGTTTCCAATGTAAGCCACAACTCACAAGATAGCTCAAGAAAATTTATAAACTCAGGAGAAATAATTCGTGTAGTTTTGTAAATTGGTATAGTTATACCTTATGGTCTCCAGATAAACATACTAAAAGTCCTCGAGGGTGGGCCTTGTGTTGAGGGTGTAGGGGGGAGGTTGAAGGTACCGTTTTTCAGATTTTTGCTCATATCTTGAATATCTGTACAAATAGCTTTATATGTAATCACTCGGACAAAAGTTTTACCATAAAATTTCCTACAAATTTAGCTTATTTACTTTTACTCTACGATCAATACTTTAGGAGCTACAGGCTGCTAAGTTAACAAAGAGACAGAAATAGACGATTCGAGATACATATGAGCAAAAATCTGAAAAAAAGTACCTTCAATAAATGTCAGATTTAAGTATCCGATTTAGGTCACAACTCACAAGATGGCAGACCCTCCAACGTGCATCTCGTGGGTCTCTATACTCTGGCAAGTTAGTTTATCCACAGAAAAAGGCGGCAAATTTGAAAACTTCCCACATTTTTGTTGAAGGATTTCTCATACAAATTTTGGGTTTCGCGCCTTTTTCTACTAACAAAATTGGCTTACCCGAAGATAAGTTCGCCTTTGTTATATTTATTTAATCTGTAACTGTGTTTTTCGTGTTTCTTTTTCTATGCACATTAAAGTATATACATCCATTCATACATACATACATATGTTCCAAAACAAATCGCACAATAATATAAGTATGTAATGTAATGTAAACGTTTATTGCAGACACACAGTCCATAATATACACAACAAATTACAAATCAAATTTAGAAATACAAAATTAATACAAATACGTTTACTTCATTACTTACGTCAGCTGCGTAAGCTGCAGACGCCGATTCAAATCCGGCCCCGGCCACCGGAGGACTTGGTCACTTAATCTGTACTTATATGACATGTATCTCAGTGTATTGAGTACTGTTTTTTATACCACGACGGTGGCAAACAAGCATACGGCCCGCCTGATGGTCCATATCTGTTTACGTCTCAATAAAACACAAAATAATGAAAGCACTCGAAGATTGATAGTGACGTAATTAATTCTCCTCTAAGCCCGCAATCTACCGTAATTGTTTTTATTCAAAGACAGGATTTCAATTACTTCGCTGGCCGTAAAAGACCGAGCGGAATTCGGATTTTAAATTTGATCCGCATTTGATCTCATTTTCACACTCATTTAGACGGAATTTCATGTGTAATAAGGAATATTACGAAAATCTGCGTAGTGGGCGCCACTAGCACAAACTCTAAATAAACCGCTTTGATAGAATCTGTGCGGAAAGAGAAGAGTCGTGGAATGTATGAGGCCCAGTACATTCCACGACTCTTCTCTTTCCGCACAGACCTTACATGTCATATTTATTCGTAACATATACTATGAAAACTTGTCAAATAGTATATATCGCATGAACCGCCTGAATGTTAGTTCATCGTAAATCTGTCCCAGCCATCTGGTTAATTTAGCCAGCCAATTAGTCGCCTAGGTCGATAGACAATCACTCAACGTTGAACAACTTGGCGTATTGAAATTCAGCCAGTTCTTTGAAAACAACTGTTCACTCAGCCAAGTGATTTAAAAAATTTAAAAAAATGAAATAACATAATATTATAAATAAAAAATAAATTTACAATAAAATAGTAACCTAACCTAACCGTCAAATTTAATTCATCTTTTTTTAAGATCTAATAACTTATCTAGTGACCTATGTATAGCAATTATAGCATCATATCATATTTCATAAGAATTACATAAATCCCACAGACCTTAAGCATCCAACATACATACTACTGGTATATTTGATCTGTGTATTATATATATTGGAAACAGATTTAATAACTAAAACTAGCATTGGCCTGCCAGTCCAGACTAGTGTTGGGTAAGACTCGAGTCTTAAGATGAGTCTTGTCTTGAAGACTCAACTCAGTTTTACAGACTAATAATTACTTATATTGAGTTCATTTCAACATGTTAGAGACATCGAGTCTTTTGTCGAGACATTACAACTGACAAGACCTTAAAAATACTCTTCAAAAAATAATAATCGCGCAGACAATTATGTTTCTGCTCTAGAGCACTATACTTTCTAAGTAGGTTTTTTTTGTACGATAAGCAATTAAGCTGGTTTATTGCCATAGAAAAAACAATAGTGTTTTATTAAGTCATTTTACACTATTACTACATATATACATGCATATATTTACTTTCGAATATTCGTTTGCGCTAAATTAATAGAAAAACTTTGTTTTAATACAGAAATCCCGCAATAACCGTTATTTTGGTGTTACATTTTGAATCAGAATCAGAAAAAGAATCAGAATCAGATTTTTATTTGCTAAAACATAGTACAAAAAGTCATACATACAAAAAAGGAACTACATGTTTCGTCACAGACATGCAAATATTTAAGAATGTCATGTGTATCGCATGCATAAATTACTTATACCTACTCTATTACAAATGTTTGATAAAAAAATATAACGCTATTGCGTGATTTCTGTTTAACACAAAGTTTTTCTATCAATGTAGTGCAAATGAATATTCAAAAGTAAATAGATGCACATATTTGTGTAGTATAATAAAACACAGTTGTTTTTTGTATGGAAATCGAACCACCTTAAACTGTTGGTTCTAAATGGATTTGTTGTGTTGTGAATTTGACTGGCTACAATCGAATGATAAATGATTAAGACTAATGGCGTCATTCATGAACGCGCTTCAAACCCCTATTAGTTATCAATCGTTTGTTTTAATCCATCATTTTGATTTATAGGAAGTGTAGGGTTCCGTAGTTACTCTTCCGTCACATTAAGCTAAACTGGAGCTTAAAGTATAGTAAATTGTTAACCAAGGGATGAAACGGTACCTTTCACCCGAGTTAAACAAATAGGCAAATTTGCATAATCAGTACCTAATTAAATTAAGTCTTTTTACTATGAAGGGAAAACTTTTTGCGATAACTCAAACAGCTAAACTGATCATATCTGCTATAGTTTTCATTTAATGTCTTTCTTAAGCTCTACTTCCACGATTTTTTTCACATTTTTTGGACCTATGGTTCAAAAGTTAGAGGGGGGGGGGACACATTTTTTTTTACTTTCGGAGCGATTATCTCCGAATATATTCACTTTATCAAAGTTTATTAAGTTATTAGTTTTGAAAGACCTTTCCAACGCTACCCCACACTCTAGGGTTGAAACGAAAAAAAAATTTCACCCCCACTTTACGTGTACCCTAAAAAAAATTAAATTTTTAGATTTTATTGTACGACTTTGTCGGCTTTATTGATTTATATATCCATGACAAATTTCAGCTTTCTAGCACTAACGACCACGGAGCAAAGCCTCGGACAGACAGACAGACAGACAGACATGGCGAAACTATAAGGGTTCCGTTTTATGCCATTTGGCTACGGAACCCTAACTAGGTAATTGAGTCTTGTAAAGTTTCATGATTTGTAAAGAGGATAAACGGGATACCTAACTCTTCCTGTCCTGTTTTTTATGCCATGTGGTAAAACAATCTAAATTGTTCTCACAAAGAAAAGAATGACTTCTAGAACAGTTTCCTTATACTTTGTATACTTTCAGATTTCCTCAAATATAAAGAAAATCGTTTTGTTTATCAAACAGAAAATACATATTCGGTAAAGTTACATTAAACGGGTACATTTAACAAAAAAGTTATCCCGAAACTTCCTGTGACTCACCCATCAAATATTATGATACCCTATCTAAAGGTACCATTCCAATTCAGACTACACCAGCATTACTACTGCAGGAATGCAGCCGACTGCATTGCTGGAGAAAACGTCAGAAAGGTAATTTTATCGAGAAAAGCCCCATTTATATAAATTTTTCTTTAATTTTATTATTATTGATTTCTCGTACTACTTTTACATGTATCCAAAATTCTCATATTGCTACTGATCATATTGATTTGTCTTTCACCTGTTAATGTTCCTTTCGCATTTTCTCAAAGGTTAGCTGGAAGAGATCCCTTTTGGGATAAGTTCGCCTTTGTACATAACATTTTTTTTGTTTTGTTTTGTCTGTTTTATGTTAACCTGTTTATCTTATACCTTTAAACGAGCAATTCTTGTATATATTATATTTCTGTGATCTCGGAAACGGCTCTAACGATTTCGCTGAAATTTGGTATATGGGGGTTTTTGGGGGTATACAATCGATCTAGATTAGTCTTATGTTTGGGAAAACGCGTGTTTTCGAGTTTTCATGCGTTTTTCTTTCGACGCAGAATATGGTCGCTAATTTCGTGTTGCCAGCCACTATCCGTCTGGTCCAGCGGGTTAAGACGCGGACGGCTAGAAACGAGTGTTACGGGCTTACGGGTTCGAATCTCGCCCGGTGACTAACTAATTGTTTTTTTTTATATATGTTCAAGTTTATATATAATTTTTTAATTTTTATTGTTTTAGACAAGTTTAATTTAGTAAAAAAATGTAGTTAAATACCACCATATTACAATAAATAGTTATAACCGAGCAAAGCTCGGTCGCCCAGGTACTGTGTAATAAAGTGACATAGGTACATACATTAGACGGTTCAAGAACTTGCATGCACTACTCTATACATTGCATTGGCAGGGCTAAGATGATCGGTTTTTTTATCACCTGTCATCATGCCTGTCACGTTCCAACAAGACAAGTGATAAAAATGCGACCATGATACCGCAGCTGGTGATTCGGTCAAGTTATGTTCTAATGTATGTGGAAGACAAACAATATATCCAACTTGAAACAAATGTAGTATGATACCTTTGGGTATGGTGCTTTACGCACACTAGCGTTCCCTCCCCACCCCCTGACGCAACCCCTCCTTTTAGCACGAAATATGTCCCAGTTGACGGTTCCCGGGCGAGACAACCTAATTAAAAAAAAATCTTTGAATGCAGATTTTTTTCTTTTCAAAAATAGCTTACTTTAGGTTTTAACCAGGGATCGGAAACCGGTATTTTTTTATGGGAACGAAAACGGTATTTTTTCGTTCTTTGTTAATTACTTCTTTTCTAATTAGGCAATCTAATAATACGAAGTCGTTATCTGAAAACACAACTGAGTCCTACATTTAGAGTATAAAATAAACCGAAATATATGGTTATTTCGATGTTTTTGTAAAAAACCGGTTCCGATCCCTGGTTTTAAGGCATTTTCCCTCCTCATTATTTTTTTCCACCCTGTATTCCATATACATACTGTGGGATTTAGTAATTTTTTATTTTATTTTTAAATACTGCTGCAGTAATGCTGGTGTATCTGAATCAGAATGGTACCTTAAGTATACAGTGACCATCGCACACAAAGACAAAATTACTTATCTAAGTATACTCATTACATCATCACACAATGACTAAATGACTTTAGGAAACTCTGTTGGGGCTAAATCTACGCATTCGACTCATTAAATACGCTTTGACCCAGTTTGTTTACTTTTCCTATAGAGTGGAACCTGGGAAATTGGATAATGGATATAAATGAAACCTCTTTGCTTGTCTCAGTTTCTAAGCATATTGAAATTTAGGTATTTACAATATTACCTCTGTAACTGAAAAACTTTGCATTAAACTCACTATCATTGAAATACTGTATTTATAAATTCCCTTATTTTAGTCCCATTAATTACCCCTACTATAAGTATTTGAATAATTAAACTATATTAACGATATGAAACATTCTTTGCGATAAAGTTGTATGTAATTACGCGATCTAGAATCCATGCCCTTTTTTCATTACCTACACAAAATAGTTAATAAACCTAAGGGTGATCCCACACTGGCTATTATAAAATGTGTAGGGACAACATAATAAAACACTATAAATACTATCATGCTGTGTCTGTCACACGAATCAAACGATGTTAAATAACAGCCAGTGTGGGATCAAGTGAGTATTTATAAGTCAGGAATATATTACTCCTTTGACCAAACAAATAAGACAGCTTATTTGAAACTATTTTAGTACGACCTATCCCTACTAACCTATTTCTATAATTTATATATGACTGTCAGTCCCGCGAGATTTCATTTATCCTGGTTTCACTGTGTTTTCACAGATTGCGCAAGCACAGAGGTAAGGGGCGTTTCTTGGGTGAGCCAGAAAAGCGTGACCTTTATCTGTAATTGCAACTGCAGTTGCCATCCAAGTGTTATAGTTTTTTTATGCTTTTCGAAAAATTCGTTTCCAGTACCCTCAAAGTTTACGGGCGGCTGGATGTAATTCTTATGAAATAAGTCAACGCAAACGGCGATTTCTACCACTTATATGGTTAAGGGCCAAAAATTGCAAAGATCTAATGAAATGTTTTCAGTATTTTTTCTGCACATTTATTTTCAAGCCTTCTTACAGTTAGTCTCGATTTCTGACAGTTGAAATAGACGCCCCTGAGGTTACATAATAGTACATTACAATACAAGTGCGAAAAATAGACGCCCCTGAGGTTACATAATAGTACATTACAATACAAGTGCGAAAAATAGGAAATTTGAAACGAGTGGCAATAAATTAAAACACGACCGAAGGGAGTGTTTTAAATCGACACGAGTTACGAATCACCTATTCGCACATGTATCGTACAACGGTTTACAGTACATATGGCCCTTTAAAATATGTTCGACACAGTAACGTAATATGCCAATTTTCGCACTGTTGCGGTAAAGTAGCACCAAATGTACTGTAAAATGTTAAATGAAACTAAGTGGTAACTTGCATGAGAACTTTCTCATGAAAGTTTGCAGAAATTTCGGAAATTTTGAGAATGTTCCGCAACTTGTGCATCAACACGCATCAAGGATGACTCACGTTACTAAACTAAAGATAATTGATTGTAATAGAGAGGTAAAGTTTAAGAAAAAAAGGTGCCCCTAATTTTGACATCCAAAACAGATGGCGCTGTACTGCGCCTTATGTTTTGCGGTCACTTTGAACGAATTGTCAATCGTCAACTTTTGACAATCAGAGTTGCCGCAAAATTTATGGAGCCGTACAGCGCCATCTCGTTTACCTGTCAAATTTGAAGTAGTTGAAAGGATAAAGTTGTTTTTATTTCGAAGCTCCTTAACTTGACACAATCCTATCCAGTCGCCCACGCTCGGTAAGCAGTACGAATGGTAAAGATTCGGGGGTCACGTATATCGAAATAGGTGATAATACTTTCCACTAGAATATTATGTAGGAGGGCGGGATTGCCAGGCAGTATCGGAAGATCGAAATGTCAACAGAATGCTTGTTAGTGACTATAAATAACCCCCTTATAAGACTTAGCAAACATTTGCTAATAGCTACGAGTAAAAGAGGAGACTTTGGCCTATTTACAGAATAAATATTTTGATTTGATTTGATTTGTTGAATCACGCCAACCTAGCTGCCGCCATACAATCGAATTTATGCTCTCATTTTAAGAGACTAGCTAGATTGCTCTGAAACTTTGTACTTACACTAGGATAAAGTACGAGTATATATACCTTAGCCATTGGACAAACCCTGAAATCCACGTAGGGTTACTTCTCAGGAATGCTCTAGCTGACGTTAATGTTTTTTTTAATTAGAACAAAAGATAAAGAAAAATACGAACAAAAGTTATTTGCAATAATCGACAACAAAAAGAAACACACTGTGTTAATCTTTGGCAGTGTTTTTGAAAATTTGTTCGAAATATTTGATAATGATGACATTTTTCAAAAGTAGAAGCTTATTAGTGTCATAAATAAAAAAGATAATCAAAAAGGTTGAAGAAGGTTACCTTAGGAGCTACTAACACATACAGGCTGCTCCAAAGTAAAAATTAGTAATTTGTTAATTTCTTCGAAACCGCTACACCGGCTGTTATGATACTTTGTACACTGGTTCTAAATAGCCTAATGCATATGTACCTTTCGACTTTGTCCAATGGCTAAGGAACACACTATATAGTAATAAATACAGCGATTTAAGTTGTTCGAACAAAACTTTTTTTTGCTCTATTTCATTTGTTTTATAAGCTGAAGCTGGCATTGTATGTGCAAAGTTTTATTACAGTCCAGCACGCAGTTTTAAAATGAGAACGAAACACCGTTTGTATGGGAAGGTGAGATTCGGCTGAGCTTGCTGCGGACTCATAAGATCGGTGTGTGCACTATTGTACTAATTACAAAAAAATCACCATAATTATTACTTGTGGCGAGATCAAAGCCACACGACTCTGCTGGCTCGGTCACCTAGAGAGGATGGGAGAGGATCGTGCCGTGAGAAGAGCGTATGTGGGGCACCCGGGTGGAAAACGTCCGTCTGGGCGTCCCAGATACCGCTGGAGTGACGAAGTCCTAAAAGACCTCTCCGCCCTCGGAATACCCAACTGGCGTGAAGTGGCGCAGGATAGGGCAGAGTGGCGCTCTCTTTTGTCAGAGGCCAAGATCCTGTTTGGGTCAGGTCTGAGCCAGTAAAGAATTATTACTTGTGCACTAAGGTATCGAAATGTGAAAATGGCAAAAGATTTGGCAGTTGCCCATTTCCTCGTTTTCAAAGTGCGTGACCTATTTTATTATCCCCCAATGTTTACTGATCACTCAAGGAACTTACTTTTATGGCTGGGCATTCCAACATAAATAAAATGGAAAGGAGTTCCACTATTTATATCTGAAATCCGTTTTACGTTGATGAGTTCCAGGCCAATTCGAACGTAAAGTTACATCAGAATGATATCTGGATGATATCTCAAGAAGCGTTTCTGGGATGAGCCAGAAAAATGTGACCCTAATCTGTAACGAACTTTTCAACACACTTGCTCAAAACGACGTTTTTATTCCACCGATTTTTGGGTCATAATCCTAGATATTAAACACGCGTGCTTTTTCAGTATATTATAACACTCGTGCTTTTTTATTATATTATCCGACTGAGTTAAGAAGTTCTGATTGCTAATAATACGCATGGAAACGGAGCCTTCTTAATTTGGTCTAGTAATACATTTATTTATTTATTTAGGTGTTTCAAATGTTAGTTCAAAGAGGTTTTATCCCATCAAACGTAATTTATAGATTAAATTATCTCGTAAATTTCATTAATGAATAAACATAACATTTTATCGATTTGATCTCTATCCGTCGAATAGAAATAGGAAAATATTAGCATAAGTATTTATTTTACATTTTTTTAATTGGCTGTTTGTCGACTTCGTTCGCACCTTTGCGTTGCGCGCGCATTTGAATCGTACGTAAAAAAAATAACGCGCCAGCTACTTTCCGTATTTGTCATAAAATTGGAATAGTTTTGCATGTTTTTAGTTTATATATTGACGAAAATGTCATTATCAATCATTGAAAATGAAGAACACATAAAATTGACGCTGCCAGTAATATACTAATAGAGGCAAGAGCCGAGAACGATAGCCTTTTATCATCAAAATCGGGTGAAAAATATTTGGCGGCATAAGAAACTTTTGTTCAATGGAAAATCAGCAAAAACGCCCATTTTTTAGGATTCCGTACCCAAAGAGTAAAACGGGGTCCTATTACTAAGACTCCTCTGTCCGTCCGTCTGTCCGTCTGTCACCAGGCTGTACCGCATGAACCGTGATAGTTAGACAGTTGAAATTTTCACACATGATGTATTTCTGATGCCGCTATAACAACAAATACTAATAAAACAGAATAAAATAAATATTTAAGCGGGCTCCCATACAACAAACCTCGAAAGGAAAAAACGGAACACTTATACGATCACTTTGTTGTCCGTCCGTCCGTCCGCCTGTCTGTCTGTCAAGACCCTTTTTCTCAGAAACGCGTGGAGGTATCATGCTGGAATTATCAAATACTCAGGTCTACTGTCCCTTGGAGCTGCGAAAAAATCTACTTCTAAGCCAACGCAATCAAAAGATACAGCCGGTTATGCCACAAATTTCCGCAAATTTTCGACACTCGCAAAGGAATCAAAACCTACTGGAGTACTTCCCGTGAACTCAGAATCTTGACATTTGGTACGAAGCAACGTGTAAGCACAGATAAAGGAAAAATTGCGAAAACCGTAAATTTTTAGTTACATCATATAATAATATATACCTACTGGTTTTTACGGAACCCTCGGTGCGCAAGTCCGACTCGCACTTGGCCGGTTTTTATAGATAATGGTACGGAGTCCAACTTGCAGTTTTTTTTCGTAAAAGTGGCGTATCTGTTAAACTTTTGTATAATCTATAGCACCGTCATTATCACTATTCAGAGACGCGGGAATGTTGCCAGATGTCCTCTGTATACAAACTTGAAATTAATTTGACAATAATTTAACTTTAAGCCCTTACTGTAGTTGTGCCATTGTTTCCAAACTAAGCCGCTAAGGCTCGAAGGCTCCCTTAATGATCATAATTCGGACACGACATCATTTGCACGCTTATGTTATTTATAGACATTTAACATTTAACTAGACCTCGCATGTATAATAACGGCACCAATCATGAACCATTTAAGAGAAAAAAACCCGGAAAAGTGGGAGTCGGTCTCGCCCACCGAGGGTTCGGTACTTTTTATTATTTGTTGTTATAGCGGCAACAGAAATACATCATCTGTGAAAATTTCAACTGTCTAGCTATCGTATGAGATACAGCCTATTATTGGAGCAATAAAAAAATATTTACTAGCAAGTGTTGGTAAGGTTGGTGCAATAAAGAATATTTACTTACTCACTTAAAGAGCAAGTGTTGGTAAGTAAATACGTGCGAATTTTTAAAGAAAGAACGAAAATCAGTAGGTATACTAAATTGACTTCGATTTTTTCCCTAGACTCTTCTCATATATTTATGTTGGCACGCGATTTGGGTGTGTTAAGGGTCTACTTAGATACAAGTCTGCGATATGACTGGCCAAAAATAGGAACGGAATGGCAATTGTTTCGGATTCGGCCGTATCATTGCGCCCTTGACACCGAACGGGCCCTACCCTACCCTAATAGAATGATATTGTATGTATCGTTAAATTTAATTGACGGGGTCGGTTAAGAAGCATGCTTGTCATAAATGGTCCTAGATAGCCGTAGAGAGTCAGTTAAGATGGCTGTCTAGTCTGCCTCGCTGCACATAAGGGTATTATAAAAGTAATATGTACCTACTCGTAGTCATTCAAGAGGGAAGAATAGCTTTGCGCAGGGATCGGAACCGGTTTTTTGGAAAAACTATTAAATAAACATATATTTTGGTTTATTTTATACTCCAAATATAGGACTCGGTTGTGTTTTTAGATAACGACTTCGTATTATTAGATTGCCCAATTAGAAATGAAATAATTAACAAAGAACGAAAAAATACCGTTTTCGTTCCCATACAAAAAATACCGGTTTCCGATCCCTGGCTTTGCGATCTTAGCGAAATAACGGTACTTTCTTTATGGTTCTTGAATAATTTATATTAAAAAAAAATAAGGAAACAATATAAGAACTCCAGAAAAAAAAGGCTTTTTATTTTTAATTTATTTATAAATAAACCGGTTTATTCGACGAGCGATGAAACGGCTTGCCGGCCCGGTGATGTGCCCCGTATAAAAAGACACCGACATAGGAAGAAACCGGTTTTTATTGTTCTAAGCCGGTTTATCTGAGAAGAACTTTTCCATTTTCCAACGGTTTTAGGAGAACGTTTCCTTAAAAACGTTCTCCTAAAACCGGTTTAAAAATAACGGTTTACCGAATGAAACCAAAATGAAAAGGGTTTGCGCCAAGTACATGACAACGGTTTGGAAATTTAACCGGTTTCCGAGGGTGGCGCAACGGTAACGGAGCGAGCTCATGTGACGAATTTTACCAACAAAAAAATAGGTACCTTTGGCAAGACTCGTACTTGCGACCATTGGAACTCCGTTCCAATCGCTTCTGCCAACTAATTCAATTCAATTCAATTCAAATATACTTTATTCATGTAGGCCTAGCAACAAGCACTTATGAATAGTAAGACAGTATTACATATAATTATCTTAATCTAATTATGAGAGCAATTTATTGATGTTGTAAATATTATTCCATATATAATACTAATGAATATAATTCATAGATCAAATTTAATACTTAAGTTGCAGAGACTTACTAGATGTGTGCGTATTTTTCCATTCCTTCCCTGAATTTTTACCTACAATGACACCCGCGTTCACACGCGCCAAAAAGCTAAGTTAGAGAGAGAGAGAACTTTTCTGCTGTGCAATCCCTAAACTGCAGTAACTGCAAAAAATCGATTCCGATATAAACGCTTAAAACAGTTTAAAATTGATTTATTTAGGGCGTTGCAATAATAATTTAGATTTTTTGCAAACAAACGAAGTATTCGAAACACAACATTATGCAGTAGATAAGCTCAAAAACACCTACTTCAGTCTTTGTTGAAATATATTACTAGACATTTTCCAAATTCTGTGTTGGTCTTGCGCGCAGGTAGACATAAAAATGTAGCAATGTACAGAGCCTGTGATTTAGCTAGGATTTTGATTGAATTTTAGTGCTAATTTTGATATTTATTGTTTGATTCAATTGAAAAATGATAACCGATCAAATGGAGGATGGAGGTGCGGACGCAAAATTGCCAATTTTCGACTCTAGTATGCGCGTTTTGGGTCATGTCTTAAATTTCAAACGCTCGAATTCAGAATAAATCTAAAATTGGTGATTAAATTGTGTACGTGTGGACGCTACATAATAATATTGACGACAAAATCTTTACTGATCGAATTGGTCAATTTGATCATCCTATCTGGACGGACCTTTAGACTATTTCAATGCTTGACATTCCGTTAAACGCAGCGTAAGGAACGATCTGTGATGTTTTTATAAATTAATTTCACTACCTATATTATGATACACGTTTCATAAAATGTCAGCTGGGTATTTTTGTGTGATCCTAGATAGCCGTATATAAAGAGAGAAATTAATATACCAGCCTTCTGCAGCGCACGACCATTTTTAGACAAGGTAAAATAAAGATAAAGATAAAAATAGTTTATTATTCAAGTAGGCATATTACAGTCAAGTGTAAAAATATGGGTGTACTGTACACATCTTACTCAAAAATATGTCCCATAGCATCTTATTTCAGTGTAATTAGAGCGTAGTACCATATTTATGAGCGATTCTCTCGATACATATTTTTACAGCTGACTGTACAATGCGCTTATGAACGTCAAATAAAGCTACCCCGGCTCTAACTCTACACCTCTGACCCGAGAAGATTTAAGGATTCAGTAATCGACTAGGAACCCTTAGTTTACCCATGTCTGTCTATCTGTCCGTCCGCGGCTTTGCTCCGCGATCGTTAGTGCTAGAAAGCTCCAATTTGGAATGGATACATAAATCAATTATGGTAACAAAATGGTAAAATTAAAATTATTATATTCATTTTCTTCTCTCCACCATAAACACCATGAATAGAACTTCATTCACAAATAATGAGTGGAGTAGTTATTGCTACTCTGTCCTACAGCGCCGTAACAGCCGTTGGAAACCAGTTTTAAATTAGACCTTGTTACGCGAGAATAAGGTTTAAAGTTGAATCAGTTTTCGAATGGTTGTTACGACCGTTCCACCCCGCAGATAGTAATCCTCAGTGTCGAATTCCGCAATGGACGAACTCGAAATGGAAGATCCGCTGTCATTTAATGGGCGTCTTTATACCATGGCTCGAAACCGGTTTATTTTTAAATCCCAAAATAGCCCAATATTTTTAATTATTTTGTACTCTTTACGTAGGACTGGATCATGTATTTAGGTAACAACTTCGCATTATTAGATAGTCCCATTAAAAATGAAATAATAAACCAAAGAACGAAAAAGAGCGTAATAAAACCGGTATTTTTTGTATGAAGAAAAAACCGGTTCCGAGCCTTGCTTTATACTTTTCACCACAACAACTCGTAAAGGCTTTCTTGATTGGTCAAAAACTAATTTGATGCAATTTTTGAGTTGTTTACTCATGTTAATTGGTAGAATTGACTTTTAAAACATCGTGTTAATTAAAACCTGACCTGACCTGACTTGAATGGTTTTTTTTTTTTCACATTTTCCTTCATAAATCATTTTTTTGTCACTATGAAAAAAAATGTTTTGGAATGTACACAGTGGCGGATTAACCGAACAGCAGAAAAAGCATATGCTAAGGGCCCCGCGCCTAAGGGGGGCCCCGCGCTCCGACCCTGACCATGCGATTTCGGCACGTGGAACCGGCCAAGTTCAAGTAGAACTCGCACTCCGTGGATCCTGTACTATCACATTATATTTACAATGTATTTGTTTCGTAAGTCAGTAACAATATTGATCAATTATTATTATTTGTTATTATCCTGTAAATTTTTCTTTATGACGATACCAAATTTAAATAATTTTTAGGCTTACGCAAAGACCAAGAGCAGAGTTTAGCATAAAACCGAAGGTGCAGAGTGTCTCAAAACTTTTGTGCATGGCTAAGCTGCAGGAAACAGCAGAGCTCGGAAACGAACAAAAGAAGATACTGTGTTAAAAAACAAACATATTAGTGAAGCAAGGAAGGATGATTTATTTATTATTTCAAATAACAAATTGCATCTTACAGCTAATGCCTATAATGATGATCAGCTTTGAACCCGTAGTAGGCCAAAGGACGCGCTCCTCTACGGCTGGCCGGGCGCCCGAAATATGCCGAGTTGCTGCAAAGCCGTTATAAAAAGAAAACAGCGGGGCCCCTATGCAGGGCTTTGCATTCGCGTAGGCCGGATGTAAAGCCCTGCATAGGGCCCGATACCCAAAGTATCCCAGCAAGTCGTACTTTCGAGCAAGAACTAAGGCCGAGCAGCAGGCGAGCCGAAATCTAAAAATTCGCATATTAGGGAAAAATCGGTGACAATACAATATTATCGACGATGATGATGAAAACCGAAGGTAAGGAGGAAACCTATGTAAAATATAGGAAATGTGATAAGATAACACATCTTCATTCATTAAGTTTAGGCTTTTTGAAAATGGCAAAAAAAGAAACAAATAAAAAAATCGGCAATCCTTAATATAAATAAATAAGAAAAATACTCCGGATTTTAAATGACGTCATATACCTATAGTTCGTGTCATCCACGAAGACGCGCCCCGCCCTTCTTCCTAATCGCTTCTAGTACAAATCTGCAACTTTTTGCCAATGTAGTATAGTTATGTCTACTAATTAATGTGTATAGACAGAACTACTATAGTAGTAAAAGGTTGCATACCACACTTGTAGGTACTATAGTTTTCTATAGTTTTCATTGAAAGTATATATTACGATTATTTCCGAAAATAATAACTTTATAAAAAAAAGGTTTTGAAGACCGTTATTCGTTTTGAAAGACCTTATCCAACCATACGCCACACTGTAGGGTCAAAGAAAAAAAAATTAAGAAAAAACATTTTGTATGGGAGGTACCCAAATTTTTTTTATAAGTAGTTTTTATTTTACCGTACTGTCGCAATGCATAATTTATGTATCCATGCCAAATTACAGCTATCTAGCACTAACGATCACGGAGCAAACCCTCGGACGTACGGACATGGCGAAACTATAAGCATACATTGCATAACATGTTACACTCTAATCGAGAGCTAGTCAAAAAAAATTAAGACATCGTAGAAATGTTGTGATGGTACTGAATCCTCGGGGTGCGAGTCCGACTCGCACTTAATCTTTTTTTTTTTCAAACCAGGGGGCCCCGCGATCTATTGTGCTAGGGGCCCCGCGCCTTCTTAATCCGCCCCTGAATGTACAATTTGAGTTCTTTGAAACGATACCCCACTTGACCTAGTCACTATTAGACTTTGAAATTTTGCCCCCTCTTCATATTGGGCATTTTCCATAGTTAATAAAAATAGAATATTTAGCTGTGTAATAGACAGACAGACGGACGGACAGAGTCGCATCATAAGGGTTCCTTTTGTACCTTTTGGTACGGAACCCTAAAAACGTATCGTTGTCGTGTCTACCACGGTAAAGTATAAAAGCGCCCAACACCTAATGGAGCAATTATCAGATACTTAATCTGGATTACTGGAGTAAACAAAACAGTTGAGGAAAACAATTATTATGTTTGAATGATTCTTGGTTATAACTTACCAAATATTTTCAGCAGGATTTCCAGCGGTGGCAGCATGGTTCCGTTTTCATCACTTGTCACTATGCCCATCACTTTTACGTTTACAACTTGTTAGAACGTGACAGGCATGGTGACAAATGATAAAGAGCCAAATCTTAGCCTACAGGCGTACAGTGATTAAGTAATATAGGTAGCTAATATTATTCACATATCCAAGGACGTCGCCAGCTGGTGGGCTACGGGGACTATCGCATCGTACGACCACACTGTTTGCAATTCGAATTAAACGTCATCTCATCTCAAGTCATCACCAGGCATCGACCAGGCATGTACCAGTAGGCATCGGCCTTTTTAGGGTTCCGTAGCCAAATGGCAAAAAACGGAACCCTTATAGATTCGTCATGTCCGTCTGTCTGTCCGATTATGTCACCGCCACTTTTTTCCGAAACTATAAGAGCTATACTGTTCAAACTTAGTAAGTAGATGTATTCTATGAACCGCATTAAGATGTTCACACAAAAATAGAAAAAAAAAAACAATAAATTTGGGGGCTCCCCATACTTAGAACTGAAACTCAAAAAATCTTTTTTCATCAAACCCATACGTGTGGGGTATCTATGGATAGGTATTTAAGCTGGTGGTAAATATCACACGATACACGACATTGCAGATTATTTTTTCTAACCCCGATCTTACGAAAATACCTACCCCAATTACGAAAGGGACCTCAGTAAAAAGCTCAAGATGTGACAATTTGCCCTTTTTTGCTGAGACCTTTATTGGGAAGGACCGGCTCATAATAGTTAGTTAAATGTCAATCGCCGTAATTTAAATGAATCTGACAGTGTGGGGAAATGGTGCTGGTGCGAAATTACCTACTTAAAATTCATAGAATTTAAATTCTTCGTGAATTATAATATATCCTTGGTACAATGCCTCAAGGGCCTATTTTAGATATAAGCTAGTTATAGTAATCATCTGTATATATCCATTATGTATATTGTTATTGTCAACAATTGAATATATGTGCCTTGTTTAACCTCCAAAAAAAAAAAAAAAAAAAATATACCAACTTATCTGTAGTCGGGTTTTAGTGTTCCGTAGTCAAATGGCAAAAAACGGAACCCTTATATGTAGATTCGTCATGTCCGTCTGTCTGTCCGATTATGTCACAGCCACTTTTTTCCGAAACTATAAGAGCTATACTGTTCAAACTTGGTAAGTAGATGTATTCTATGAACCGCATTAAGATTTTTACACAAAAATAGAAAAAACAATAAATTTTGGGGGTTCCCTATACTTAGAACTGAAACTCAAAAAATCTTTTTTCATCAAACCCATACGTGTGGGTTATTTATGGATAGGTCTTTAAAAATGATATTGAGGTTTATATCATTTTTTTCTAAACTGAATAGTTTGCGCGAGAGACACTTCCAAAGTGGTAAAATGTGTGTCCCCCCCCCCCCCCCCCTGTAACTTCTAAAATAACAGAATGAAAAATCTAAAAAAAATATATATCTATACATTACCATGCAAACTTCCACCGAAAATTGGTTTGAACGAGATCTAGTAAGTAGTTTTTTTTAATACGTCATAAATGGTACGGAACCCATCATGGGCGAGTCCGACTCGTAATTTTAACCTGTCTTTTTATTGAAAAACAATTTTCAAAAATAAGTCTCGCCAAATATGTCGCAATTATAAATCATATACGATCATTTACAGTATCTTGCTTTGCTTTCATAAGTAATAGTTACTGTTGTTTAAAAAGCGTTTGTCAATAAAAAGACATGTCATGATTATTTACCTTTTTAGGGTTCCGTAGCCAAATGGCAAAAAACGGAACCCTTATAGATTCGTCATGTCCGTCTGTCTGTCCGATTATGTCACAGCCACTTTTTTCTAATGCAGAAACGAACTATAGAAATAAAAACATAAGGAAAAGACCCACAGTTAAATGATGACTCGCGTTACTTTTGTGTTGGAATCTATTATCCAAAATTTTCGAGAAATAGCTCATCCGAAAATTCTGCACCATAGGCATTTAATAATTATTATTACGGAATTTGACGACCGGTTTGGCCTAGTGGGTAATAGTGACCCTGCCTATGAAGCTGATGGTCCCGGGTTCAAATCCTGGTAAGGGCATTTATTTGTGTGATGAGCATGAATATTTGTTCCTGAGTCATGGGTGTTTTCTATGTATTTAAGTATTTATAAATATTTATATATTATATATATCGTTGTCTAAGTACCCTCAACACAAGCCTTATTGAGCTTACTGTGGGACTTAGTCAATTTGTGTAATAATTTCCTATAATATTTATTTATTATTATTATTTATTTATTTATTGAGAAACCATACCAAACAATGAAATTGTTGCAATCACAACCTGCATCACGTGACCAAAACATCGTAAACGCGGTAAAATTCACGGCGCTCACGCGTTTAGTCGCAAGATTCACGCTCCGCTTCCATACAAACTATGAAAGCGGAGCGTGAATCTTGCGACCTAAACGCGTAAGCGC